>NC_091777.1:15999469-16302500 GCF_029378745.1 Bos indicus | reverse complement strand
TTTTATTTCCAATTAGTAAAAGCCCTTTAACATTTCATGTGAGATCAGTTTAGTGGTGCTGAACTCGCTTTGGCTTGTCTGTAAAACTTTATCTCACCTTCAAGTCAATGATAGCCTTGCCATATAGAATATTCTTGGTTTTAAGGGTTTTTTCATATTTACTTTGAATATATCATGCCATTCCCTCTGGCCTTCAAAGTTTCTGCTGAAAAATCAGCTGATATTCTTTGAAGCCTCGTATGCAACTGGGGCTTCCCTGGTGACTCAGATGGTAAAGAATCTGCCTGCAGTACAGGAGACTCGGGTTTAATCCCTGGTTCCAGAAGATCTCCTGGAGAAGGGAATGGCTACCCACTCCAGTATTCTTGCCTGGAGAATTCCATGGGCAGAGAAGCCTGGCAGGCTATAGTCCATGGGGTCATAAAGAGTCAGACACAACTGATCGACTAACA
The DNA here is from genome assembly GCF_029378745.1 of Bos indicus. Classification (NCBI taxonomy): domain Eukaryota; kingdom Metazoa; phylum Chordata; class Mammalia; order Artiodactyla; family Bovidae; genus Bos; species Bos indicus. The sequence goes on along the minus strand of NC_091777.1, from coordinate 16,302,048 downwards.
CTTCATATGTAACTAGTCCAAAATTACATATACTTTGTATGTAACTAGTAGGTAAAACATCCTTTGTATGTTTTAACTGATTAAAAACAGTCCCTTGCTGCTTTTAACATTCTTGATTCTAATTTTTGCATTTTAATTATAGTGTGCCTAGGTATGGATCTCTTTGGGTTAATTTTATGTGGTACTTTCTGTGCTTCCTAGACCTGATATTCACTTACCAGGTTAGAAAAGTTTTCAGCTATTATTTCTTCAAGTAATTTCTCTGCCCCTTTCTTTTTCTGCAACCCTTATAATATAAATTTTAATATACTTTATGTTGTCCCAGAAGTGACCTTGTATAGGAGTTGTAGCAGCATATATCCCTCTATGTGTCTTAGGTATATGCTCTAGGGATACCCCATTTATGGACTTCACGGGCCCTTCTCTTGTGGCAGGCTGACTGTTATGGGCATGCTTATGGACAGAGCTGTCCCCTGGACCAGTTAGCTGTCAGATCCTGCCTCCACGGGAGGCTGCCTTCCGCTGGTGTGCAGGTCCAGATTTTGGAACTGCTGGCTGTATAGCCTGGAGAGTCCTGTGGCTAGTTCCAATCTGGTTATTTGTGGGTCCCAATCCCTGGGTGGCTGGCTTCAGGATTCACATTCACATGGTTGGCACCAGCCCACTGGTGCCAGGATGGCTGGCTGAAGGGCCTACTGTTCTCAGATTTAGGGCCAGCCTGCTGGTGAGCAGAACCAGGTCTCATGGCAGCTGTTCTGGGACTGGAGTGACCTGTTGGTGGCTGTAGCTAAGTCCATGGGTGGCTGTCTTCAGGGTCTGGGGTGTCCTGTGGCTGCTACTGGCCTGCTGGTGGGCGACACTTGTTTCTGGGATGGCTGGCTTGTTGGGACTTGGAGAGACCTCAAGTTGTGCCAGCCTGCGAGGGCATGAGGCATGTCTCCGCGTGGCTGGCTACTTGATCTGTGCATTCTTGACACTGGTGCTCACTAGCTGGTATGTATGTAACCCCGAGCACTAATACATTAGTTGGAGTAAACAAATGATGCTTGTCAGCACCATGTTATCGTAGTACTAGCTTCCAGGAATGACTGCCACCAGCATCTGTATCCCCAGGACTAGTCCCATTGGTGCCTACTTGTCCAGGAGGCTCTCTAGGATCAGCGAGTATGTATAACCCAAGCTCTTTTCAAATTACTGCCTCTGTGCTGGGTCTTGGAACATGAGAGATTTTTCTTGCACCCAAGAGTGGAATATCTGTTTTCCTGAGTTCTCCAGCTCTCTAGTATGGAAATACTACTAACCTTCAGTGCCAGATATTCTAGAGCAGGGGTCCCCAACCTCTGGGATCTAATGCCTGATGATCTGAGGTGGAACTTACGTAATAATAATAGAAAGAAAATATACAATAAATGTAATGTGTGTGAATCATCCCAAAACTGCCCCCCACCAAGTTTATGGAAAAATTGTCTTCCACAAAATCAGTCCCTTGGTGCCAAAAAACTTGGGGACTGCTGTTGTAGGTTATCTTCTCAGTGCAGTTTCAGTCTGGGGAGCCCACCTGGAGCTTGGGCCCTTCCCTCCTTGTGGAGAACCTCTGCAATTTTATCTTTAAATTTGTGGGTCATCTGCCTACTGCATAGGTCACTACTATACCACTTCTCTGCCTTCCCCCTAGACTAGTTTTTCTTTCTTTGTATCTTTAATTGTGGAAAACCATTTTTGCTAGTCTTCAGGTCATTCTCATTGATACTTGCTCTGTAAATAGTTCTAATTTTTGCTGTGCCTCTGGGAGGAGTTGAGCTCTTCATCTTCCTACTCTGCCGTGTTGGCAACTCCCCTCAGAATACATATTCTTTTCACGCAAACACATGGGACACTTACCAGCACAAAACAAACCTTACCATATTTACTTGTACAGCATAGGACCATAGTGAAATCAAAACTAAGAATCAACTAGTGGTAACAAGAATATCTCTAAACACTTGGAAATCAACCACACTTCTAAATAATAAGTGAGTCAAATAAAAAGACTCAGGAAATTTTTAATACATGTTGAACCAAATGAAAATAAAGTTACAACTTTTTCATGGGATTGTTTTTCTGCTGTTGAGCTGCATGAGCTGCTTGTATATTTTGGAGATTAATCCTTTGTCAGTTGCTTCATTTGTTATTGTTTTTTCCCATTCTGAGGATTGTCTTTTCAGCTTATTTATAGTTTGCTTTGCAAAAGCTTTTGAGTTTAATTAGGTCTCATGGTGTATTTTTGTTTTGATTTCCAGGTCATAGAGGATCTTGCTATGATTTATCTCAAGAACCATCCAGCCTATGTCATTCTCTAAGTGTTTTATAGTTTCAGGCCTTACATTTAAGTCTTTAATCCATTTTGAGTTTATTTTTGTGTATGGTGTTAGGAAGGTATTCTAGTTTCATTCTTCATTCACGTAGCTGTCCAGTTTTCCCAGCACCACTTATTAAAGAGCTCTCTTTTCTTCATTGTATATTTTTTCTTCCTTTGTCAAGATAAGGTCTCACAGGTACATGAGTTTATCTCTGGGCTTTCTATCTTGTTCCAATAGCCTATATTTCTGTTTTTGTCTGTTTATGTTCTGTTTTTCCATACTGTCTTGATGACTGTAGCTTTGTTGTATAGTCTGAAGTCTGGAAGGTTGATCGCTCCAACTCCCATTTTTTCTCAAGATTGCTTTCAGTTCAGTTCAGTTCAGTCACTCAGTCGTGTCCGACTCTTTGCGACCCCATGAATTGCCGCACGCCAGGCCTCCCTGTCCATCACCAATTCCCGGAGTTCACTCAGACTCACGTCCATCGAGTCAGTGATGCCATCCAGCCATCTCATCCTCTGTCGTCCACTTCTCCTCCTGCCCCCAATCCCTCCCAGCATCAGAGTCTTTTCCAATGAGTCAACTCTTCGCATGAGGTGGCCAGAGTACTGGAGTTTCAGCTTCAGCATTATTCCTTCCAAAGAAATCCCAGGGCTGATCTCCTTCAGAATGGACTGGTTGGATCTCCTTGCAGTCCAAGGGACTCTCAAGAGTCTTCTCCAACACCACAGTTCAAAAGCATCAATTCTTTGGTGCTCAGCTTTCTTAACAGTCCAACTCTCACATCCATACCTGACCGCTGGAAAAACCATGGCCTTGACTAGACGGACCTTTGTTGGCAAAGTAATGTCTCTGCTTTTGAATATGTATCTAGGTTGGTCATAACTTTCCTTCCAAGGAGTAAGCGTCTTTTAATTTCATGGCTGCAGTCACCATCTGCAGTGATTTTGGAGCCCAAAAAATTCAAGTCTGACACTGTTTCCACTGTTTCCCCATCTATTTGCCATGAAGTGATGGGACCGGATGCCATAATCTTCATTTTCTGAATGTTCAGTTTTAAGCCAACTTTTTCACTCTGCTCTTTCACCTTCATCAAGAGGCTTTTGAGTTCCTCTTCACTTTCTGCCATAAGGGTGGTGTCATCTGCATATCTGAGGTTATTGATATTTCTCCTGGCAATCTTGATTCCAGCTTGTGCTTCTTCCAGCCCAGCATTTCCCATGATGTACTCTGCATATAAGTTAAATAAGCAGGGTGACAATATACAGCCTTGATGTACTCCTTTTCCTATTTGGAACCAGTCTGTTGTTCCATGTCCAGTTCTAACTGTTGCTTCCTGACCTGCATACAGATTTCTCAAGAGGCAGATCAGGTGGTCTGGTATTCCCATCTCTTGAAGAATTTTCCACAGTTTATTGTGATCCACACAGTCATAGGCTTTGGCATAGTCAATAAAGGAGAAATAGATATTTTTCTGGAACTTTCTTGCTTTTTTGATGATCCAGCGGATGTTGGCAATGTGGTCTCTGGTTCCTCTGCCTTTTCTAAAACCAGCTTGAACATCTGACAGTTCACGGTTCACATATTGCTGAAGCCTGGCTTGGAGAATTTTGAGCATTACTTTACTAGCGTGTGAGATGAGTGCAATTGTGTGGTAGTTTGAGCATTCTTTGGCATTGCCTTTCTTTGGGATTGGAATGAAAACTGACCTTTTCCAGTCCTGTGGCCACTGCTGAGTTTTCCAAATTTGCTGGCATATTGAGTGCAGCACTTTCACAGCATCATCTTTCAGGATTTGAAATAGCTCCACTGGAATTCCATCACCTCCACTAGCTTTGTTCGTAGTGATGCTTTCTAAGGCCCGCTTGACTCCACATTCCACGATATCTGGCTCTAGGTCAGTGATCACACCATTGTGATTATCTGGGTCGTGAAGATCTTTTTTGTACAATTCTTCTGTGTATTCTTGCAACCTCTTCTTAATATCTTCTGCTTCTGTTAGGTCCATACCATTTCTGTCCTTTATCGAGCCCATCTTTGCATGAAATGTTACCTTGGTATCTCTAATTTTCTTGAAGAGATCTCTAGTCTTTCCCATTCTGTTGTTTTCCTCTATTTCTTTGCATCGATTGCTGAGGAAGGCTTTCTTATCTCTTCTTGCTATTCTTTGGAACTCTGCATTCAGATGCTTATATCTTTCCTTTTCTCTATTGCTTTTTGCTTCTCTTCTTTTCACAGGTAGCTATTCCTATTCAGAGTCTTTTGTGTTTCCATACAAATTGTGAAATTATTTATTCTAGTTCTATTTAAAAAAAATAGGTAGTTTTGTGTGAATTGTACTGAATCTGTAGATTGCTTTGGGTAGTATAGTCATTTTCAAAATATGGATTCTTCCAATCAAGAACATAATATTCTCTCCATTTATTTGTGTCATCTTTGATTTCTTTCATCAATGTCTTATAGTTTTCTGCATACAGGTCTTTTATCTCTTTAGGTAGGTTTATTCCTAGTATTTATTTTTGTTGCAGTGGTGAATGGGATTGTTTCCTTAATGTCTCTCTCTGATTTTTCATTGTTAGTTTATAGATATGCAAGGGATTTCTATTTATTAATTTTCTACCCTGGGACTTTACTGTATTCATTGATTAGCTCTAGTAACTTCCTAGTGGCATCTTTGGGGTTTTCTACCATATACTATTATGTCCCCTACAAACAATGAGAGTTTTAATTTTTCTTTTCGAATCTGGATTCCTGTTCTTTCTTTTTCTTCTTTGACTGCTGTGGCTAGGACTTCCAAAATTATGTTGAATAATAGTGGCAAGAGTGGGCACCCTTGCCAAGAGTAAATTCCTGATCTTAGAGAAAATGGTTTCAGTGTTTCACCATGGAAAATAATGTTTGCTGTGGGTTCATCATATATGGCCTTTATTATATACATAATGGAATATTCAGTTCAGTTCAGTTGCTCAGTCATGTCCAACTCTTTGCGACCTCATGAATCGCAGCACGCCACACCTCCCGGTCCATCACCAACTCCCGGAGTTCACCCAAACTCATGTGCATCAAGTCAATGATGCCATCCAGCCATCTCATCCTCTGTCGTCCCCTTCTCCTCCTCCCCCCAATCCCTCCCAGCATCAAGGTCTTTTCCAATGAGTCAACTCTTACTCAGCTATAAAAGGGACACATTTGAAACAGTTCTAATGAGGTGGATGAACCTAGCTTCTGTTATTCAGAGTGAAGTAGGTCAGAAAGAGAAACACAGATATTGTATAGTAACACATATATATGGAATCTAGAAAGATGATAGCTGATAAACCTATTTGCAGGGCAGCAAGGAAGCCACAGACGCAAAGAACAGGCTTGTGGACAGTGGGGAAGGAAAAGGCAGGATGGCTTAAGAGAGTAGTATTGAAACATACGCATTACCATATGTAAAACAGATAGCCAGTGGGAAATTGCTGTTTGACACAGGGAACCCAAAGCAGATCTCTTTGAGAACCTGGAGAGTGGGATGGGGAGGGAAGTGGGAGGGAGGTTTAAGAGGGAGAGGACATATGTATGCCTATGGATGATTCATGTTGATGTAAGACAGAAACCATCACAATATGGTAACGTTATTATCCTCCAATTAAAAATAAAATGTAAGAAAAAAGAAATCTCCAGATCCAGATAATTTCACTGGCAGAGTCTATCAACCCTTTTTAAGAATAAATAACTCTACACAGTCTCTTCCAGAAAACAGAAGGTAAGGAACACTTCTCAACTAAATTCATATTAGGAGGCTAATATTTTCATGATACCAAACAACACAGAGACTGTACACATACACACAAAGAAAGAAAACTACAGAGTGATATTCTTCATTAACAAAAAGGCAAAATTGCCAAAGTATTAGCCAGTTGAATCTGATGCTCTGACACCAAATAGGTATCCAATAATTCAATCCTTTTCTGACAATACTGTTCCAGGTAGTTAGTATAGCACAATACATATTTAAGGTTTCTCTCAGGTCAATATCTAGTCCCAGATGACCAGGGTGCCTGGCATTCTCTCTGACTTGGTTATGAATTTAAGTTTCGACAACATCCTCACCTTTCATGTTTGATAATTTTGTAGAAACTAAGCATGCTGCTGCTGTTGCTGCCAAGTCACTTCAGTCGTGTCAGACTCTGTGCAACCCCATAGATGGCAGCCCACCAGGCTCCCCCGTCCCTGGGATTCTCCAGGCAAGAACACTGGAGTGGGTTGCCATTTCCTTCTCCAATTCGTGAATGGGAAAAGTGAAAGTGAAGTCAGTCAGTCATGTCCGACTTTTCGCGACCACATGGACTGCAGCCCACCAGGCTCCTCTGTCCATGGGATTTTCCAGGCAAGAGTACTGGAGTGGGTTGCCATTGCCTTCTCCAAGAAACTAAGCATAGAACTCATTAACATTTTATTTTCACTGTTACAGGTTATTATAAAAGATACAAATGAATGACCAGATAAAAAGGCACATAGAGTCCCAAAGGGTCCTAAGCATTGGACCCTCTGCCCCTGTGGAATTGTGGTACGCCACCTTGAAAGCACCCAGATGTGTTCAGCAACTTGGAAGCCCCCTGAATTCAGCTGTTCAAGGCTTTTATGGAGGTTTCGATTTTTTAGGCATGATTGATTAAATCACTAGCCATTGGTGGATGAGCTTCTGTCCTTCTACCCTTCCCTGAATTTCCAAGGCTTGTTCTTTCTCGAAACTAGTCACCATCCTGAAGCTATTGAGCCTCACCACCACCACCACGACCCCCCAGTCATCTTATTAGCATTAACTCAGATATGGCTGAAAGGGGTTTGTTTGAATACCAAATGGCATTCCTGTCATGCAGTCCAAAGGTTTGAGGAGCTCTGTGCCAAGAACTGGGTTCAAAGGCCAGATACATATTTCCTATTACAACAAAGAATTCCATCAGTGTAGCAAAAGAATAATAACATCGTGACCAAGTAGAGTTTATTCTATGAATTCATTGTTTGTTGTTGTTCAGTCACTCAGTCATGTCTAACTCTTTGCAACCCCATGGACTGCAGCATGCCAGGCTTCCGCCTGCTTCACTGTCTCTCAGAGTTTGCTCAGAATCATGTCCATTGAGTTGGTGGTGCTATCTAGCCTCCTTATCTTCTACTGCCGCCTTCTCCTTGTGCTTTCAATCTTTTCCAGCATCAGGGTCTTTTACGGTGAGTCGGCTCTTCACATCAGGTGACCAAAGTATTGGAGCTTCAGCGTCAGTCATTCCAGTGCATATTTAGGATTGGTTTCCTTTAGGATCGATGGGTTTGATCTCCTTGCAGTCCAAGGGACTCTCAAGAGTTTTCCAGCATCACTATTGAAAAGCGTTAATTCTTTGGCACTCAGCCTGCTTTATGGTCCGACTGTTACATCTGTATGTGACTACTGGAAAAACCATAGCTTTGACTAGACAGACCTTTGTCAGCAAAGTGAGGTTAGTTTAATATTTTAAAAATTCTTCTATCCCATTTAATTCTCTAAATGAGAGGGAAATAGTATCAATTAACATAGAAAAGTTATTTGACAAAATTCGTGATTAAAATAAACACCTCCTAGAAACATGAAAATACAGGAAACTTCATAAACTTGGTGAAGAACTATAAAAATATCTATAGCTAACTTGATACTTAATGGTAGAAGGCAGACTCATTCTGTTACTGTGTCCAGGCTCACTCTGCTCACCACATGATGGGCAAGTAAGTCAGGAGATGAGGTGTTGAGGCAAGGAATAATGACTTTATTCAGAAAGCCAGAAGACTGAGAAGATGGCAGACTAATGTCACAAAATAACGAGTTTCTTTCATAGAACATAGGTTTGGGGGGGAGGTGAGGAAGTAAAGTAAAAAGGCCATTAATCTTGGAAACATGTCCTGGAATGGTCAGCCTCAGGGAGGGACTGTGTTAATTTCTTCTTTCTTGCAGCCATTCACAGGTGGACAGGATCAGGATGTCTCCCTGAACAAGGGCACTTTGTTCTAACATTCAACCAGAGAAGCGGGGTTCCCCAAGGCAGGATATTATGTATAGATAGTATCTGTTTACTGAACAAAAGCGAAGGGAACCAAAGGTTAAAGTAAAAGAAACAGATTCTCCCCTATAACAACCCTTTGTTTTTAAGATTGAAAACAAGACAAATATGTATACTCTCTTGTCATTAAACATAGTAACAAAAGTCTTACCCAGTGCAGTTAGGCAAGAGAAGAAAATAAAAATCATAGACACTGGAAAGGAAGAAAAAATTCCCTGTTGCAGGTGATAGGAGTGTGTAGAAATTACAGAAATTTTAGAAAATAAAATTTAAGTGAGTTTTGTAAGGTTGTAGAGTGAAAGATCAATACACAAAACTAATCTTATATATTAGCAATGATTGGATGGAAAGAAATTAATAGCACAATACAATTTAAACTAGAAAAATGAAGTACTTAAGTACAAATTAATTTTGTAAATATATGCCAATGACTCCAAATGCTAATGAAAGAAATCATAGAAAACTGAAGAGATAAAACACTCAGATCAGTGGAACAGATTAATGTTATACAAGTACATGTAACTGATTCTTGATGAGAAAAGCAGTAGCTTTTCAGTCTTTCCAATAAATGGTGGTGTTAGGGGAGGCACACTGACAAACCACCAGCCCTGGCTAGGCAACATAGTAACCATTTGCATGAGTGGTTTTAGAACAGGAGGTCCTGGTAAGGAACATGAAACTAATAATCCACCACCAACTAGGAGAGTTCAGGAAAGATCAAAAAGTGACACCTCCCAGAATCCTTCTCACTGGCATCAGCATCCATCTTGGCTGAACAGGCACCACCAGAAAGGACTGAGTCAGAATGATTGGCCAAAGACATCCCGAGAACTAATCCCATCACCATGAAACCCTAGCCATGTGGCAGAGCAATTCTGGGTTCCCTTACCCTCCTGCTCTCTGCCCAGGTGCCCCTTCCCATGAAAATGTCTTGCTTTGTCAGCAAAGCAAGATGTGTCTCCTTGAACGATTCATTGCCGAGTATTAGACAGGAGCCCACTTTCAGGCCCTGGAAGGGGTCCCCCTTCCTGCAACAGCGCTGGAACAATTGGATGTCCATAAGCAAAAAAAAAAAAAAAAACCTCAACCTAAACGTCACACCTTATACAAAAATTAACTCAAAATGGATTACAAACATCAATATAAAATGATGTAAAGCTTTTGAAAAAAAACATGGAAAATCTTTGTTAATTGAGGAGCTCTTAGATATGACATCACATATGCAATAAAAGGAAAGAATGGTGATTAATCTTTATCAAAAATTCAGATCTTTTGCTTATGCAATTAAAAAAAAAACAAGCCACAGACTTGGAAAAAATATTTTCAAATCCTATATTCAGAAACAATTTGTATTCATAATGTATAAAGAACTCTAAACAGTACAAAAACAAAATTGAGAATGTAGCCTGATGCCTAAGTTTTTATGAGGTTTAAACTGGAAATAAACGAGTTATGATTTAAGACTTTCATAAGTATTCACCATTTCTGAAGTTACTCTCATTATGGATTGGACATAGCTGTGTTGTCAGTAATATTTAGTGTGATGTTAATTCCTATTAGCTGATAATAATCACTGTTTCTACTCTAGTTGCTGGGTTATTTTCTCCTCACATATGGTAGGTATCTCCCTTCCATTGCCACTACTGGTTTTTTCCCTGCAATCGCATCATTAAAGATTCTGAAATGAGTTTCACAAGTATTTTCTATACAGAAATAACATTTTTTTATCTAAGCCTGAGTGTTACAGAAAAGCAGTCAAATTGTTTTCCAGGCAGGAATAGAAAGAACAAGTGCGCTTGCCTCATGCATACTCTTTTCTCAGCCCCTCTCCCATTTCGGCTCTGGGCACCAGTGTATGCCATCTGAAATATGGAGCAAAGCAGCAGTAAGTTCCTGGTCTGATAATGAACCTTACTAATCCTAGTCATGATGTCTGGAAAGGAACATTTGTAAATGACTTCTTCCATTCAATTGGCAAATTTCTACCACTCAAAGAAATCCAAACTTTTTCTCATTTTTGCTTCACATCATTTAGATACAGCTGAGACCTCTGAATACTGGGTTCTACTGTCTCATCTTTGTGTCTCTTACTGACATGTAGTATGTACTAACACTCCTATACACAGAATCTCCATTTGTAATCTCTCTTAAATAGGTTTGTTTGCTTTAAACAAAGACTGGAAACAGTACTCAGGACCCACAGATGAACAGATTTAAACTGTAGCTCCCTTCTAGACAATAGGAGTATCAGGAAGCAAGGAGAAGATAATTTGAATAAACACTTGTTATAAAGTTGAAACAAATTTCTAATTTTGTGATACACTTTAAAGGTGATCTATTTGCCTAAGATATTCTTTCCGATTATAACAATTCTTAGCTTGAACTGGAAACATAATCTCTCTCCTAAATCTAAGAGCTAGAATAAATACACTACATATCACACAGAGCCATCTCTTTACAGCATAGGAAATGTAAGTAACATTCTTCAAAACACTGTTTTGTTATTGTAGTCTGTGTTTCATGCATGTGTGCTAATTCTTCAAAACTCACCATGTATTTTACATTATGCACATTTGAATATGATCTAGCCACATTTCATTTACTCAGTAGCCATAGGAACCTAATGGCTACTATATTAAACAGCACAAGTCATCACATTCTTTGCAGCTTGAAAATTCAAGTTTTTAGTTATAAAGCCAATTTTTTTATTACCATTTTAAAATGTATGTTAAACTGCTACTGCTAAGTCGCTTCAGTCACGTCTGACTCTGTGCGACCCCAAAGACAGCAGCCCACCAGGCTCCCCCATCCCTGGGATTCTCCAGGCAAGAACACTGGAGTGGGTTGACATTTTTTTCTCCAACGCATGAAAGTGAAAAGTGAAAATGAAGTCGCTCTGTCGTGCCCGACTCTTAGCAACCCCATGAACTGCAGCCTTCCAGGCTCCTCCGTCCATGGGGTTTTCCAGGCAAGAGTACTAGAGTGGGGTGCCATTGCCTTCTCCGATGTTAAACTGGTCATATCTAAAATTTTCTCTTTAAATTTCTAGGTATTATGTTCATTATAAATATATTTTTGTAATATTTAAATTTTGTACTTGGGAAATAAAAATACATGGATTATGTTTCTGATAAAATTAGCAAACTAGATTTAACACAGTTTTATGTCCATTACAACCTATGTAGCTCAGTTGAATATACTATAGAATGAGTGTAAGCTATGACAGTATTAGTGATAACCACCAGCATTCAGTAGACTCTTATTGTGTTGACAAAAGATTCCAAATAATAATAATTCTATCCATTTTAATATTAGAAGTGTATACATAGAATCAGTGTACATTATGTTATATGCAGTCTAAGTTTTCTTCATCTTATTTTGGTAATGCTAGTAATATACTGTGGTCCTAAAGATATTTTCCTATATTTTATCATAAAAATTTAAAAGTTTTTCCTTCACATTCAGGCTCTTAATATGCCTGCTGCTGCTGCTAAGTCACTTCAGTCGTGTCCGACTCTGTGTGACCCCATAGACGGCAGTCCACCAGGCTCCCCCGTCCCTGGGATTCTCCAGGCAGGAGTACTGGAGTGGGTTGCCATTTCCTTCTCCAATGCATGAAAGTGAAAAGTGAAAGTGAAGTCGCTCAGTTGTGTCCGACTCTTAGCGACCCCATGGACTGTGGCCCACCAGCCTCCTCCGTCCATGGGATTTTCCAGGCAAGAGTACTGGAGTGGGGTGCCATTGCCCTCTCCTCTTAATATGCCTAGTTATTTTCTAATTATATTCTCTTATTCTTGGGTAAAAGAATTGTCCACCGCTGACAGTAACACCCCATTTGTCATCTACCAAGTTTCTCTGTGTACATGGTTCTGTTACCTTGCCTTCTATTCTAGTGCCATACCTGTCAGTCTCTATACTCATTTTGCATTGTATTAATTATTATAGCCCTAAAACAAGTTTGATATCTGATAGAGAAAATCTTTCCATGTAATTTTTTATCTAAATTGTCTTGGCTATTCTTGCTCCATTTTTTATCCACATAAATTTTAGAATTAATTTTTCTTATTTGACCATAAAAACCTCTGTTAGGCCACTGATGGATTTGATTTCATTGTACTTAAAGATTAACTTGTGAAAAGCTAGCATATTTGTGGTGTTGATTCTTCTAGTTTATCCATATTTTCTTTAAAAATTGTTTAGTAATGTTTTTTCATTATCTTCCTAAAACTCCTACACATCTTTTATTGGATTAACCCTTGATAACTTACAGATTACATTGTTACTGTGAATGAATTTTTTTCCTTTTTATTTGTTTTTTGGACATGCCATGTAGCATGCAGAATCTTAGTACCTGACCAGGGATGGAACCCATGCCCCTTGCAGTGGAAGCCTAGAGGCTTAACCAGTGGACTGCCAGAGAAGTCCCTGAAGTAGATTTTTTTTCTATAGATGTTCTTTTTCTAGGCCTATTATTTTTTTTTATTTTTGTATTATAATTGGTTTACTGTGTTGTATTAGTCTCAGTTGTACTATAAAGTACCGTCAAGTGATTTAACAGTACATGTACAGATATCCATTCTTTTTCTGATCCTTCTCCCATAGAGGTTATCACAGAATATTTTCCTGTGCTAAACAGAAGGTCCTTGTTGATTATCTTTTTTTTTCTTTTTTTTATAATTTGGCTGTGTAGGGTCTTAGGCATGTGAGATCTTCATGACTGCGTATGGGATCTTTCATTGCAGTACGTGGGCTCTAGGCTGTGGCGCTCAGCTTCTCTAGTTGTGTTGCACGGGCTTCCCTCTAGTTGTGCGCAGGCTCCAGAAAGCATGGATTCAGTAGTTACGGCAAGCTAGTTTAGTTACCCTTCAGCATATGGGATCTTAGTCGCTCACCAAGGGATCAAACCCACGTCCCCTGCATTGGAAGACAGATTCTTAATCACTGGATCACCAGGAAAGCCCCAGATTATCTATTTTATATATAGTAGTGTGTATATGTTAATCCCAGTCTCCTAATTTACCCGCTACCTTTCCCCTTTGGTAACCTAAGTTTGTTTTCTAAGTCTGTAAGTCTGTTTCTGTTTTGTAGATAAGTTCTTTTGTATCATTTTTTTAGATTCCACATAAAGTGATATCATATTATATGTGTCTTTCTCTGACTGACTTCATGTAGTATGATGATCTCTAGATCCATCCATGTTCCTGCAGATGCCATTATTTCATTGTTTCCATGGCCAATATTCCCTTATATACATGTACCATGTCTTCTTTATCCATTCATCTGTCAGTGGACATTTTTGTTGTTTCCACATTTTGGCTGTTAATAGTGCTGTGGTGAACATCGGGGAACATTATCTTTTTGAAGTATGGTTTTCTCCTGATATATGCCCAGGGATTTGGATCATATGGTAGCTCTATTTCTACTCTTTTAAGAAACCTCCGTGCCGTTTTTCCTTTAATGACTGTACCAATTTCCATTCTCACTGGCAGAGTAGGAGAGTCACCTTTTCTCCACATTCTTTCCAGCATTTATCATTAGTAGCCTTTTTGTGAGGATGGCCATTCTGACTGGTATGAGGAAATACCTCATTGTAGTTTTTTGAAGCGACTTAGCAGCAGCCGCAGCAATGCTTAGCCAGGTGGCTAATGCTTAGCCACCTGGACTTCCCAGGTGGGGCTAGTGGTAAAGAATCCACCTGCCAATGCAGGACGTGCAAGAGACGTGGGTTTGATCCCTGAATTGGGAAAATCCCCTGGAGGAGGCAATGGCAACCACTCCAGTATTCTTGCCTGGAAAATCCCATGGACAAAGAAGCCTGATGGGCTACAGTCCATGGCACTGCAAAAAGTTGGACACAACTAAGTGACTAACACAATGCTTAGCCATGTTGAGCACCTTTTCATGTGCTTTTTGGCCATGTGTATGTCTTTGGAGAAATGTCTACTTAGATCTCTTACCCATTTTTTGATTGGGTGATTTTTTTTTTTTTTGATTGAGCTGCATGAGCTGTCTGTATATTTTGGAGATTAATCCTTTGTCAGTCACTTCATTTGCAAATATTTTCTCCCATTCTGTGGGTTGTCTTTTCATTTCCCCTATGGTTTTCTTTGCTGTACAAAAATATTTAAGTTTAATTGGTTCCCATTTTATTTTTGTTTTTATTTTCACTATTCTAGGAGGTGGATTAAAAAAGATATTGCTGCATTCTGTCTATGTTTTCCTCTAAGAGCTTTAGAGTATTTGGTCTTAGGTTTACATTTAGGTCTTTTAATTCATTTTGAGTTTATTTCTGTGTATGGTATTAGAGAATGTTCTGATTTCATTCTTGTACATGTAGCTGTCCAGTTCACCCAGCTACATATTGAAAAGACTGTCTTTTGTCCATTGTATATGCTTGCCTCCTTTGTTCTATATTAATTGACTATAGGTGCATAGTTAATTTCTGGGCTTTCTATCCTGAGCCATTGATCTATAAATCTGTCTTTATGCCAGTATAATACTGTTTTGATTATTGTAGCTTTATAGTATTGTCTGAGGTCAGGGAATCTGATTCTTCCAGCTCCATTTTTCTTAAGATTGTTTTGGCTATTTGGGGTCTTGTGTTTCCATACACATCTTAAGGAATTTTTTGTTCTGTATCTGCAAATGATACCATTGGTAATTTGACTGATATTGCTTTGAGTCAGGAGATTACCTCAAGTAGTATAGTCTGTTTTTTCTTTTTTTTTTTTTTAACTTTGTATATAGTCTTTTGACAGTATTGATTGTTCCAATCCAAAAACATGATATATCTTTCCATCTATGTTATCGTTGATTTATTTCATCACCATCTTACAGTTTTTGGAGTACAAGCCTTCTGCTTCCTTAGTGGGATTGTTTCCTTAATTTCTCTTTCTGATTTTTCATTGTTAGTGTATGGAAATGCAATGGATTTCTATGCATTAATTTTAACATACTTTAACTTTATCAGATTCATTCATGAGCTCTAATAGTTTTCTTGTAGCATCTTTAGGATTTTCTACATAAAATATTATGTTAGCTGCAATTAGTGACAGTTTTACTTCTGTTGATTTTCTAATCATTATTGGTATGTGAGCAAACTGCTGAATTTGCTACATGGATCTTGTATTCACCAATCTTATTTTATTCTCTTATTTTAATAATCTGTATATTATCTTGGGCTTCCCATGTATATTTTCATTTCATTTGAAAATGAAGATAGTCAAGGCTCTTAGTATACAATTGTTTTTTCTCTTCTTTCTTTTTCTGGTCTTATTGCATTGGCCAACTTTCATTATAGTGCTGAGTACTAGTGGTGTCATCTGGAATCATTGATTTGTTCATGATCAAACATGTTTTATCCAGAAGAGAAATTTATTTTATAATATGTAACAGAGCTGGCATGATTTACTGGAAGGCTAATATGGCATTCTCTGATTTGGTAGAATGTATGTTTTTCTAATAAACCTAAATTATAGATATTTCAAAAATAAAAATGTTTTAAATATCCATAATCACTTTTCCCAGAGATGATCACCATCTGCATCCTGAAAACGGCAAAATTATTCTGAAAATCCCTTAAATCATGTGGAAGTTAGAAGAGCTACGTGAAAGTCGCTCATTTGTGACCGACTCTTTGCAACCACATGGACTATACAGTCCATGGAATTCTCTACCCACTGGAGTGGGTAGCCTTTCCCTTCTCCAGGGGATTTTCCCAACCCAGGGATCGAACCCAGGTCTCCCGCATTGCAGGCAGATTGTTTACCAGCTTAGCCATAAGGGAAGCCCAAGAATACTAGAGTGGGTAGCCTATCCCTTCTACAGGGAATCTTCCTGACCCAGGAATGGAACCAAGGTCTCCTTTATTGCGAGAAGATTCTTTACCAGCTGAGCTACCAGGGAAGCCCATAAGAGCTATAGAGAGAAGTAAATGGATCTGGGCAGTTCTCTCTGTACATTTATACTGTGAAATGAAATAACAGAAGAATACATATGAAAATATAATTCTTTAGCCTGTTTTCTATACTTTTATTGTTGTTACTGCACAACAGATTATATAGCATTCTCTCACAATGCACCAAGCATTATACACATAGTTGAACTCAGGATGTTAAATGTATATGGATCAATTGCAGTATTTACATGATTTACTGACTTGAGCACCTGTGCTTCTGCAAGACTCAACTCCTTCATATAAAATGTACTATATTTTATAAATACCTATTATTATATATTTACTTAATAGCATTTTTGTTTATATCCATATTTAACATTTCAAAAATGGTATACTTTGTAATAACAAAAATTAAATAAATATAATAGCAAGGGAGAGACCTAGGATTCTCATGTTCCAAGAAAATATATTGTCTATTCTAAATCTTTTCAGAAGATGGACAACCAGTGTCAGCTAAACAGTAGAATAATAAATTGATACATGCTCAATTTCATGTGGGAAATTTAGCAAAAAATTTTTGAACATGAATCTAATCAAGGGAAACAAATATGATATATAAAATCTATGTCAGCCAAGCTTTTAAAATGCTGTCGTTCATAGGTCTTAGAAACTCCTTCCTCCTTTCCACATAAGTGAACCTCAGAAACCAAGTAAAATACCAAATGAGAGTGATACATAATGATCATTTTTCATATACTGTAGAGTTTGATATGGTTCTGAAGAGTGAGAGAATCATGGATTGCCTGAATTCAAATTCCCTTTGCATATAGCCATTATAGTTAGGGTATTTAAACAGACTTACTCGGGTTTTTTTCCTACAGTACATAAGCTGAACTCATGGCCTTTCCCACAGTAGATATAGTCTCTCTACATCTTCAGCAACTTATTGTTTGTTAGCATGAGAATCACCGTTTATTAGTGATATTTTCTATAAATTTTCATTATCATAGGTATGCTATTACTCCGATGTTTTAAATCCATCGTTATCCCCAAAAGAAAATTTTGTCTCGCATTCCAGTAATGGTAAAGTAAATTTGAGTAATGAGCTTAAATCTTAAATTGGGTCACTTCAGGTCACTCAAGGCCAAGAAAGACCTGACATGAGAAAAGGTTTTAGCTTTATAGAAGCACTAACTGTTTTACATCTGCTTTTTCTTTCAGAGTTTTAGTTAATTATCTTTATTTTTTGTCCTCTGCTTAATAAAAGGTTTAATAGGTGATTATGTATACATTCCTGGTTTAATCTTATTTTAATTATTTTCACTGATGGGATAATTCCCTTTTTTTAAGGTATGTAATTACCTTAACACAGCATGTTGTCAGGCTTTTCCTAAAAAGGAAAATGTAGTTGGTTCTTCTATCTCACAGGTATTCAAGTACAGAGGATTTCTTACCTTTCATGAACCAATGAATATTTCATAGATTTTAGAATATGGTATAAACATGAAATATAGCTGGTGACAGGACAATTTGTTTTCCTTGATTGAATTTTATTAGTATCCCCAATTCTAAATGAATCTGACTGATATTTATCTAAAATACTGATGACTCAACTTGTCCAAAGGAGTCACCTTGTTAGAAGAAACATTTCTTTTTTTTTTTTTTAATTGAAGGATAGTTGCTTTACAGAATTTTGCTGTTTTCTGTCAAACTGCACCATGAATCAGCCATAGGTATACATATATCCCCTCCCTTTTGAACCTGCCTCCCATCTCCCTCCCTACCCCACCCCTCTAGGTTGATACAGAGCCCCTGTGTGAGTTTCCTGAGCCATACAGCAAATTCGCATTGGCTATCTATTTTACATATGGTAATGTAAGTTTCCATGTTACTCTTTCCATACAGTTCACCCTCTCCCTCCCTCTCCCCATGTTCGTAAGTCTGTTCTCTATGTCTGTTTCTCCATTGTTGCCCTGTAAATAAATTCTTCAGTACCATTTTTCTAGATTCTGTATATGTGTGTTAGAATACGGTATTTCTCTTTCTCTTTCTGACTCACTTCAGTTTGTAATAGGTTCTAGGTTCATCCACCTCATTAGATCTGACTCAAATGTGTTCCTTTTTATGGCTGAATAATATTCCATTGTGTATATATACCACAACTTGTTTATCCATTCATTTGTTGATGGATATCTAGGTCGCTTCCATGTTCTAGTTATTGTACATATTGCTGCAGTGAACAGTGGGATACATGTGTCTCTTTCAATTTTGGTTTCCTCAGGGTATATGCCTAGGAGTGGGATTGCTGGGTCATATGGTGGTTTTAGTCCTAGTTTCTAAAGGAATCTCCATACCATCTTCCATAGTGTCTGTATCAAATTACATTCCCACCAACAGTGCAAGAATCTTCCCTTTTCTCTGTGAAAAGATGCTCAACATTGCTCATTATTAGAGAAATGCAAACCAAACTACAATGAGATAACACCTCACACCAGTCAGAATGGCCCTCATCAACAAGTCTACAAACAATAAATGCTGGAAAGGGTATGGAGGAACATTTCTTTAATAATGTTTAAAGCACTTGAGAAGTTCTTCTGTAGGAATTGGCTATATGGAGAGTGGTTGCTAATGGGGATGGGATTCTTTATGAGGATGATTGGAATTTAGTAGGGTTGATGATTGTACGGCTTTGTGAATGTACCAAAGACTGCTAAATTGAACACTTTAAAATGATGAATTTTTTGGTAAATTGTCTCAGTTAAAAATAAGTCAATTAAAGAACCAGACTCACAAAAGTCTCACTGTTTTATATATACTTTTTTTTTTTTTTTTGTATAAATATTCCAACTCTTTGCAGCCCCATGGACTGCAGCACACTAGGCTCCCCTGTCCATCACCAACTCCCGGAGCTTGCTCAAACTCTTGTCCATAGAGTCAGTGATGCCATCCAACCATCTCATCCTCTGTCATCCCCTTCTCCTCCTGCCTTCAACCTTTCCCAGCAGCAGGGTCTTTTCAAATGAGTCTCATTGATTCTTTGCATCAGGTGGCCAAGTATTGGAGTTTCAGCTTCAACATCAATCCTTCCAATGAATATTCAGGACTGATTTTCTTTAGGATTGACTGGTTTTTTCTCCTCAATCAAACCAGATCAAACGAGATCAAATAGCTCACTAACCAACATATATACTGACCTTAACCATAATACTAGGGCTTCCCAGGTGGCACTAGTGGTAAAGAATCCGCCTGCCAGTGCAGGAGACATAAGAGTCATGGGTTTGATCCCTGGGTCAGGAAGATCCCCTGGAGGAGGAAATGGCAACCCACTCCAGTATTCTTGCCTGGAGAATCTCATGGATAAAGGAGCATGGTGGGCTACAGTTTATAGGATTGCAAAGAGTCAGACACAACTGAGCATCTGAGTACATATAGCACACAACTGTAACACTTAAAGTTTACACTTACTGCTCACACTGAAGAGTCACCATCACTGGGAATGTCAGAAGATTCAACATCTTCTGAAGGCATCCTCAAAGAGGATCCCAAAACTGTCTTCAACAATGACATTGAAGTAAGTATAGAGCATCACGAGGAGCTTGCTTGGAGGACACAAGATTTGTGCGTGCTGTGGGATGATTCTTTTATAAAAATCAGTTGTAGTAACTTATTACATTCAGTTTTTCTTGTGCAGCAATCCCAGGCTACTCTGGGCCTTGTGAGGTATCTCACGAGGCAGCGCAGAAAAGTATTTGGCCCTCCTCAGAGTCAGGCTCTTCACAAGGGTGCCAGTAGACTGCATCTCCATTTTCCTGTGCTTCTAACACGTTTGCTGCTACTGCTGCTGCTAAGTCGCTTCAGTCGTGTCCGACTCTGTGTGACCCCAGAGACGGCAGCCCACCAAGCTCCCCCGTCCCTGGGATTCTCCAGGCAAGAACACTGGAGTGGGTTGCCATTTCCTTCTCCAATGCATGAAAGTGAAAAGTGAAAGTGAAGTCACTCAGTCGTGTCCGACCCTCAGCGACCCCATGGACTGCAGTCTTCCAGGCTCCTCCATCCATGGGATTTTCCAGGCAAGAGTACTGGAGTGGGGTGCCATTGCCTTCTCCGCTAACACATTTGATTACTTCAAAAATAGAGGACCTGAGGAGAAAGATGACCGTGCTTAACAATAAATTAAGCTTTTAGTGTTTATTTTCTTGTTAAAAAACATTACCTATTATCTTTTACTTTAAAAATATTTATTGAGGGCCCATTCTACTGAAGCAGATTCTGAGTGCTGAGGATACAAGAGTGAATGAGAGAGATAAATTTAGGACAAGCAAATCATAAATAAAAATATAAAGTATTGCTAAATCTGCACAGTGAATTGAAGTAGGTGATGTAGAGTGACTGGTAACTACAAGAAAATGTTTTTTCCTGCCTACTACAAAAATCTACATACAAATCAAACTACTTAAAACCCTGCCCACCAAGAGATGAGCACTGTTAGCCTGGCTGCGTATCCTTCCAAACCCTGCTCTGTGTGCTCAGGAGTATGTATAAAGATGTATGTGACGTTTTGTATATATTGTAAAACAAAATCATACTGCTTTTTTCATTTAACATATTATGAACTATTTTGCATGTCAGTAATACTACTTTTATAATGCTGTTTTAACAGTTATAAAATATTCTATTTGGTTGATTTAATCAGTTTTCAGTTATTGGATGCTTAGAGTGTATTGCATAACTCAAAAAATCACATGAAAGGATGTCATATTTAGCTGAGGCACACATAATTAAAAATATTATTCATTTATAATGTTGAATGATACAAGTTTCTCTCCATCGCTGCTAAGATACATACTTTTCATTTTTCTGGTTTGGTTTGTTGTTTGGGGTTTGTTTGGTTTTTGTTTGTTTTATTGTTGTTTTGACTGCATTGCAAGGCATGTAGGATCTTTAGTTACCCGACCAGAGATTGAATCTAATACTCAAGCAGAAGTGTAGAGACTTAATCCCTGGACCACCAGTGTAGTCCTGGGTGTTTTTTTTTTTAATCTTCTATCTACCCCCTGGGTTCAAGGCTGAATCTTCAGCTGTTGACTTCTTTCCCCTGTATTTCTTTCCTCAGCTATTGCATTCATATTTACAGCACAGGTTTCTTAAATTCTAGTTGATAAACCCCTAGATCTTTATCTCAAACCTTGTAATCTCTGCCACATGGCTGTCTGACCATCCCCCCAGTCTTGTCAGAAACCAAACTTAATCATACCTGCTTGACTCTTCAAATCCAACTCTTCCTCATAATTTCACTATTTATTACAAAGATATCATCATGGCCCCAATCATTTTAGCCTAGAAAAGTTCAATTACCTTTGACTCCACGAAGCAGGAACAGTCTTCTTTCATAATGTAATTTTCAGGCATCTTTTCCATCAACACTGCCACCTCCCTAGTTCAAGACACTTTCTGCTTAGCCTGAATTATTATTTTAACAGTTTCCTTCTTGATTTTTTTTTTTAATTTGGTAACTGCTTCCTTTCAATTCTGCCTGTATCCTCTGGATCTTGCTCCATCAATTATCCCCACTTTGTCTTCAGAATCTTCTCATACTACCCTCTTTTCCCTCCAATCTTTATTTAAATATGTACAAGTCTCCCTAAACTTAAAGATGTTTTTGTGACTCTGGACAGCTGTCTCTACCTTATTACCTGTAATTTACCCTTAATCTGCCACAGTCTGGCTTCAGGCCATCCTACTCTGCTAAACCTCTCATTCGGTCCCTCTAATTGATAAATCCAGTAGATACTTAACAGTGTTTGTGTCACCCAGTTTTTGTCCACGTTTGCTGTTGATAACTTACTCCTAAAACTTTTCTGGTTCTCTCTATATTCTAACTATTCCTATACCATCTCTTCTGAGAACTCTTCTTCACCTTGGCCACTTTAAATGCTGATATTTCTTAGGGTTCCATGCTCAGCCCTAGTTCTCACTCTGCATATTCTTCGCCTACTTTGGCTACTTCAGTTACCGTTTAGAAGCTGAGCACTTCTACATCCTGGGGTCTGGGCCTCACGTGCGTGTATTACCGCCTAGTGCATCTTCCCCTGGGTGCTCTACCAATGGCACCGCAAACCAGAAACTATCTTCTCTTCCCTAAAACTGTTCTTAGTTTTCTGTTTATCTCAGATGATGTTACCATCATTCACCCAGTCATTCAGATCAGAAATATTGGAAGCCATTTTTCATTTCCCTTTCATTTCATCCTTCCCTTTCCCCTCATCTAGCTCATCACTGCATTGTACAGTATTCACAACTAAACAAGAACTAGTGTAATTTCCTAACCAGTCTTTGTTCCTCTGTGTATATACCTCATAAGTTGTGCTGTGTCCATGAATTCCTTACACTGAAAGTCTCAATATTCTGTTTATATCATTACCCAACTAACAAACAAAAGGACCATTATATTTCACTTTACATAATTTAAAACACAAATATAATACATGGAAAGAAAAATGTTGCAGTGGCCACCAAATTAGCTCATGTAAGGAATGCCTTTGACTAAAGATAAAGTAAAACATGACAGGATCTTTTCTAGCCACTTATTTGGCAGGAGCTTACCAGTCAGTCTTTCATCGTATTAAGTTTGGCCTTTTCAGTTGGCCTTGCTCTGCTGAAGATGCTTGCTTCCTCTTTTCATTCAAGAAATGTTTACTTTTTGCCCACTGACTCTCATAGCTTAGCTGCTATTAGGGCAATAAAAGTGTTGCTTTGCCCAGAGCTCAAGTGAACTTTACTCTGGACATTATCATCTCTTTTCATATATATATATACACATCACCTATACATATTACCTTAGCTTAAGATTTAGCGTTTAGCATTTACCTTAGCAT
The DNA here is from genome assembly GCF_029378745.1 of Bos indicus. Classification (NCBI taxonomy): domain Eukaryota; kingdom Metazoa; phylum Chordata; class Mammalia; order Artiodactyla; family Bovidae; genus Bos; species Bos indicus. The sequence continues at coordinate 16,278,866 of NC_091777.1, read as the reverse complement.
TTAGCAATAGCTGGGCAGCATGGATTTCAGAGCAACAATTCATAAAAAGAAATATTTCATTCTTTTTAGAGAATTCTTAATTGACTTATTTGTATCTCTTCTTAATTTGTTTTTTTTTTTCTATGTGTAGAACTGCCTTTCTTAATATTTACACAGAAAGACAGACATATCCCCAAATTGAAGCTCCTTTCCTTCCTTGTGAACCTAGGCTGATAATGAAATTGGAGAATTAAGAGAAAGAGAGTTATGGACCATCTAGAAACGCAGAATTCACTGGGTATAGAAATGACTAAAGTAGACCCACAAGCTCTTAGAGCAGCCAGGAAGAAAATCAAGCTTAAAAGTTAAATGGTCCGTCAGCTACCTTTCTTAATGAGAAATAAGACAGATGCACACAGCATATTAACAGTAACAGCTTAAAATAACCCAGTTTTTCAAGTGGTATCCAGTTTTATAGCCATGAAGAGACATTAAAACCAACCTCAAGGCTGCACACTCAAAGTGTAACTATTGGCCTGTTCAGAGAAGAGGCATCTGATACTGTGCATTTTGCATATTATGTCACTTAAACATTTCCTATGGATATTTTTTGTGGTTTAAAATTTTCTGCACACATTGTGTGAAATGGAGAAGACAAGTGTCAAAACCATTGAATTTGTACTTTTTTGGGGGGTGAGGGTGGTTTGGTTTTTGCCGTGCCGCGCAGCATGCAGGATCTTCATTTCTGACCATTGCTCCCTGCAATGGAAGCACAAAGTCCTAACTACTGGACTGCCAAAAAACACCTTATTTTTTATTAACAGCTTTACTAGGCAGTAATTCACTTACTGTGTACAATTCAGTGGCTTTTAGTGCACTCACAGAGTTGTGCATGCATCACCACAATTTTAGAACATTTTCTTTGTCCTAAAAAGAAGCAACCTGCCTTAGCCACAACTCTCCAATCTCACTAGCCCTAAGAAATGACTCATTTTATCTCATATTTGCCTATTCTTAGCATTTCATATAAATGCAATCATATAATATTATTACATAGTAGTCTATAACTGGCTTGTTTGACTTGGCTTGTGTTTTCAGGGTTCAAGTATATGGTAGAATCTATCAGTACTTCATTTGTTGTTGAATAATATTTCATTGTATGGATACACCACATTTCATTTAGTCATCAGTTGGTATGTTTTCAAGTTATTTCTACTTTGGGGCTATTTTGAATAACAATGCTGTGAACGTTCATATACAAGTTTTTGTGTGGACATGTTTTTGTCCTATTAAAATATACATAGAAATGGAATATACTTCGAAATAGAACTCTTTGTTGAACCATTTGAGGAACAACCAGACTGTTTTCTAAAGTATTTGTACTGTTTTACATTCCCGTCAGCTATGTATGAATTCCAGTCTTTCCATAAACTTACCAGTGTTTGTTATTACCTGTCCTTTCTATTGTCGCTATCCTAATAGGTATGAAGTGTTCGCACATTGTGATTTACAGTTTCCTGGTACATGATGAGGTTGAGCTTTTTGTGTGCTTACTGGCCATTTGTGTATCTTGCTTGGATATTTATCCACGTTGATCCTTTACCCATTTTTAAAATTGAGTTACTTGTCTTTTTATTGTTGAGTTATAATTCCCAACAATATGTGTGTTGGTGAGTATACTTCTTCTCTGTCTATTCTGTTCCAATGATCTGTTTCCCACCTTTGTGGCAGTACTACGTGTTTTAATTACTGTTGGTTTATAATGAATAGTGAATTAGTGTAGTATAAATCCTCAAACTTTATTCTTCTTTACCAACATCATTTTGGCCATTCTAGGTCCTTAACATTATCTGTAAATTTCAGGATCAGTTTTTCAATTTCTCAGGGAAAAAGTCTCCTGAGATTTTGATTGACATTACATTGAATCTGTAAATCAATATGGGGATAATTAACATCTTAATATCAAATTTTCTGCCCAATATCAAGTCTTCTGCCCATAACTGCTATGTGTGTGTATGTGTCCTTTTTTTTAAATTTAGGTCTTTAATTTTCTCAGCAGTATATTATAGTTTTCAGTTTACAGGTCTTGTGCATCTTATATCACTTTCCTAAGTATTGCATTCTTTATTGCTTTCTCATTCATACATTTGTACTGAAACTGATGATTGTTGTTTGCTAGTGTATAGAATGGAGAAGGAAATGGCAACCCACTCCAGTGTTCTTGCCTGGAGAATCCCAGGGACGGGGGAGCCTGGTGGGCTGCTGCTATGGGGTCACACAGAGTCGGACACGACTGAAGTGACTTAGCAGCAGCAGCAGTGTATAGAATACAGTTGACCTTTGTATATTGATCTTGTATTCTGCCACCTAGTTAGCCCTATGTGCTTATTATTTCTAGTAGTTTTTTGTAGATATTAATAGGATTTTCTAAATAGGTGGTGAGAAAATTTATGAACAAAGACAGGTTTTTTTTTTTCTTTCTTTCCAGTCTTGTTAGCCTTTTATTCATTTTTCTCACCATTTGCAATAGCTAGAATGCAATACAATGTTGAATGGACGTGGTGAGGGTAGATATCTTTGTCTTGGAGGAACAATGCTACTAGGAGAACAGCATTCAGTCTTTTTTTTTTATTTTTTTTTTTTTTTAAACTTTACAATATTGCATTAGTTTTGCCAAATATCGAAATGAATCCGCCACAGGTATACCTGTGTTCCCCATCCTGAACCCTCCTCCCTCCTCCCTCCCCATACCCTCCCTCTGGGTCATTCCAGTGCACCAGCCCAAGCATCCAGTATCGTGCATCAAACCTGGATTGGCGACTCGTTTCATACATGATATTATACATGTTTCACTGCCATTCTCCCAAATCTTCCCACCCTCTCCCTCTCCCACAGAGTCTGGAGAAAAGGGAACTCTCTTACACTGTTGGTGGGAATGCAAACTAGTACAGCCACTATGGAAAACAGTGTGGAAATTCCTTAAAAAACTGGAAATAGAACTGCCTTATGATCCAGCAATCCCACTGCTGGGCATACACACTGAGGAAACCAGAAGGGAAAGAGACACGTGTACCCCAGTGTTCATCGCAGCACTGTTTGTAATAGCCAGGACATGGAAGCAACCTAGATGCCCATCAGCAGATGAATGGATAAGAAAGCTGTGGTACATATACACAATGGAGTATTACTCAGCCATTAAAAAGAATACATTTGAATCAGTTCTAATGAGATGGATGAAACTGGAACCTATTATATAGAGTGAAGTTAGCCAGAAAGAAAAACACCAATACAGTATACTAACGCATATATATGGAATTTAGAAAGATGGTAACAATAACTCAGCATTCAGTCTTGAACTGTTAGTATGATGCTCATTGTACGTTTTCTGTAGATGCCTTTTATCACATTGAGAAACTTCCTTCTGTTCCTAGTTTGCATCAGGAATGGATATTGGATTTTGTTAAATATTTTTCTACTTTTATTGAGATGATCATGTGGTTTTCCTTTTTTTTGTTTATTAATCTGCTGAATTAAACTGATTTATTTTTAAAATATTAAAGCAACTTTGCATTCCTGCAATATATCCTACTTGATCATGATTTTTTTATCTTTTTACTCTGTCTGTAGTCCTCACTTTGAGAGATACTTAGTTCACTGAAACATGTCCATGTCAGAATCATGTCGTATCTTTTCATGGTTCTTTGGATATCATGAAGCAGAGACATGATTTCAAAATGCATGAATTTGAGTGAACTCTGTATCGGGCAAAGCATAATCTGAATCTACTGTTGAATTTGATTTTCTAGAATTTTGTTAAGATTTTTTATATCTGTGTTCATGAAGAATATTGGTCTGTAGTTCTCTTCATAATATCTTGGTCTAATCTGATGTATATAATGTGGCTTCATGGACTATTTTCTCAAGAGTTTGTGTAGAACTGTTATTATTTCTTCTCTAAATTTTTGGTAGAATTCATCATTCAAACCATTTTTACCTGAAGTTTTTCAGGGTTTTTTAGAAGGCTTAAAATTACAATTCAGATTTCCTTATCTTCTGAATTAGCATTGGTTGCTTGTGGCTTCCAAGGAATTTGTTCATTTCATCTAACTTATCTATTATATTGGCATGAAATTTTCATAACATTCCTTTATTATCCCTTTAATATCAGTAAAATCTGTTGTGATGTTAACTGTCTCATTTTTGTTATTTGTAATTTCTGTCTTCTCTCTTTTTTAAAAAATAACCATTCTAATTGGAAGTTTATTAGTTTTAAAACTGTTCTTCCCAAAGAAACTGACTTTTGGTTTTATTGATTTTTACTGTTTTTCTGTTCTTTACTTCATTGCTTTCCTCTTTGTTACTGTTTCCTTTCTTCTACTTATTTTAAATTTTATTTGCTCTTATAGGTCGAGTTTCTTAGGATCATTCATGTGAAATCTTTCTTCTTTTCTAATAAAGTGTTTAGTGCTATAAATTTCCCCTTAATACTGGTTTAGTGACATACTGCAGATCTTGCTGTGCTGTCTTTATTTTCATTCACTTCAAAGTACTTTGTGATTTCTCTTCTGCTTTCTTCTTTTGCTCATATTAATTTAGTGGTGTTAAATTTCCAAATATTTGGAGATTTTCCAGATATCTTTTATTGATTTCTTTTTTTTCTACTCTTCCAGTTTTATGAGACATAACTGACATATACTGACATTATGTAAGTTTAAGGTTTATGGTATTATTTGATAAATGTATATGTTGGAAAATGTTTACTACATTGAGGTAGTTCAGTTCAGTCACTCAGTCGTGTCCAACTATGCAACTCCATGGACTGCAGCACACCAGGCTTCCTTGTCCATCACCAACTACCGGAGCTTAATCAAACTCATGTCCATCAAGTCAGTGATGCCATCCAACCATCTCATCCTCTGTTCTTCCCTTCTCCTCCCTCCATCAATCTTTCAAAGCATCAGGGTTTTTTCCAGTGAATCAGTTCTTCACATCAGGTGGCCAAAGTATTGGAGTTTCAGCTTCAACATCAGTCCTTCCAGTGAATATTCAGGACTGATTTCCTTGAGGATGGACTGGTTTGATCTCCTTGCAGTCCAAGAGACTCTCAAGATTCTTCTCCAACCACAGTTCAAAGCATCAATTCTTCAGTGCTCAGCTTTCTTTATAGTACAACTCTCATATCCATACGTAAGTAGTGGAAAAACCAAGGCTTTGACTAGATGGAACTTTATGGACAAAGTAATGTCTCTGCTTTTTAATATGCTGTCTAGATTGGTCATAACTTTCCTTCCAAGGAGTAAGCGTCTTTTAATTTCATGGCTGAAATCACAATCTGCAGTGATTTTGGAGCCCAAAAAAATATTCTGTTTCCATTGTTTCTCCATCTATTCGCCATGAAGTAATGGGACCAGATGCCATGATCTTAGTTTTCTGAATGTTGAGTTTCAAGCCAACTTTTTCACTCTCCTCTTTCACTTTCATCAAGAAGCTCGTTAGTTCTTCACTTTGTGCCATAAGGGTGGTGTCATCTGCATATCTGAGGTTACTGATATTTCTCCCAGAAATCTTGATTCCAGCTTGTGCTTCATCCAGCCTGGCATTTCACATGATGTACTCTGCATGTATGTTAAATAAGCAGGGTGACAATATACAGCCTTGATATACTCCTTTTCTGATTTGGAACAAGTCTGTTGTTCCATGTCCAGTTCTAACTGTTTCTTCTTGACCTGCATACAGATTTCTCAGGAGGCAGGGAAGGTGATCTGGTGTTCCCATGTCTTGAAGGATTTTCCACAGTTTGTTGTGATCCACACAAAGGCTTTGGCATAGGCAATAAAGCAGTAGTACATATTTTTCTGGAACTCTCTTTTTTGATGATCCAAAGGATGTTGGCAATTTGATCTCTGGTTCCTCTGCCTTTTCTAAATCCAGCTTGACATCTGGAAGTTCACGTACTATTGAAGCCTGGCTTGGAGAATTTTGAACATTACTTTTCTAGTGAGAGATGAGTGCAATTATGCGGTAGTTGGAACATTCTTTGGTATTGCCTTTCTTTGGGCTTGGAATGAAAACTAACCATTTCCAGTCCTGTGGCCACTGCTGAGTTTTCCCAATTTCCAAATATGCTGGCATATCGAGTGCAGCACTTTCACAGGATCATCTTTTAGGATTTGAAATACTTCAGCTGGAATTCCTTCACCTCCACTAGCTTTGTTCGTAGTGATGCTTCCTAAGGCCCATTTGACTTGGCTGGCCAGGATGTCTGGCCCTAGGTGAGTGATCACACCATTGTGGTTATCTGAGTCATGAAGATCTTTTTTGTATAGTTCTTCTGTGTATTCTTGCCACCTCTAATATCTTCTGCTTCTGTTAGGTCCATACCATTTCTGTCCATTATTGTGCCCATCTTTGCATGAAATGTTCCCTTGGTATCTAATTTTCTTGAAGAGATCTCTAGTCTTTCCCATTCTGTTGTTTTCCTCTATTTCTTTGCATTGATCACTTCAGAAAACTTTCTTATCTCTCCTTGCTATTCTTTGGAATTCTGCATCCAAATGAGTGTATCTTTCCTTTTCTCCTTTACCTTCCACTTCTCTTCTTTTCATAGCTATTTGTAAGGCCTCCTCAGACAACCATTTTGCCTTTTTGCATTTCTTTTTCTTGGGAATGGTCTTGATCACGCCTTCCTGTACAATATCACAAACTTCCATCTGTAGTTCTTCAGGCTCTGTCAGATCTAATCCCTTAATCTACTTGTCACTTCCACTGTATAATCGTAAGGGATTTGATTTAGGTCAAACCTGAATGATCTAGTGATTTTTCCCTACTGTCTTCAATTTAAGTCTGAATTTTGCAATAATATATTATCTCACATAATTGCCATTTTCTTCTTAATATGGTTAAAATGTTAACTCATAGCAGCTTTCTTGATGGCTCAGATAGTAAAGAATCCATCCATGCAGGAGATCTGGGTTTGATCCCAGATTGGGAAGATCCCCTGGAGGAGGGTATGGCAATCCACGCCAGTATTCTTGCCTGGAGAATCCCCATGGACAGAGGAGCCTGGCAGGCTACAGTCCATGGGGTCTCAAAGAGTTGGACACGACTGAGCAACTAAGCACAGCACAGCACATAGTATTATTAACTGTAGTCACCATGCCATATGTTGGATCCCCTGAACTTAATCATCTTATAACTGAAAGTTGGTGCCCTTTGACCAACAGCTCCCCATTTCCCCCACCCTTCAGCCACTGGCAACCACCATCCCACTCTCTGTTTCTGTAAGTTCATACCACATATAAGCAATATCATACAATGTTTGTCTTTCTGCATCTGATTTATTTCACTTAGCATAATGTCCTCTAGGTTCCTCCATGTTGTCACAATGGCAGAATTTTCTTCTGTTCTTTAAGGCTTAATATTCCAGTATATGTGTATACCACATTTTCTTTATTCATTCCTCCATTAATGGACACTTAGATTGTTTTCATATCTTGACTGTTTTTGCTACAACAAACATGTGAGTTCAACGCTCTTTGAGTTCTTGATTTCAATTATTTTCAATATATGTCCAGAAGTGGGATTGCTATATGGTAGTTCAGTTTTTAGTTTTTTGAGGAAACTTTGTATTTTACATCTGCTTATGTCATTAACAGCATATTGAAAAGCAGAGACATTGCTTTGCCAACAAAGGTCCAGTATAGTCAAAGCTACGGACATGACTGTTTTTCCAGTAGTCATGTATGGATGTGAGAGTTGGACCATAAGGAAGGCTGAGTGCCGAAGAACTGATGCTTTTGAACTGTGGAGTTGGAGAAGACTCTTGAGAGTCCCTTGGACTTCAAGGAGATCAAACCAGTCAATCCTAAAGGAAATCAATCCTGAATATTCATTGGAGGGACTGATGCTGAAGCTGAAGCTCCAATACTTTGGGCACCTGATGCAAAGACCTGACCATTAAAAGAGACCCTGATGCTGGGAAAGATTGAAGGCAGGAGGATAAGGGGATGACAGGACAGAATGGTTGCATGGCATCACCAACTCAATGGACATGAGTTTGAGCAAGCTCCAGGAGATGGTAAAGGACAGGGAAGCCTGGCGTGCTGCAGACCATGAGGTTGAAAAGAATAGGACGCAACTGAACAACAAAATATCATTAACAGGCCTTCAAGGTGGCTCACTGGTAGAGAATCCACCTACCAGTACAGGAGACACAGGAGATGAGGGTTCGTTCCCTGGGTTGTAAAGATACCCTGGACAAGGAAATGATCACTCACTCCAATATTCTTGCCTGGGAAATTCCATGGTAGTGGAGCCTGGCAGGCTACAGTCCATGGGGTTGCAAAGAGTCAGATATGACTTAGCAACTAAACAACAATGTCTTTAACACTACACTGTGTTGTTTAATTATCAGTTATCTTTAAAGAGACTTAAATAACAGGAAAATCTTTTCTATTTGCCTGCATATTTCACATTTTCACTGCTCTTCATTCATTTTTGTAAATGCACATGCTCCTCTGATGTTTTTTTCTATCTGCCTGATAGATTGTCTTTAACATTTATTATAGTACATAAGAAAAATATTGGCATAAATGAGTATATATGTATTATTATAGGGCTTCCCTGGTAGCTTAGACAGTAACGAATTTGCCTGCAATGCAGGAGACCCCGTTTTGATCCCTGAGTTGGGAAGATCCCCTGGAGAATATGATCCACTTCAGTAGTCTTGCCTAAGGAATTCCACAGACAGAGGAGCCTGTTAGGCTACAGTCCATGGTGTCACAAAGAGTCAGGCACGACTAAGTGACTAACACTTTCACTTTCATGTATTATTAATGGTTTAGTTAAAGAAACCATACATTAAAAAGCAAAATAAAAGGCTGGAGTGACATGTTTGGAACATATCAGAGTAATAACATCACATATAATAATAACAGCAGATATTGAAAATATTCTTTGCTATGTTCTGGGCACTATATTAAACCATAAACCATTTATCATTTATTTTCTCATTTAATCCTTACAACAGCCATTTTAGGTAATGTACTGTTTTTACCCTCGTTTTACAAGTAAAGATATGAGAATCCCAGGTAGGGGCTAATGCTCTTAACAATCAGAGATCTAAATACCAATAATTAAAAAAATTAAAGTGCCAGTTCTTAAATATGAATAGATAATAAACATAAAGGTAATACTCAGCATCTCTCATAATCAGGAAAGTGAGATAATTTTTCATTTACCCAATTGGCAAAAATAAGCAGTGTTACTAATATTGGCAGGATAAGAAAGATACACTTGTATACTACTAGACGTATAAATTGGTACATTTTTTAGAAGACCATTTAGCTTTCCCCATTGATATTTAAAATATGCATATCCTTTGACTAGATGACTTTATTTGGAAACCCTTATACAAATTTTCAATGAAAAATAATGTGTGTGTGTGTGTGTGTGTGTGTAAGCAGTATCAGGGTGTTAAAGCCAAATGATGACTTAGCTATATAATGGAGTAAGCATTGAAAAGGACATGCATGTGTGGAAACAGGCAGCTTGATGTTCTGCTGCTGAGGAATATAAATTGGTACAACTTGTCTGGGGGGAATGTTCAAAATAGACATCAAAAGTCCTCATTCGGATTGTATCCCTTTTCCCCATGTGTATGCTATATTATTGAGTAGAAAGAAAAATACTGCAGAATCATACATATAGTAGAACTCAATTGGGGTTGGTTTTTGTTGTTGTTGTTGTTTTTGAAGGATATATGTACTTAAATCTTCTATGTTCCCAGAAGAAGGTTTGGAAAGATGCTCACTACATTATCCCTGTAAAGAAAAGATCTCAACTTTTTTAATGCCTCTATTGCTTAAATTTTATAATAACTTTTGAAATAGTCTTTTTTTTATATATATTGGTTGTAAGTGTGTAATTGCCAAAAAACATAGAGCAATTGACTCAAAGAAGCAAGACCATTTCCCCTGAAGGGTTTCCAAACCTAATGAATCAGTATTGTGTCTTCCTGGGCTTAAATGGAATTTTATTTTTTATAGATGTGGGGCTCTACCTATAGGGCTCAGTAGAGCTTAAAAGAACTGAAATTTTTCAGACCGCATGTTGCTGAATACAAGACAAACCTGTTTAGTGAGCATGTAGCCAAGAACTGTGATATGTAGCATTTGTAATCTTTGCAAATTCATATCAGAAGTTAAAATGACATATTAAATTATTCAACTGCGATGAGAGTTTTTGTTGCAGGTTACATTGTGTATTTGAAACTATGGCTAGAGTTGTAATACAATAATGAAATCCTTGCATCCCATTTTGAAAAGGGAAACCAGAGGCAAGTGCTCACTCAGAATGTTGCCAGTGTGATGCATTGGTCACAGAAGATTGTAGAAAGGCTGCACTGGCTCTCCAGTGGTTAAGACTCAGTGCCTTCACTGCCATGGGCCCAGGTTCAATCCCTGGTCAGAAATCTAAGATCCCACAAGCTGCATGGCGTATCCAAAAAGAGAAAAGTCACCTTTATCACTGGTTCTAATGTTTTAATATTATTTAATAACAAAATAGAGTAGTCTTCATTTCTGTGAAATATACAGTAAAATTGTTTAGCTAGAAAGGTAGGATGGGTAAATACCTGTAAAAAGGTATTACGCTGGTGCAGAAGTAATTGCAGTATTGCATTGTTGAACTTTGCCATTTGATAGTGGAATATATTCTTATGGAAAAGAAATGCAAAAAAGCAAAATGGCTGTCTGGGGAGGCCTTACAAATAGCTGTGAAAAGAAGAGAAGCGAAAAGCAAAGGAGAAAAGGAAAGATATAAACATCTGAATGCAGAGTTCCAAAGAATAGCAAGAAGAGATAAGAAAGCCTTCCTCAGCAATCGATGCAAAGAAATAGAGGAAAACAACAGAATGGGAAAGACTAGGGATCTCTTCAAGAAAATCAGAGATACCAAAGGAACATTTCATGCAAAGATGAGCTCGATAAAGGACAGAAATGGTATGGACCTAACAGAAGCAGAAGATATTAAGAAGAGATGGCAAGAATACACAGAAGAACTTTACAAAAAACTTCTTCACGACCCAGATAATCACGATGGTGTGATCACTGACCTAGAGCCAGATATCCTGGAACGTGAAGTCAAGTGGGCCTTAGAAAGCATCACTACGAACAAAGCTAGTGGAGGTGATGGAATTCCAGTTGAGCTGTTCCAAATCCTGAAAAATGATGCTGTGAAAGTGCTGCACTCAATATGCCAGCAAATTTGGAAAACTCAGCAGTGGCCACAGGACTGGAAAAGGTCAGTTTTCATTCCAATCCAAAAGAAAGGCAATGCCAAAGAATGCTCAAACTACCGCACAGTTGCACTCATCTCACACGCTAGTAAAGTAATGCTCAAAATTCTCCAAGCCAGGCTTCAGCAATATGTGAACCGTGAACTTCCTGATGTTCAAGCTGGTTTTAGAAAAGGCAGAGGAACCAGAGATCAAATTGCCAACATCCGCTGGATCATGGAAAAAGCAAGAGAGTTCCAGAAAAACATCTATTTCTGCTTTATTGACTATGCCAAAGCCTTTGACTGTGTGGATCACAATAAACTGTGGAAAATTCTGAAAGAGATGGGAATACCAGACCACCTGATCTGCCTCTTGAGAAATTTGTACGCAGGTCAGGAAGCAACAGTTAGAACTGGACATGGAATAACAGACTGGTTCCAAATAGGAAAAGGAGTTCATCAAGGCCGTATATTGTCACCCTGTTTATTTAACTTATATGCAGAGTACATCATGAGAAACGCTGGACTGGAAGAAACACAAGCTGGAATCAAGATTGCCAGGAGAAATATCAATAACCTCAGATATGCAGATGACACCACCCTTATGGCAGAAAGTGAAGAGGAACTCAAAAGCCTCTTGATGAAGGTGAAAGTGGAGAGTGAAAAAGTTGGCTTAAAGCTCAACATTCAGAAAACGAAGCTCATGGCATCCGGTCCCATCACTTCATGGCAAATAGATGGGGAAACAGTGGCAACAGTGTCAGACTTTATTTTTCTGGGCTCCAAAATCACTGCAGATGGTGACTGAAGCCATGAAATTAAAGACGCTTACTCCTTGGAAGGAAAGTTATGACCAACCTAGATAGCATATTCAAAAGCAGAGAAATTACTTTGCCAACAAAGTTTCGTCTAGTCAAGGCTATGGTTTTTCCTGTGGTCATGTATGGATGTGAGAGTTGGACTGTGAAGAAAGCTGAGCGCTGAAGAATTGATGCTTTTGAACTGTGGTGTTGGAGAAGACTCTTGAGAGTCCCTTGGACTGCAGGGAGATCCAACCAGTCCATTCTGAAGGAGATCAGCCCTGGTATTTCTTTGGAAGGAATGATGCTAAAACTGAAACTCCAGTACTTTGGCCACCTCATGCAAAGAGTTGACTCATTGGAAAAGACTGATGCTGGAAGGGATTGGGGCCAAGAGGAGAAGGGGACGACAGAGGATGAGATGGCTGGATGGCATCACTGACTCGATGATTTCAGTCTGAGTGAACTCTGCGAGTTGATGATGGACAGGGAGGCCTGGCGTGCTGTGGTTCATGGGGTCGCAAAGAGTCGGACACGACTGAGCAACTGATCTGATCTGATCTGATCTGAATACTCCATTGTCTATATGTACCACAGCTGTCTTATCCATGTAACATAAAGGGACATGAAGAAATGTAAATATTAGAAAATGCCTAATACAGGAGTATAATCTCACTATTTACTAAAGTTACTTCTGTATTTAAAGAAAATATTTTTACATGGCATGGTGTTGCACTCCATAAATAAGAGTGATGATAGTATAAACACTTTTACTAAGATTGAACTGGATGGCAGAAATTGTTGTAAGTGCTTTGCAGTCAGTATTTCATTTATTTTTTATAACAATTCTATAAGTACTTATTACTCAGCTTACAAATAAGGATCTGAGTCTTCAACAGGTGAAATAACTTTTCTGAGGTCACATAACTGCTAAATGACAGAAACATAATTTGAATCCAGGTAGTCTGATTCCAAATCTAAATTAATAAGCACATTGCCTATAAAATAAAATTTTCAAAAGGGAGGACTTCATAGCTATGCAAAATACAATACTTTCTTTTCCCCTATCTTTTATCTGAGAGGTGCTCAGCCTACTATCCATCTGGGAAGCTAAAATTCTATCATTGTAGACTTACTGCTTTGGGTTTGTAAGACTTCAGGATGTCAGGAATCTCCAGTTAAAATGCAAGTATTCACCTGAGAAATTATACACATCTAATGGGATTATGATAGTGTCCAGGAACTCAGTAATGAAACATGGGTTCACTGGCTGTGGAGCAGCAAAGGAGAGCAGAGAGATAGACTTGGAAACCAAACAAGGAGAGAGAGAGGCCAACAACTGACTAACCTGAGGATTTTTGCCAAAGGCTGAAAAAGGATAGCCAACAATTTAAGCTTTTTATGGCTCGGGACAGCAATTATTAAGACATTGAGATTTTTTTCTTATTTCTTCAGTATAGACCATTTACCATCTCTTTGATTCTAGGAAATACAGCACAGCTGATGCTAGTCGGCATTGATATGTTTTATTATTAACTAAATACCTCTCCTTTGTCTCACAGCAATCAGCAGGCCTTTTTACTGGAGAATGTCCCTTGTACTAATGCAAGCTGTGAGGGGGCGCATCGTATGTTTAAAGTCTACTGGGAGCTGATGGACCTAAACCAAATCAGAGATGCGGTGGTTGCCACCTTCTTTGACATTTACGAAGATGTGAGTTCAGAGCTCTTCTGTGTGTTCAGAATCTAATTGCCTTCTACCTTGTCTCACTCTCACTTCACCCTATTTAATCAGACAATAGATGCGATAATGAAAGCAAACGAGTTAATTAAAGAAAACCCCTTTTAATGTTAAATGACAGAAAGAACAAATTAATTGATACCACTGGCTGATCAGAACAGTGAAATATGAAAGCGTCTTTATCTCATTTTATGCCTGTTTAGATGAAACCACTAGAGAATTATGCTCATGGCAGTTGTGCGTGTGCTCAAATAGAGAAAACAACAGCCGACAGATGACAGACCCTTAAACCTGAGCAGGATCACAGAAGGATGAGTTCAGTGTGTACTCTCTCTTAACCTTGTGAGCTAGAGGTGGCATCTATTGCCCCAGATTCTTGTGACTGTCCTCAGTTCCAGGTGGCCTGGGAAAGGCACACAGGGTCCTGGTTTTCTTCTTTCTAATGTCAAAAACCAGTTTTGGGGGAAAAAGTAAATTCTGATAAAAATGCGTTAAATTCCAGAGTTAATATGTCACAAAATATCTTTGTAAAATAACTTGATTATTTTAAAAAGTTAAATCTCCATCAGGACAATTATGTCCAACACGAACCCAGTTGGTTTTGTTTGGCTTTTTGTAGGAGGCTGATCTTCAATTACAAGTATCTTCCAGGTGCTTGTTTTCCTCTGTCTCTCTGCTACCAACTCTTGTATTGTTTCACTTTTTATAAGCAATTTCCAAGCATAAAAGTAATTGGGTAAAAATATAATGAGGAAAAATCAGTAGAATTAACTATAAATCAGCTTTTAATTTCTGTACATAAAACCATAGATGAAATTTAAAATTGCATCTAAATCTAGGAGATAAATTAGCTATGAAAGAGTTAAATAATTAACATTCTTAACATGCGTGTGTGTGTGCTAAGTGGCTTCAGTCAGGTCCAACTCTTTGTAACCCTATGGAATGTAGCCTGCCAGGTTCCTCTGTCCATTGGATTCTCCAGACAAGAATACTGGAGTGGGTGGCCATGGCTGCCTCCAGGGGATCTTCCCAACCCAGGGATCAAACCCATGTCTCTTATATCTCCTTCAGTGGCAGACAGATTCTTTACCACTAGCACCACCTGGGAAGCTCACATTCATAACAGGCTGTGCTGTGCTTTGTCACTCAGTCGTGTCTGACCCTTTGCAAGCCCATGGACCGTAGTCTCTGCCAGGCTCTTGTGTCCTTAGGGAGTCTTCAGGCAAGAAGACTGGAGTGGGTTGCCATGCCCTCCTCCAGGGTATCTTCCCAACCCAGGGATTGAACCCAGATCTCCAGCATTGTAGGTGGATTCTTTATCATCTGAGCCACCAGGGAAGCCCACATCCATAACGGAAAAAGGATTTATTCAAACTGATACAAGTCACCAGAAACTCCCACTGGAAAAACAACATGATTAAGTCAGTTTACAGAAGAAAAAAAAAGATGTGAGTAAAAAAAAGCTAACATGAAATATGGATCCTCCCTGTAGCTCAGACGGTAAAGAATCCGCTTCTAAAGAATTCTATTTAGAAAATAGAATCTGTTTTCTAAATCCTTAACAATTACAATGCAGGAGCCCTAGGTTCGATCCCTGGGTTGGGAAGATCCCCTGGAGAAGGAAATGGCAATCCACTCCAGTATTTTTGCCTGGAGAATCCCATGAATAGAGGAGCTTGGCGGGCTACAGTTCATGGGGTCGCAAAGAGTCAGACACGACTGGGTAACTAACACTAACTAACTAACATGTGAAAAGATATTATAAATGATTGATCTCATTAAGAGTTAGCAGAATGAAAGTTTAAATGAGCACCTTTTTTACCCCCAATAAAATTAGCAAAGCTTTCCACTTTTTTAGGAAAAAACATAAGAAGCAGCACAAATAAAAAGTAACCTTCTTTCCCTGATGATTGGAAACACTTCGGTAGTTCATGTCAAAGGCCTTTAAAAATTAATACATGGGGCTTCCATAGTATATCAATGGTAAAGAATCCTCTTGCCAATGCAGGAGACATGGGTCTGATCCCTGATCTGGGAAGATCCAACATGCTGTGGAGCAACTAATCTGAAGTGCCACAACTACTGAGCCCGTGCTCTAGAGCCTGGGAGCACAAGTGCTGAAACCTCACAACCTAGAACTTGTGCTCCACCACAGGAGAAGCTACCACAGTAAGAAGCCTGTACACCGCACGCGACTGGAGAGTAGCTGTGTGTGCAGGCTGTCTGCAGTGGGAGAAAAGCCCACACAGCAACGGAGACCCAGCACCATGAATAATAGAGAAATAAGTTTTATTTTTTTTTAATTCATGCAGATATGCCTGGAAGGAAATATACAAGAGTAACATTTATCCTCAGAGATTTAAATTACAGTTTTTTTTTAAATTTTATTTATATTTAATATTCTAGGTTTTATATTTTTAATAGTATCTTTATTTTAAATATCAAGTTGAATAAGTAAGGTCTGTATTTACATGATAAACATGTCATACGTTTTCATCATTTTTTTCAGTCAGTCCAGTAGTTTCTAACCATTTTTATGTTTTTTTCCAGGGAATCTTGGACATTGTAGTACTAAGCAAAGGGTATACAAAGAGTGATTTTGCCATCCATACCCTAAAAAATAACTTTGAAGCAGATGCCTATTTTGTTAAAGTCATTGGTGAGTATTTGTTTTATATGCTTTATTATTAAGTATTAACATCTGATTTTGTATTCTGTCAATGCACATTTTCCAAAGAGTAAAACATGCTTCTGTGTAACAACTCTCCAAAGCAGATAGATCAACTTCAGTACAACACGACCACCCTGTTCAAATTTGCCATCTGTCCCACCAGTGGCTTTTTCCTTTCTGATCCAGAGGCTGTTCAGGAATACTACTGTCACATCTGCTCCAGTCTGGAACAGTTCCTTTTCATGCCCTTAGCAGTTGTAAAGAATACAGGCCTGCGTTCTATAGTGTAATCCTCTTTCTTCCTTACCCAGTTCAAGATACACATTCTTTACAGAAACGTCACTACATGGAATTTGGTGGAACCTATGCTGTGGCCTTTCGATGCATCATGTCAAGAAACACATGACGTTGCCCTGACCCACCACCATGATGATACCCTTGATCATCTAGTCTTGATGACTGCTAGTTTTCCCACCTTAAATTAACTTTTCCCCTTTATAATTAGTGTTTTGTGGAGAGGTATTCTGATACTTAATGTACTTTCTGCATATCAAATTTTTACCAGTTTTAGAATCCATTGACAACTCCTGCCTAAATCAGCCTTCTATATGACTGTTGTCAATGAGTAGTTCTCTGTTTCCAGGGCTCCTGCATTTTTCAGTTGGCATTCTACTCTACATCTGCCATCTCCTCCACCTAACACTTATGTTCATCATAGAGATCCTGAACATGTTAAGTGTGTGCCTGGGTATTTTATTTTCTTTGACATGATTATAAATGTCACTGTGTTTTTAAGTTTAGTTTCCACATACTTCTTTTTAGTGTATAGAAACACAGTTGATTTTTGTGTGTTGATCTTATACACTGCAACCTTGCTCAACTCACTTATTAGTTGCACGGGGATTTTTAAATTTTTATTCTGTGTAACTTTATTTTTTTCTAAACTTTTTATTTTGTATGGGGTATAGCTGATTAACAATGTTGTGATAGTTTCAAGTGAACAGCCATGGGACTCAGCCATACATACACAAGTATCCATTCTCCTCCAAACGCCCCTCCTGTCCAGGTTGCCATAGAACATTGAACAGAGTTCCCTATACTATACAATAGGTCCTTGTTGGTTATCCACTTTGAATATAGCAGTGTGTACATGTCCATCCCAAACTCCCTGACCCTTCCCCCACATCCTTCCCCCTGGCAACCATAAGTTCATTATCTTAAGTCTGTGAGTCTCTTTCTGTTTTGTAAGTAAGCTCATTTGTATCCTTTATTTTTAGAGTCCATATAAGGAATATATGGACACATATAAGGCATGTCATATGATATTTCTCCTTCTCTGTCTGACTTACTTCACTTAGCGTGACACTCTCTAGGTCCATCAGTGTTGCTGCACATGGCATTATTTCGTTCTTTTTAGTGGCCAAGTAATACTCCGTTGTATATATCTACCACATCTTCTTTATCCATTCTTCTCTTGGTGGACATTTAGGTTGTTTCCATGCCTTGGTTACTGTAAACAGTGTTGCAGTGAACACTGGGGTATATATATCTTTTCAGATCGTGTTTTTCTTCAGATATATGCCCAGGAGTGGGATTGAAGGGTCATATGGTAACTCTGTTTTTAGTTTTTTAAGGAACTTCCATACTGTTCTCCATAGTAGCTGAACCAATTTACAGTCCCACCAACAGCATAGGATGGTTCCCTTCTCTCCATACCCTCTCCACCATTTATTGTTTGTGGGTTTTTTGATGATAGCCATTCTGGTAGGTGTGAGGTGATATCTCATTTTAGTTTTGATTTGCATTTATCTAATAATCAGAGATGTTGAATATCTTCTCATATGCCTCTTGGCCATCTATATGTCTTATTTGGAGAAATGTCTATTTAGGGCTTCTGCACAGGCAGAAGGATATAAAATTATCCTTCTATCTGTGCCCTTACTGATTCCCACAACAGCACAGATCCATAGAATGCTCTTCAGACAGGAGACTTTCTGTGCTACAGAATTGGAGGGGTTCCCTAGCTCCCCTGAATCAGAACTAGCTCCTAGCTCTAATTGTTTTCCTCTTATTCCTGTCAGCTTTTAGAGCTTCTCATTCTGATTCTACTAATACTTAGCACAAATTTCTAACAAACATATGTGAACCTGTATTTCCTTGGATTGTTAAAATTTTAACAGTATCTTCACCTTTCACTTCCCAAATAAGATGAGACCTTTCAAAAGCTTTTGTCCCCTGCCTCCTTCCAGATTTTGTTGAAATAATGTGGAAATTTATTTCTGAATGATTGACTTAGTTTTACCTTTTTTTTTTTGAAGGATAATTGCTTTACAGAATTTTGTTGTTTTCTGTCAAATATCAACATGAATCAGCCATAGGTGTACATATGTGCCCTCCCTCTTGAACCTCCCTTCCATCTCACTCCCCATCCCACCCCTCTAGGTTGATACAGAGCCCCTGTTTGAGTTCCCTGAGACTTCACAGCAAATTCCCACTGACTGTCTATTTAACATATGGTAATGTAAGTTTCCATGTTATTCTCTCCATACATCTCACCCTCTCCTCTCCTCTCCCCATGTCCATAGTCTTTCTCTGTGTCTCTTTCTCCACTGCTGCCTTGCAAATAAATTCATCAGTACCATCTTTCTAGATTCCATATATATATGCGTTAGTATGCAATATTTGTCTTTCTCTTTCTGACTTACTTCACTCTGTATAATAGGCTCTGGGTTCATCTACCTCATTAGAACTGACTCAAATGTGTTCCTTTTTTAAGGCTGAGTAATATTCCATCGTGTATATGTACCACAACTTCTTTATCCATTCATCTGTCAGTGGACATGTAGATTGCTTCCGTGTTCTAGCTATTGTAAATAGTGCTGCAATGAATATTGAGGTACAAGTGTCTTTATCAACTTTGGTTTCCTCAGGGTATATGCCTGGGAGTCGGATTGATGGGTCATATGGTGGTTTTATTCCTAGTTTTTTAAGGAATTTCCATACCGTCTTCCATAGTGGCAGTATCAATTTACATCCCCACCAACAGTACAAGAGTGTTCCCTTTTCTCCACACCCTCTCCAACATTTATTGTTTGTAGGCCTTTTGATGATGGCCATTCTAACTGGTGTGGGGTGATACCTCATTGTAGTTTTGATTTGCGTTTCTCTAATAATGAGCAATGTTAAGCATCTTTTCATGTGTTTGTTAGCCATCTGTTTGACAAAATTCAGCACCCATTTATGATTAAAACTCTTCAAAAAATGGGCATAGAAGGAACCTACCTCAACATAGTAAAGGCCATATATGATAAGCCCACAGGAAACATTATTCTCAGTGGTGAAAAACTGAAAGCATTCCCACTAACATCAGGAACAAGACAAGGGTGTCCACTCTCACCACTGTTATTCAACAAGTTTTGGAAGTCCTGGCTACAGCAATCAGAGAAGAAAAAAAAAAGGAAAGGAATCCAGATTGGAAAAGAAGAAGTAAAGCTCTCACTGTTTGCAGATGACATGATACTATACATAGAAAACCCTAAAGATAGTATCAGAAAATTACTAGAGCTAATCAGTGAATTTAACAAAGTCACAGGATACAGAATCAATACACAGAAATCACTTGCATTCCTATATAGTAACAATGAAAAATCAGAAAGAGAAATTAAGGACTCAATCCCATTCACAACAGAAAGAATAAAATATCTAGGAATAAATGTACCTAAGAAGACAAAAGAATGTATACAGAAAATTATAAGACACTGATGAAAGAAATCAAAGACAACATAAACAGATAGAGAGATAGTCCATGTTCCTGGGTAGGAAGAATCAGTATTGTGAAAATGACTATACTGCCAAATGCAATTGACTCAGTGCTATCCCTGTCAAATTACCAATAGCATTTTTCGTAGAACTAGAACAAAATATTTCACAACTCATATGGTTTTACCTTTTGTACCTTCTATTTTCTAAATCCTTAACAATTTATAGCCGTGTTAGCAATGATCCTTTATACTTAACAAGTTACTAGCTTTACTGTCACCTTATACTTATATACTACATGTTTGCTGCTGCTGCTGCTGCTAAGTCGCTTCAGTCGTGTCCAACTCTGTGCGACCCCATAGACGGCAGCCCACCAGGCTCCCCCGTCCCTGGGATTCTCCAGGCAAGAACACTGGAGTGGGTTGCCATTTCCTTCTCCAATGCATGAAAGTGAAAGTGAAGACGCTCAGTTGTGTCCGACTCCTCGTGACCCCATGGACTGCAGCCCACCAGGCTCCTCCATCCATGGGATTTTCCAGGCAAGAGTACTGGAGTGGGGTGCCATTACCTTTCTTCATTCAAATTCTGGAGTGTTTCTTCAAGAGATTTTCAGAAAGGTATACATAGGTTAATATATTTTCAGAGTACTGGTATGTTTTAAAATATCTTTTATTAAGCATAGAATTTTTTAATTTAAAAATTTTAATTTAAATTAATTTTTAACTTAATTTAAAAAATGAATGAAAGATAGGTAATCAATAACAGATAAAAAGTTTTCTGTATACAGTCTAAAATAATGTCTAAATGACAAGAATGACTGAAATGGGAGTCTTTATTTCACATGTGCTATTTGATTATGACATTTGCTTTGTATTCATGTGTTTTAAAGAAACAAAAACTAAAGACATTTTCAGAGAAATGAATGTGAATAGCCACCCATAATCCAGGCAAGGATTTTTCATTTCAAATGTTACTAAAACCATTATACAGTATTGACCTTTAGTTTTGACTTTCTATCATTCTTCTCCCAACCTGTACATTTATCTAGTGTGACAGTATTTATGTACAATTACTGCAGTTTTCTTTGAGTTTTGGCATTTGTGTAAAGTAGCTAATGTAAACTGAATCACAAAACCAGAAGTGAAAGTTTTATACTTGAAATATCTTTAAGTATACAAAGACATAATGTAAAGTGTGGTTTGGCATGAAATGTTAAGGTCTTGAGCATTGTCGTTTTAAGGAAAACTTACAGATTTTACATCCCATTGGTCATGTTTTAAGCTAATTTAATGCACATAGCTCATTAAACATTTTAATTGCAGTTTTTCATTTAACTGTGACTAGGCTGTCTTCTTAAATTTCATTAATCGTTTTTAAACAACTTTGGTTTTTAAAGTCTAGGGGTATTAGAAATTACTTTTTAGAACAGTTTATTTAAAGGGGTATTATAAAATGCTATAATAAATCTCTTTAGACCTTTATGATGTGGTTATAAATACTAATAAATTATAAAAGTTGATGAAGTTGTTAAAAATCCTTAAACTAGACCTGAATCAACCAAGGTCACCTAATTAGTAGGAAAACATTTATTGACAACTTAAAATGAAAAACATTATGTTTAGACTTGACAGGAAACAACAAAATTCTATAAAGCAATTATCCTTCAATTAAAAAATAAATTTTAAGAAAAAAAAAAATGAGATACTTCAAAACTAAAGAGTTAAAAAAGAGTTCTTGATATCAAGAAGCTCACAGTGGCCAAAAAAAAAAACCACACAAATAGTAGGAGGCTGAAATTATATACCAGTATCTGTCCTGTTGGGGCTTCGAAGTTGGCTCAGTGGTGAAGAATCTGCTTGCCAATACAAGAAACATGTGTTTGATCCCTGGGTCAGGAAGATTCCCTGGAGAAGGAAATGGCAACCCACTCCAGTATTCTTGCCTGGAAAATCCTATGGACAGAGAAGCCTGGAGGGCTTCAGTCCATGGGGTCGCAGAAGAGTCAGAACACCAACTTGTTCAGTCGCTCAGTCAAATAAACTATCAATAAGAATCGATTAAATTATGTTGTATCCATACTGTTTTGTTGTTCAGTTGGTAAGTCATGTCCGACTCTGCAATCCCATGGATTGCAGCACGCCAGGCTTCCTTGTCTCTCACCATCTCCCAAGAGCTTGCTCAAACTCATGTGAGTAATGCATTCCAACCATCTCGTCCTCTATCGTCCCCTTCTCTTGCCTTCAGTCTTTCCCAGCATCAGGGTCTTTTCATTAAGTAAACAACAACAACAACAAAAGCTATGCTGTTAAATTTCCCTTTCCCATAATGGGCCCTTTTATGTGTTTTAGCTGTTCCCAGTTTTTGTTATAGTTGCTTACGAAAAATGTTTTACTGTACTTATGTGTGCTCAGACACTCACTCAGCAATGTCAGACTCTTTGCGACCTCATACCTGATGTGAAGAACTGACTCATTTGAAAAGACCCTGATGCTGGGGAAGATTGATGGCGGGAGGAGAAGGGGACGACAGAAGATGAGATGGTTGGATGGCATCACCGACTCAATGGACATGAGTTTGAGTAAACTCCAGGAGTTGGTGATGGACAGGGAGGCCTAGTGTGCTGTAGTCCATGGGGTCGTAAAAAGTCGGACATGACTGAGCAACTGAACTGAACTGAACTGAAATGATCAGCCCCCAGGTTCCTTTGCCTGTGGGATTCTCCTGGCAAAAATACTGGAGTAGGGGGCAATTTTCTCCTCCAGGGGATCTTCCTAACCCGACATTTCCTCCTCCAGGGGATCTTCCTGACACCAGGATCAAAACTGCAACTCTTACATCTCCTGCATTGGCAGACAGATTCTTTACCACTGGTGCCACCTGGGAAGGCCTTTATTATACTTATAGCCATATGTTTTAAACAAAAAATTTAACTGTTCCACTTGTAGGAATTGAGCTTTTACTATAATAATAACTTCTACCTTGGAACATTTAGGAGTTGTTTGTTTTGTTTTGTTTTCTAACTAAAGCAAAAAGGATGGAATTTTTGTTTTGATGTCACTGAGGAAATTACATTCTTGCACTGATTTAATTCACTATTGGTACTTTTTAGTTGTTCCTCAGCTTGACTTTTGGAGTCTTAAAATAGTAATTTCAGAGTGATGTTTATAAAAACATTTCCTTTTGATTATGTAAGAGACTTTTAAGGCATTATTCTTTTTTATTTGTAAATTTTTAATTTGGTATTTATTTTGCTTTTTCATTATAAAAATAAGGCAGCCTATTGTGAAAACATTTGAAAAGTCTGGAAAAGTATTAATATTTTTTAAAATCTATGATCTTTTTACCACTTATTAGATACAACTATTCTGAACACTGAGCATTCTGGTAGTTCCTAAAGTTTCAAAAGTACCTGCAGCAATGAAAGCTGATGCTTTTCAATCCTGGAATCCATAATGATAGAATCTATAATTTATTTTAAAAGACAAACAAGAGTAGCTAACATTTATTGTTTATCATGTGCCAGGTCCTCTGTGTATTTTGCATGTGTTATCTCATATACTTATACATGATAATTTTTAATGACAATATATGTGAAGTATA
Source organism: Bos indicus (assembly GCF_029378745.1). Lineage (NCBI taxonomy): Eukaryota > Metazoa > Chordata > Mammalia > Artiodactyla > Bovidae > Bos > Bos indicus. The sequence goes on along the minus strand of NC_091777.1, from coordinate 16,255,040 downwards.
ACTTTTCAAAATATTATAATCTTACATATTCTATAAGGAGAAAGAGAAAGTACAAAATTTAGCTTACAAAACAACAAGTTATACCTCTGGTTCTTTTCTTCATTTCTGAGTTTAGAGAGCATGTATCATCCATGATCCAGCCTCATTCATTCAGACTCTGCCTGTTCAAGGCTCCCACTTTTCTAGATAATTTTCTTGTATGTGAGCAGACTTATACAAAGTGAAAGTGAAGTTGCTCTGTCATGTCCGACTCTTTATGACCCCGTGGACTGTAGCCTACCAGGCTCCTCAGTCCATGGAATTTTCCAGGCAAGAGTACTGGAGTGGGTTGCCATTTCCTTCTCCAGGGGATCTTCCCAACCCAGGGATCGAACACAGGTCTCCCGCACTACAGGCAGACGCTTTACTGTCTGAGCCACAAGAACCCTTTAAAACCAGACTATTTCCCTCTGTGCCAGGTCAGAGTATTAAGCACCCGAAGCAAGATAGATCCCGTTTGGAATGATAGGATTTGGAAGCTTTTGTAAACCTTATAAATTATTTTAAAACAAGGAAAGGTGAAGTGATTTGCATTGGCTCACACTTAATGGAATATCCTATACTGCATGATTAGAAAGCCTAAAAAGAGCTGAACTTCAGGTTTTTAGCCAGTGTTAGTATCAGGTAGTTACTTTGGGATTTGTTCTTGGTGAGTACTAATGACCTGTATAGATTTTAGTATGATTAATCTGATATGTACTGAAACTGACAACAACAAAAATCCTGTTAATAACAGAAAATGAACTACTAACACATATAAAATGTAGGCTGTATTGTGTTTCTCAGCAACATTTGATTCAGTTCTTTCTTTGTTTTTGAAGAAATTACATCTAATTATAATATGTTTAAACATTAAAGCTATGTTTAAACCATACTGTGAACCTGTCACATTAATATACTGACAAAGATGAGAAGAGAAATGAAAATAAAAATTTTCCTTTTATAGCCTATTATTTGAAGAAACCTAATGCTTTTCAGGCTTTTTAAAAATTGTATTAGTTCAAGGGAGAAAGACAGTAAGATGTATGTATGTGAGTAGGTGTGTTCCTTTTTTTCTAATGGTAAAACTAAAGGAGGGTCACAGAGGCATTTAGAGAGAAAGCCAAAGCTAAGTAAAATTTCAGTGTTCCTTAACAAAAGCAGTAGTATAATGGCTGAAAATAGCCAAAGACATTTTTTTTCCTGCCTTACGTCAAACGTACATAGTGAGTGCAGCCCAGAAATGATACAGTCTAAATATGCCTTTCCTGCTGCAGTGCCCATATGGATGTCCCTGGAAAAAAAGTCAGGTTGTTTCATAGTGAAATAATAATTTCAGGCTAAGAACAAGTTAACCTTTGTTTGGGAGTTCTGCATTCCTAATTAAACAGTTAGCAATATTATCAACAATATTAAACAATAAACATTCTTAAACAATAACATTAAGTTATTAACAATAACATTAATTAATTGTGTTAATTAACACAATATCTGAAGGAATAAGTATTATTCCTTCTTGTGTCTTTAGTTGCAAAACCCAAGGAAATGCATATTCTATCTGTATTATGTAGACAACTTTTTATAAGACATATATGTGTGCAGACACACCTCAGAGATACTCAGGTACTTGGTTACAGATGGCTGCAATAAGTGAGTATCGCAATAATGTGGGTTAACAAGCTTTTTGGTCTCCCAGTGCCTATGAAAGTTATGTTTATATCATGCTTTATTAACTGTTCAACATCATTATGTCTTAAAAAATTATAATTGTAATTTAAAAATATTTTATTGCTAAAATATGCTAAGCATCGTCTGAACTTTCAGCAAGTCATAGTAATAACATCAAATACCACAGATCATTGTAATAAATGATAAAGCTTGAAATATTGTGAGAATTACCAAAATGTGACACAGAGACACAAAATGAGCAAATGCTGATAGAACAATGGCCCTGACAGATTTGCTTGACACAAGGTTGCTGCAGATCTTCAATTTATTTTATAAAAAACACAATATCTGAGAAGTGTAATAATGCAAAGCTCAGTAAACCAAGATATACCTATATAATATATATGACATATGTATGATATGTATATCTATGATACATTTAAATCTTCTCATTATGACCCTATTTCACACTATTACAGTGTGAAACTTCAAATTTAATAGAGGAAGTCTTGTTAAAAACAAAAATAGATACAGGAACTCAATTTTTATCTTGCTATATATAAAATGAAAGAGACTCATGTAATTTCAAATAAATACTCTCAACTGTGCTAAACAAAACACAGACATTTTATCTTGTACAGAAAATAAAATAATTCAGTGGTTCATTGATTTCCCATCTTATATAAATATAGGAAAATGTGTTTTTTAAATGAGTGAGTGTCTAGTGACCGCATGGTCTTTCTAAAGAGTGTCATTCCCTTTCTGACCTTGAGTAATGTACTGGCCCAAGCTTCAGTTTCTGCTCTTGAAGAAAAAAGGGTGGGAGGAGGAGGGTAACTAGACTTACTTCACAGCCTTGCTATGAGGATTAAGGTAGAGCATATATGAAACTTCAGCATATGAACTTTGGGGGCAGGGTGGTACACACATTCAGTCCATGACAGTGGATTATAGTAAGTTGGTAACAGTATCTGGATAGTTCGGTTAAAGTGATTTTTATTTTCTCCTTTTTCCTTCTCTATATTTTTAAATTTTTTCTCGAATAACATATGTTATTATAGAAAAGTATTCACAAATATATATAGTAAGTGAATGGTAGATTAGTGGTAGCTTTGGGCCAGGGGTGGGAATGGGGCATGAAGGCTGAAAGGTACAGGGTTTCTTTATTGTGATGAAAACTGATTGTGTTGATGACTGCACAATTCTAGGAATTTACTAAAATCCACTGAATAGGACCCTTTGAACGGGTGATTGCTCTGGTGTGTGAATTATATATATCTCAGCAAAGTTGCTATAAAAATGAATGTATGAAGGGAGTTTTGGAAATACTGTAGATCTGTTTATTAGCACTTACAGTCACTATATCCAGTATCTTCTCCCACATTTGCACATTATTGTCTTCACTTTGACTGCTACTTAGTTTTTCTCAGTGAGGATCTATCTTATGTAGCAAGCATCTGTTGCTGTCAACTTGGAAGAGGAAGATGTACGCATGTAAAAATAGCTAAAGAACAGTGAAAAGAACTTTATACTCAAATGTTAAATGGAACTATATGTATATAAGATTATTAAGATCAAAGAAGTCTTCTGTGAAGATGATAGTTGAGAACCTAGATCCTTGACAGATGGTTAAGGTTTGGAAAAACCAAAATGAGTAGTGGTATAACATTCTAGGAAGGAGAAGCCATGATCATAGTAATAAAGAATGAGCAGATAGAAAGAAGTAGAAACTAACTCACCTCCATGTACTGTGTTGAAGATTAATAAGAGAGAATATTGATAGTATCATTGATAAATGGGCACCTATGGCAAAGAAAAGATTTTGTCAGTGACCCAATAACTACAGAGACTTACTGAATTAATCAAGATTCTCCAGAAAAACAACATCAATAGAATACAGAAAAAGAGAAAGATTTATTGTAGGAAATTAATTCATAAAGTTATGGAAGCTGACACGTCCAAAATCTGCAGAGCCAATGCCCATTTTGAGTCACAAGGCCAGCAGGCAGCTGTAGAACCAGGAAGAATGGTGTCCAGTTCATTGGGCAGGAAAAGGTGGTGTTCTAGTTTGAAGACCCCTCAGGCAGGAGGCTTCTTCCTCAGGAGACGTCAGTCTTTTGTTCTGTTCACCTGGGTGGATGAGGCCCGCACATTATGGAAAACAATTCGCTTTACCCAGTTTACTGATTAAATGTTAATCTTATCTGAAAACACCCTCACAGACACACCTAGTTGGCACATAAAATTATGTCACACTTACTATTTAAATTCTTCAACAAAAAAGTCTGTGATCAAGTGTGCTGATAAAGAAGATGAATTTTACAGCAATGTTCAGAAGGAAAAAATAGATGTTCATTAAAAAAATTGATGTTCTGACCTGAGGGCTTTGACAAGAGTAACCACCTAGGAGTACAGACATCTAGGTGTGAGCTGACAAGACAGTGGAAATACAGTTGTAGCAATGGGTGTTCAGGTGTATAGCTTGATAAGATTTTACACAGGTACCTTCCCTTATAGCCACACTCCAATCAAAATAAAATATTTCCAGTACCCAAGAAGGGCCCCTTCCTTATATTCCCTGCAAAAGTATAACCACTGTTCTGATCTCTGTCACCACAGTTTTTCCTTTTCTAGCTGTCACATAAATGTAATCATATAGTATGTACTCTTTGTGTCTGACTTCTTTTATTTAATATTATATCTCTGAAATTCAGCCAACATATACATTTGTAAATGTAATCTTACTGAACATATTTGCCTTTGTCTTTTTTTTTTTTTTAATTTTAGCAAGAGAGTATAAACCCTCTTTCATGTCAACACTTAGAGGTCTCTCATGCTTTAATAGCTCCATGTCATTCCATAAAACTATAGATGTTCCATAATTTATTTAGCATTTTCACTCTTAGTGGACACATAGGTAGTTTCTAATATTTCATATACATGAATTTGATGAGTTGAGAGGCTGTGTTTTTAGTGTTAATAGACAATACTAAGTTACCTTTCCCAAAAATCACAGACATTTATATCCGACCAGCATAACACTGTCCAGTTTACCACATATCATCTGAGCGCTCTGAATTTTTATTTCACTAAGAAATTTGGTTTTTTAAAATTTTTCACCATGCAAATGGTAAAAAAAATACAGGAGTCTATAATAGTGAAAAGTAAGTCCCTTTTGCACCAGTGTTTCCCAGTGGTCCAATTCTTCCCACCCAAAGCAACCTCTTCTTTGTGTCTGTCCAAGATATTTTATGCACTTAAACAAGCACATGTGTTTATATGCTTTTATTTTACGTAAGTGGTAGTTCTAGACTTTGCTTTCTCCATTTAACAATGTATCTTAGAGATTATGCCTTAACAATATAGTCTAGAGCTACCTCATTGTTTTAACTATCAAACAGTATCATGTAGTATGGATACTGTTCATGTTCATGGGTTCTCAAAAAATGGAGAAGAGGGCCGCAAAGGATGAGACAGTTAGATAGCATCACCAACTCAGTGGACGTGAATTTGATGGTGAAGGACAGAGAAGCCTGGCGTGCTACCGTCCATGGGGTTGCAAAGAGTCGGACATGACTTAGCAACTGAACAACAACACTATGAATACAACATAATTTAATCAGTTCTTATTGATACCAGTTTATTTTCATTCTCTTGTTATTATAATTAATACCTGTAGAATAAATTCCTAAAAATGGAACTACTAAAAAATAATATATGTACACTTTTAAAATAAACTCTGTTGAACTCTACATGTAGAAAAGTGTACATAAGTACGGAGGTCTACACGTTTCGACAAAGTAAATATACACATGTAAATACACCCAGATCAAGAAAAGCATGATACCAGCAACCAGAAGCTTCCTCATGCCCACCCTTTCTGCTAAGCCCAGTTCACCTGAAGGTAACCAGTAATTTAATTTCTAACACTTTAGATTAATTCTGCCTGGTTTTGAATTTGTAAGTATTTTTTATTTTAACAGATGTCCCTTCATGAAAATTTGATGTTGACACTGCTACTTCTATATAGGAAAATTCACATTTCCTAACACCTTTACCAACCCAAAAGATTATTAAACTTTTTGAGTTTTGCCAACTATAAAGTGAAAAGTGTTGTCTTATTTCACATTCTTCTTACACTGAGTAAAGTTCTGCATCTTTTCATATGTTCAAGAGCCATTTGTACTTTTATTTCTATAAATGGGTCTGTCCTTTTTCATTTCCTTAATGATTTATACCATAGTATATATTAATCTTTTGTGATATATTTTGTAAATATTCTTCATAGTTTATCATTTATCTTTGCTTTTGTTTTCCCTACAGACATTTTTATTGGTCTTTCATTTTTTCCTTTCTGTTAGGGTATAAAATTGATTTTTTTTTCCCTGACTAGTGAGGCTGAGTATCTTTCATCCTGGTTTTTTTTATTATTTGTACTTTCTCTTCTGGATATTGCTTCTCTATATCCTTTGTTTTTATTAGATTATCATCTCATCATCCATATCTAGAAGCTCTTTGTATGTTAGCAAGTATCTCTTTGTATTTTTTTTTAAAGTTCATAGCCCCTTGTCATTTTTTTAATTTTATGGTATCTTTTATTTTGTAACAGCTTTATTGAGATGTAATTTACGTACCATACCGTTTGCCCATTTCACGTATACAATTCAGTGGCTTTTTGCATATTAACAGAATTGTGCCAATATCACCACAAACATTTTCATCACAGAAGAAGCCTATACCCCTTTAAAAATGTTTAATTTTATACTAGAGTATAGTTGAGTAACAGTGTTGTGATAGTTTCATGTGTACTGCAGACTGATTTAGTTATACATGTATCTATTCTTTTTCAAATCATTTTCCCATTTAGGCTGTTATACAATATTGAGCAGAGTTCCTGGTCTTAGACAGTAGGTCCTAGTATAGCAGTATGTACATCTCAATTCCAAACTTTCTATCCCTTTCCCTCTCTGCCCCACCCCGCCCCCCCCCCCCACCCTGCTCTCCTGGTTCATTCTCTAAGTCTGTGAGTCTGTTTCTGTTTTGTAAATAAGTTCATTTGTACCAGTTCTTTTTTGATACTGCATATAAGCAATATCATATTATGTTTCTTTCTCTGACCACTCAGTATAGCAAAAACTAAAAATAGAGCTACCATATGATCCTGAAACCCTGTACCCTTTAGCTGCCACCATCAATCCCCCAGCCCCAGCCCTCGGCAACCACTACTTTCTGTATTCATAGATTTATCTGTCCTGGATATGTCATATAAATGGGGTCATATAATATGCGGTCTTTTGTGACTGACTTCTTTCACTTGCCATAATGTTTTTAAGATCCATCTTTGATGTAGCATGCATCAGCACTTTATTCCTTTTAATTGTCAAATATCCACATGAATTGTCAAATATCAATATGAATATTCCACATTTTGTTTATCCATCAGTTGATAGACATTTGGATGATTTCTACTTTTTGGCTATCGTGAATAATACTGTTGTGAACATTCATGTACAAGTTTTTGTGTGGACATATATTTTAATTCCTCTTGATATATACCTAAGAATGGAATGGCTGGGTTAAATGGGATTCTTTGTTCACCTTTTTAAGGAATTGCCATTTCCAAAGCAGCTGAACCATTTTGCATTCCCATAGAAATGTATGAGTATCCAGCTTCTCCACATCTTCACCCAAGTTTGTAATCTGACTTTATAATCATACCCATTCTAATGGGTATGAAGCCTGGTGTGCTGCAGCCCATGGGGTCACAAAGAGTCAGACACAACTTGGAGACTGAACAACAACAAAATGGGTGAGAAATGGTATCTCATTTGTTTGTTGTTTAGTTGCTAAGTCTTGTCCAACTCTTTGTGACCCCATAAGACTGTAGCCCACTAAGCTCCTCTGTCCATGAGGTTTCCCAAGCAAGAATATGGAATGGGTTGCCATTTCCTTCTCCAGGGGATCTACCCAGGGATCAAACCCAGGTCTTCTGCATTGGCAGGAGAATTCTTCACCACTGAGACACCAGGGAAGCCAGTATCTCATTATGGGTTTGTTTGTTTATAATCTTAACCTTTTAGTGTGTGCAGTTAAAAAAAAAAACAACGTAAAATTTACTGTCTTAACCATTTTTAAGTGTTCAATAGTGTTAAGTATATTTATATTGTTGTGAACCAGATTCCAGAACTTTTTCATCTTGTAAATTTGAAACTCTGCACCCATTTAACAGCTGTCCCCTCTCCCTCCCCCTAAACCCTGGCAACCACCATTCTACTTTTTTTCTCTGAATTTGACACTTAGATACCTCATGTAAGTGGTATCATACAGTATTTGTCTTTTGATGACTGGCTTGCTTAGCATAATGTCCTCAAAGTTCATCCATGTTATAACATGTGACAGGATTTCTTCCCTTTTTAAAGTGAATAATATTCCTTCTGAGTGTATACCAAGCTTTGTTTGTTCATTCATCTGCCGCTCTTGTTATTGTTCAGTCTCTCAGTCAGGTCTGACTCTTTGCAACCCCATGGACTGCAGCATGTCAGGCTTCCCTATCCTTCATTACCTCCCAGAGTGTGCTCAGATTCACTTATCTGCTAATGGACATTCATTTGGGTCGTTTCCACCTCATGGATATTGTGAATTGTGTACATTTCATTGTGATTTTGCTATACATTTCCCTGATCACTAATGATGCTGAGCCTCTTTTCATGAGCTTTCTGTATCTCTATATCATCTTTGGAGAAATTCCTATTCAGATCCTTCGCCCATTTTTTAACTGGGTTGGCTTCTTATTACCGAAGCACATGTGTGAAGTCACTCAGTCATGTCCGACTCTTTGTAACCCCGTGGACTGTAGCCCGCCAGGCTCCTCTCTCCATGGGATTCTCCGGGCAAGAATACAGGAGTGGATTGCCATTTCCTTCTCCAGGGGATCTTTCCAACCCAGGGATTGAACCCAGGTCTCCTGCATTGCAGGCAGATGCTTTATCCTCTGAGCCACCAGGGAAGCCAACTGAAGCATAAGAGTTCTTTATTAGTACTGTCTTTGCCCAGTGTAATTTTCATGTTATGAATCAAAGTCTAACTTTATTTTCCTCCAGGTAGCCAACTATCCAGTACCATTTATTGAATAATCCATCTTTTACCTTTTCTAACAAGCATTTATTGAGCAAATACATTTGGCTAGGCCCTAAAAACATGATAAAAATTATGCAGAACTTTCATTCTGGTACAAAGACAGACTTGTGAGTAAATAGTGTACTGTTTAGCAAGATGTTTTAATGAAGGCTTAGGGAAATCATTTTAGGACAAGTGAAAAATAAGTACTAATGTCTGCCTAGAGTTGAACCCATGGCTGATTCATGTCGATGTATGGCAAAAACCACTACAGTATTGTAAAGTAATTAGCCTCCAATTAAAATACATAAGTTAATTTTTAAAAAGGAGAGGGAGAATTAAGGTCATAGAGTGAGAATAAGAGAGTGAGAACTAGGCACTGTGCTGGGGTAAGGAACTTAAACATTAAAAACTGATTTGGAGGTATAAAATATTTTTTTCACTGGTTCCTCAGGTCATATTTAATATAAACGCTCTGTAGTAAATAAACAGGTGATTTCCTTTGTGATGAAATATGTCATTCATTGTTTAATGCCTTTGCATTTTATATACCCTTCCCAAGTATAAGACTTCTGTTAGAATGATTATCATTTCACATTTGTGGAATATGAATAAACATATAGAACCATTTTCCTATGGATATATTTAAACTAGCCAGTAATCACAATTATTATTCATACAGTTCATTACTGAGCTGTATTATCAGTTATTTTCCTTTAATTTATAACATATAGAATATTTACTAGCACATAAAGTGTGCCCTCTTATAAAGAAATTCGTTTGCATGAGGTGCTAGTAATATAGTCATGTTTCAAAGCTTATATTAGTTATAGAAAGAATATTCAGATATCCTTTGTGGTGGTTGTTCAGTCACTCAGCTGTGTCCAACTCTTTTGTGTCCCCATGGAAATAAGCAAGTTGACAATATATACAGCCTTGACATGCTCCTTTCCCAATTTTGAACCAGTCCGTTGTTTCATGTCTGTTTCTAACTGTTGCTTCTTGACCTGAGTACAGGTTTCTCAGGAGGCAGGTAAGGTGGTCTGCTATTCCCATCTCTTGAAGAATTTTCCAGTTTGTTGTGATCCACACAGTCAAAGGCTTTAGTGTAGTCAGTGAAGCAGATGTTGTTCTGCAATTCCTGTGCTCTTTCTATGATCCAGTGGATGTTGGCAATTTGATCTCTGGTTCCTATGCCTTTTCTGAATCTAGTTTGTCTTGTACATCTGTAAGTTCTCAGTTCACATGCTGTTGAAGCTGGTCTTGAAGGATTTTGAGCATTACCATGCTAGCATGTGAAATTAGCACAATTGTGTGGTAGTTTGAACATTCTTTGGCATTGCCCTTCTTTGGGATTGGAATAAAAACTGACCTTCTCCAGTCCTGTGGCCACTGCTGAGTCTTCCAAATTTGCTGGCATATATAGTTACGTTTTCCATAAAGGTTATCAAGGGTGCCTAAATTCTTTGACCCAGAAAATTTGAATAGATAAATGGTAACAATCTGGTTTGAGATATGAAATATTAAATGTTCTATTTGGTTTTTTTCAATATAAGTTTTAATTGGTTTGTACTTCTCTGTCAGATTCTAAGTCATCCTTGGAATGTAGCTAGCCAGCTGGGAAACAGGGCCAACAGGTATCTTATATATCCATGATTAACTATATCACCTATATATTTCAAAAATGGCATCAGCTTAACAGCTTAATAAAGGCTTTTGAAATAACTGGCATAAAGTGAACACAGAAATTTAACTTACTCATATCTAAAGAAACTGGGTTGATTTTTACTTGTGATCATGAATCAACAGGGCATATTAATAGATTTTAGGGGGAAATTAGAGCTCACTTTAAATATAAGCTTACATTATAACAGTAATAACAGGCTTTTTTAAATTTTTCCACAGTTCTTAGTGGTCTCTGTTCTAATGACTGTCCTCGTAAGATAACAGTAAGTAACCTTAATTCTTAGTTGTAAATATTTCTGTTAAAGTTCTCTGCATGATAGATACACACAAAATAGTTGTTATAGGCTAAATCAAATTGATGTTACTTTTAAAAGTGATTAAAATGTCCTTCATTGCTCAAGTAAAGTTTCCTAGGAATAAAGTTCCTTTCCTAAAAACTTTCTCACCTCAAGGTTTATTTCTTTAATGAGTCTTCTCTGATACACTTGGAAAAATGACCACAGCTCCCATCATTTCTGGGCATCCTGCTGCCGTTTCACATGTGTAATACTTGGTCACACTTTATCTGTTCATATTTAATGCATTTCCCCAGACTGTAATCCCTTGAGGTCAAGAACCGTGCCATCTTTGAATACCTCATTCATAGCACAGGGTCAAGCATATAGTAGATAAGTAATGAATTTTTGGTATAATCTTAATATTGACTTGCTGTCTAGTGGAATGTTTCCATGAAATAACAAAATGTGAAAATAATAAGAAACTGTCAATTCACTTAAATTGTAATGAGAATACTAAATTTTATTTAAAAGCATGAGTGCATTCACAGGTGTGTGTATGTGTGTGTGTGTTGGTATATTCTTGTTTGAGTCCTTGTAGTAACCTTTGTTACATAAGGAATTACCCTGAATTTAAAGATGAGAAAACTTGAGGCTCAGAGAAATAAACTGTCCAAAGTCATAGAGCCATTAAATAGTGTAACTAAAACACAGAACTAGGTATTCTGATTATAGCCTCATATTTTTAACACACCTTTAAAGCACTGCTTCATCATCAACGTCCTGTGTATGGTTGGGAAACGTCCTATATTTAACACATTTGGAATCCCTGACCCAGAGATTTGCATGCAAAGATTTAATCTAGACTCTTCTTGAGAGCAAGACCTCTGGAGAAGTGAAGACTGTCAGAAGAAGTTGGTCTGTGAGTTGTGAAGCAAAGATGGCCCAGATTGAAACAAAAGGGCCATGCCTTTGTATTCTGCATCAATCAGACATTGCATGCAGGCAGTCCCCAGGAAGGGGTTATAATTTGTACAGGCCAGCTCCCTTTGGCTGAGAACAATTTTTAGGTTAAGAACTCAGCTGTGAGCTATCCTCAACCAATACTTGGAGCAGCTCAGGGAATACTGTCTCACTCCTAAAGGGGACGTTTGTCACCACAGCCACTATGAGTACCACATGAGTACCTGGTCAGACATATCTGCTTTCATATCACAAATGTGGACATATCGAAGGGGAGGTCTGAGGAGGAGAGATGCAGAGGGTACACGGGAATTCTTGGTACTTTGCACTTAATTTTGCTGTGAATCTGAAACTGCTAATAAAAATAATGTCTGTTTTTTTTTTAATTAAGTTCAAGTCTGACTAACTGGAGGCCAAAGATTAACTTGGCTGTTCAAGAATTGTCTACCCAGTTTGTGAAACATTCAGACCCTTTGTTCCTCTTTTCTCTGATAGTCCCATCATGTGGCTCTTTCATTACCCTAGTCAAGCAAAGTTTTAGCAGAAAAATTGGTAGAAAAGGCCGTTCGCTTAAGGCAGGTTATATTTCTGAGATCACTAGTGCTCCCATTCTCCATATCTTAAATTTAGGAGAACAGAGTCATTGAGAAAGTCACGTAAGTAAAGTGCAGTATGCAAAGCGGCTCTTACAGTGGTCATCTTAGCAGTCCAGCACCTTTGGGCTTTTCTGCAGGTGATACACCTGCCTCCCACTCACTCATTGATTACTTTATTTGAAGTTCAGATCCTATTGAACTGCCCTTCACATCTATCATTTTCCTTCCCCACTTATCAGTGATCACAATTTTGTGGCAAACTAAAAGAAACAAATATACACTATTCTACCCCAGTTTTCCATATATCAAACGTATGCCCACTTGTGAAATTATTTATTTCATGATAAAGTGGGCCTTCTTGATATTGCTTTGATATCAGATCCACTTGATCATAGTAGAAAATGTTATGATAGATATGACCCAGTATGAGACTAAGAGGAAAAGGTGCATACCATATGGTATTCTTACCACTTGAGTTAAATCATGAATTGAATAAATACTGTTCTGCTGCCTATATATTCCCAGCTGCTACAGGCAACCTGTCTGATACATGGAGAGAGGAAAGAATATTTAAGTCAGCAATTAGTCTCACCCAAATTTCTTTATTTCCAGATTCCTTCATTTTCATTCAACTTTAGCTACTCACTCCCATGTCTAACCTTGTGCTTTGTTTGCTTTGTGTTCAGTCGCTCAATCGACTGATGTCCAACTCTTTGCAACTCTGTGCGCTGTGGCCCACCTGGCTCCTCTGTCCATGGGATTTTCCCAGCAAGAATACTGGAGTGGGTTGCCATCTCCTCCTCTAGGGGATCTTCCCAACCCAAGATCAAACCCGTGGCTACCTGCTTCTCCTGACTTGCAGGTGGATTCTTTACCACTATAATGATAAACCTTATCTACCAGAAATGTTTTACTTTTGAAATCTCAGTGCCACCATGTTTAACTCCCATAAAGCACTATGCTTTTACTCTACCTGCCTGGCAAAGTTACACCCCTGGGTTAATCCAACTGTCTGTTTTGTTCACTCCCAGCTCTAGGCTATTAGGCATTTCTAAAGAAAAATAAACAGCCCTGAATGTTGTCACCACCACTGACTCATTGTCGTGAACCTCAAATGAGTATTTCTAATTGTATCATAGTGTTACATGGATTTCTGGACACCTTTTCTTAGGGTACTTTCAGGATTTTCTCTTTGTCTTTGATTTTCTACTGATTTGAGTGTGATAATGTATAGATATAGGTTTTTAGGTATTTTTCCTGTTTGGTATTTTCTAAAAACTTCCTGGATCTGTGGTTTGGTTTCTGTCACTAATTTTGGAAAATTCTTATATTATTTCCTCAAATATTTCTTGTTCTTTTTTCCCGTTTCCTTTTGGTAGTCCCACAATACATATGTTATACCTTTGATAACTGTCCCACAGTTCTTAGATAGTCTGTTCCAAATTTTCATTAGTTTTTCTCTTTGCAATTCAGTTTTGGAAGTTTCTATTGATATATCTTCAGGCTTGCTGATCCTTTCCTCATCTGTATCCAGTCTACTGATGAGCTCATCAAACGCATTTTTCATTTCTATTGCAGTATTTTTTGTTTGTTTGTTTGTTTCTTCCAAACTTTAAAGTCTTTATTTTTTATTTATTTATTTTTTTACGTGGTTTGGATCTATTTTTTTTAATTTTATTTTATTTTTAAACTTTACATAACTGTATTAGTTTTGCCAAATATCAAAATGAATCCGCCACAGGTATACATGTGTTCCCCATCCTGAACCCTCCTCCCTCCTCCCTCCCCATACCATCCCTCTGGGTCGTCCCAGTGCACTAGCCCCAAGCATCCAGTATCCTGCATCGAACCTGGACTGGCAACTCGTTTCTTACATGATATTATACATGTTTCAATGCCATTCTCCCAAATCTTCCCACCCTGTCCCTCTCCCACAGAGTCCATAAGGCTGCAGTATTTTTTATTTCTACCATTTCCTTTAGATTCTTTCTTGGCATTTCCATCTCTCTGCCTATATTAACAATCTTTTATTGCATATTGTCTACTTTTTTCCATTAGAGGTGTTATCATATTAATCAGTTATTTTAATTTCTGGTCTGATAAATCCAGCATTCCTGCCATATCTGAGTCTGGTTCTGATGCTTGCTTTGTCTACTCACACTTTGTTCTCTGCCTTTTAGCATGCTTTGAAATTTTTGTTGAGAGCCAGACATGAGGTATTGGGTGAAAGGAACTGTGGTAGATCAGCCTTCGTGATGAGGATTTATGTTTATCTGCTAGGAGCTAAGACTGTGTTACTGTTTGCAGTAGCTATGCTGTCAAGAGACAGAAGTTCCCTCTAGCATCTTTGTTTTTGTCTCTATTGTCTTTGTGTCACCCTACAGACTTCTCTTAAAGGGATCAGAGGTCTTCAGATCTTTTAACTGTAATCTCATTATCCGCAACCCAATTGATGTGGTGGTGAAGTATAAAACTATGGTAGGAAAAGCATCCTATAATCCTCTGATTAAATCTCAGACTTTAGTGAACCTGTGTCCCTAAGCTGTGACTTGCACAAGTGCTTCTCAGCTTGCCCTCCTCTACAGGTTAAATAGGAACTCTCAAACTAGTTCACACTGATTCTCCAGCAATGTTTCAATCACAGTTTAAGTGTTCCTCCCAGTACTGGCTCTAATTTCACTCTTCTGCTTCTGGGCTTCTGCTCCCAATAAGCTGTGATTCCTAAAACATGTTAAATGCTATGATATAAGGGGTAAGAGGGCTTTCCCAGTGACTCAGTGGTAAAGAATCCTCCTGCCAGTGCAGGAGATGCAGGTTCAGTCCCTGGGTCAGGAAGATCCCCTGGAGGAGGAAATGGCAACCAACTCCAGTATTCATGCCAGGAAAATCCCATGGACAGAGGAGCCTGGTGGGCTGCAGTCCATGGGATGGCAAAGAGTCAGACACAACTGAGCAGCTGAACATGCATGCCTCCCAAAGGGTAAGAAACCAAACACATAGGCTCAGGTATCAGTCATATCATATCCAATGGTAATGCAGAGTAAAGATTGAATTACTCATATGTACATAGCACAGAGCAGCAGTTCTCAAAACTTCTTAATCTGAAGACTCCAAATAGTTGTTCTTATGTGAGTTTTGTTTATCAGTTTTCTATTTGAAATTAAAACTGGAACAATTTTAAATATTTCTATTAAATCATTTTAAAACAATAAAACCATTACATGTTAACCTCTGTTTTATTAAATAATAATTTCCTGAAATTCAACAGTGGCAGTTACTTAAGTTAGTTGTAATGTGGAATTTGAAGCTATATCAGTGAATTTTTCCAACTCTGTCACATAACTTACTGGTTATTTAGAAGTCTGTTGTTTAATTTCCACTCATTTATTAATTTCTCATGTTTCTTTCTGTGGTTGTTTTTGTTTTGTTTTGTTTGGCCACACTGAGTCTTCATTGCAGTGCAAAAGCTCCTCATTGTTGTGCGTGGGCTCTGTTACTGATTTCAAGTTCAATTCTGTTGTGGTGAGAGAACAAACTGTAAAAATTTCAGTACTTTTACATTGATTGGAACTTGTTTTATGGTCTAGTATATGTTTCCCCTTAGAGAATGTTCCTTGTATGTTTGAGAAGAGTATGTGTTCTGCTAAAGTTGAGGAGTGTTCTAATCTACAAAATCTATTCTAGTGTTGGCCAAGTCTTTGCTTCATTGGTCTATCCATTAATGACACTAGTGAATTATTAGTAATTCTAAGAGTATCCCCTATTGTTATCTATTTCAACCATCAATACCTCATATATTTGAGAACTCAATTAGGCACATTTATATTTATAATTTTGTCTTCTTGATGCATTGACTCTTTAGTCATTATAAACTCCCATTTTATGTCTCTAATAACATTTTTATGTTAAAGTCTGTTTTGTCTGATACTAATATGGCTACTCCAGCTCTTATTTGGTTACTGTTTCCATGGTACATCTTTTCCATGCTTTTACTTTCAAACTATTTGTTGTAAAAACATTTGTTTTTAAAGTGTGTCTTTTATAGACAGCATATACTTGGAAGATGTTGTTCTATCCTGCTCATCTCTGCCTTTTGATAGCAGTGTTTAATCTATTTACATTTACTATAATTACTAGTAAGGTAGGTTTATGTCTGCCATTTTGCTATTTTGTTCCTTAGTGTTGCTGCTGATTACCCACACTTGTTACCAATGGGGTTTTTGGACTCCAGGGGTCCTTGTGCCACACTTTGAGAACTGTTATATGGAGGAATCATGTCTGGATTTCTGGATTCTTGTTTTTCAATGTCAGAGTGACTGGTGCATGGTGGGAAGTTAATTTCAGCTCTAGGCCTCATAACAGATACTTGTTTATATGATTTTTTTAAATTGACTGTAGGAAAAAAGAAAAAACTTATAAAATCTGTAAAATAAGATATTATAGATAGGAGTATGAAATTTCCAAATGTGAATTAGAAAAAAATATTCAGGAATTTAATTGGGAAGGTTCACAAAATACAGTACTTATAGCCTAAGATACCAGTCTTCCAGTACAGAAACTAGACCATGGGTAATAAAATGAATCTGAGGTTACAACACTGTGATGAATATAGTCTCACGAGTATTATCTCCAAGCCTCACTGCAATGAGACAGGTTTAAAATATTAAAGGGTACCATAAATATCACATTTCTCTGACCACTGTATCACAAGAACAAGAATGTTTCCAAATGCTTGTAATCTGTATTTTGATCTAAGATTATAGAGCAAACTTTGGAAAGTTTTATTTAGATTATGTGTGAACTTACTATATGTTAATCAATAAAAGTGAATGGCTTTTCATATATTAAACTTGATGTATATTTGAAAAAAAAATAAAATAAAATAAAATATTAAAGGGCATTCACCATTCCAAAGAAACAAACCCATAAGAGATGAAATATTTTGCATTAAGTATATATCACATTAGTGATGTTTGTTACTAAGCATGTGAAGTAATTTACAGCTAGTAGAAGTGATAAATGTTTGTATTTATGCATTGGGTGACATATATAAGAATGCCATGTTTATCATGGCAAAAAAAATGGAAATGAGTGTTGATCAACAAAAGAATGAAAAATATTTATGCTATAATCATGCAGTAGAATACAACCTTGAACTATAGTACATGCTTAATCATGGATGAGTCTCACATTAATGTATTTTTTAAACAGTCACAGAAGGATACATAAAGTATGGTTCCATTTACATAGAAATTTAAAAGAGGCATAACCAAATATATTTTAACATTTATATATATGATAAAACTCACATCTTCCTTAACTGGAAAAGAATGTATTCTCTAAGTCTAGTGCAGGATATAAAATGTTTTAGAACAACTCATCAGTATTTTTTATTCTATTAGGATTACAATGGATGGATTTTATTTATATTTACTGGGAAAATATAAACTATTCCAGTTCATTCCTGAAGGGAAAAGCAATGCTATAGTCAACAGAAATGTCATAATAAAACGACTTAAGGTGGGACCAAAAGTAGTAAAGAAAATTCTTCCTAAAATATTCATCTTTATGTAATAAGGAAGAGACATTATTAGATTTTAGAACTATCCAATAAAATCAATGAACTATGTAAATAAAATTATCAAATCATTTAAAGTTAAGCATTTTCTACTAATACAAGGTTTTTAATAACCATAACACTGGTTATGTATTTATGAACATGTTCTCTAACTGCTATCTAATATGTAAGAATTTTATATAGAAGTATTTACTTTTTGTAATAGATTTGCCTGAAACTTCCGATGATGCACTTACTTTCCAAGGCTTAACTGTTTCTTTTTTATTGTAGCCCTTTGGAGTAAATCAACCTGGACCTTACATCATGTATACAACTGTAGATGCAAATGGCTATCTCAAAAATGGTTCAGGTAAGACTAGATATGCATAACAGTACATTTAATCAGTATATTGGGTTGGCCAAAAATTTTGTAACATCTTCCAGAAAAACCCAAACAAACTTTTTGGCCAACCACATATTAACAAAGTAAACTGAATGGCAAAAATTTCATTGTGTTTTCACACTCTTTATAAAATCTTCACTTTTTATATTATACTTTGTCTTTCTGTATACTTACATCAGTAGATTACAAAAAGTCCTCATGACAAATATATTAAAACTAAATTCTTTATATATGCCTATTGTATGGAGCCAAATCATTGTCCTTATTTTTCAGTTGAAGTAACAGAGATTAGGAATGATTACTTGAGACATCTTGATCAAAGTGGTGAATTTGTTAACAGAGCTCATCTTAAAAGAAGTAAAAATTAGGAATTCAATCTACTATATTAATCCTAGTTTTTTTATATGTCGAATAGAAACTGGAATATTATACAAATTTATATAATATGTAAATTGTTTTGATATGTGACTATAAAGAAAAATCTTGTTTTACATTTGAATAAAGGGAAATGCAATCAAAGCAAATGGGAAATAATACAAAGCAAAGGATGTCTGATCTTAACAGATGGCTTAGCTGACTGAGATAAGGTCCAAACATTTCAATTCTCTAAGAAGGAAAAGGAATCCTAACATACACGTATGCTTCTTTGAGACTGCTAAAGTCCTAACCGTGAAGAAGTACATGTAAACAGAGTTATTGTTACTCCTCCATTTTTAAATGAACTAAATTAAAAAGAACTCAGTATATGGCAATTTTCATTTTATATAATTTTATTAAATATGCCAGAGTGTACTTCATTTTAAGCTAATTGTACACATTTAACACTGTCATCATGCTACTTCATCAGCACAGAAACATTCCATAAAACAAGAACTGAAAAAGTCAAGGAGAAACTGACAAACTCAATCACAGTCTACCCTTGGACAGCACGGGAGGTCAGGCGCGCCGACCCTGTGCGGCTGGAAACCCTGCCTGTGATCTATAGTTGGGCCCAATTCCTCCATATCCTTCAGTTCAGCCAAGTGTGCATTCTGTAATACTGTAGTATTTACTATTGAGAAAAATCTGCATATGAGCAGACCTGAGCAGTTCAAACTTGTGTTATTCAAGAGTCAATTGTATAGTCAAATATGTTGACACACCACTGTCAGTCAGAGAAGCAATCTGGATATAGATGATTTGAATAAATTACTTATTTACACTTTAAAACATACGTATATTAAACTATACAATAGATTCCAGGACAAACTGGTTTTATTTTTTATCAGCAAACTCTTTTAGACTTCTTTTTTAAAAAGTATTCATTTTACTTTTGCCTGCACTGGGCCGTGGTGTGGCACACCATGGTGCACTTGCTCCAGAGAGCATGGGCTCTGTGATGGTATCACAGCTGCCCCACAGCATGTGTGGTCCTGGTTCCATGATCAGGGACTGAACCCATGTCCCCTGCACCAGAAGGCAGATTCTCAACCACTGCACCACCAGGGAAGTCCCTCTTTTAGACTTTCAAGATGCTGATAATTTCAGTTCTAGATTAAATGTTTCAGAATGCAGAAAAAGATGAAGTTATTCATTCATGTTATGAAGCTAATATAACTTCATAAAGCTGATATAATTTTATAGCTAGTTTACAAAGCCACTCCTGTATGGATCACAGCCTTGTCATGGCAAAGGGGCTGCCGTAACTCAATGAAACTATTACCCATGCTGTGCAGGGACACCCAAGATGGATGGGTCACAGTGAAGAGTTCCGACAAAACATGCTTCACTGGAGGAGGAAATGGCAATCCACTCCAGTAGTCTTGCCACTCCAATCCGGAGACTACTGGAGTGGATCAAAAAGCAAAAAGATACGACACCGGAAGATGAGGCCCCCAGGTCAGAAGGTGTACGGTATGCTTCTTGGAAAGAGCATAGGGCAGTTACTAATAGTTCCAGAAAGAATGAAACGACTGGGCCAAAGCAGAAAGAATGTCAGTTGTGGATGTGAAAATGATGGTGGTGAAAATACAGTCCAATGCTGTAAAAACAATACTGCATAGGAACCTGGAACATTAGGTTCATTAAACAAGGTAAATGGGATGTGGTCACGCAGGAGATGGCAAGAGGGAACATCAACATCTTAAAATCAGTGAACTAAAATGGATGAAAATGGACGAATTTAATTCAGGGGACCATTGTATCTACTACTGTGGGCAAGAATCCCTTAGAAGAAATGGAGTAGGCCTCAAAGTCAACAAAAGAGTCCTAAACACAGTACTTGGGTGCAGTCTCAAAAACAACAGAATGATCTCGGTTCATTTCCAAGGCAAACCATTCAGCATCACAGTCAGCATTACAAGTCTGTGCCCCAACCATTAATGCCGAAGAAACTGAAGTTGACCAGTTCTCTGAAGACCTACATAAGTTTCTAGATCTAACAATAAATGTCCTTTGGTGTCCTTTTCATCATGGAATGCAAAAGTAGTAAGTCAAGAGATACGCAGAATAACAAGCAAGTTTGGCCATGGAGCACAAAATGAAGCAGGGCAAAGAATAATAGAGTTTTGTCAAGAGAACATGCTGATCATAGCAAATATACATTTCCTATAAGCCAAAAGATGACTCCACACATGGATATCACCAGGTGGGCAATACAAAAATCAGACTGATTATGTTATTTGCAGCTGAAGATGGAGAAGCTTTATATAAAGTCAGCAAAATCAAGACCTGGAGATGATTGGGGCTCAGATCGTGAGCTCTTTATTGCAAAATTCGGCATTAAATTGAAAGCAGGGAAGAGCACTAAGCCATTCAGGTATGACCTAAATAAATTCCCTTTCGTTTATGTAGTGGAGGTGATGAATAGATTCAGGGGATTAGATCTGGCAGACAGAGTGCCTAAAGAACTATGTATGGAGCTATGTAACATTATACAGGAGGCACTGACCAAAGCCATCCCAAAGAAAAAGAAATGCAAGAAGGCAAAGTGGTTGTTTGAGGAGGCTTTACCAATAGCTCTAGAAAGAAGAGAAACCAAAAGCAAGGGAGAAGGAAGATATACCCAACTGACTGCAGAGTTCTAGAGAATAGCAAGGAGAAATAAACAGGCCTCCTTAAATGAACAATGCAAAGAAATAGAGGAAAACAATAGAATGGGGAAGACTAGAGATCTCTTCAAGAAACTTGGAGATACCAAGGGAACAGTTCATGCAAAGATGGGCACAATAAAGGACAGAAACAGCAAGGACCTAACAGAAGCAGAAGAGCACTGAAGGCTGAGCACTGAAGAAGTAATGCTTCCCATTTGTGGTGTTGGAGAAGACTCTTAAGAGTTCTTGAAATGCAAGGAGATCAAACCAGTCAATCATAAAGGAAATCAACCCTGAATATTCATTGGAAGGACTGATGCTGAAGCTGAAACTCCAATACTCTGGCCACCTGATGTGAAGAACTCATTGGAAAAGACCGTGATGCTGGGAAAGATTGAAGGCAAAAGGAGAAGGGGGCAGCAGAGGAAGAGGTGGTTAGATAGCAACAACTCAGTGGGCATGAATTTGAACAAACTCCAGGAGACAGTGGAGGGGAGAGGAGCCTGGCGTTCTGTAGACCATGGGGTCACAAGGACTCAGACACGACTTAGAGACTGAGCAACAACAACAATACAAACTCAGCATATCTAAAACCCAAAATTTAGCCCACTTGCAAGCTATCAATCAAAAATGCTATCAAAAATACTATTCATTTAATTACATTTTGAAAGAATTTCTTAAGACCATCAATCAGGTGATTATCACAGGAATGCACTGATGGTTTAAAATGGGGGAAATTTCTTTATTTTCATAATGGTAGATCAGTTTTTTAAAGACCTGTCTTTTTTTTTTCATACAATAATATATTATTTAAATATGTTCATGTCCATATAGCTAGTTATGGATTAAAATTAGGATTTTTTTAAATTTTTTAAATTGAGGTATAGTTATAAGTCAACTATACTTAGTGTTATATTAATTTCAGGAGTACAATATAGTTATGCAGTGTTTTTATACATTATATTTCATTTAAAGTTGTTCTAAAATATTGGTTATATTTCCTGTGCTGAACATTATATCCGTGTATCTTATTTGTTTTATACCTAGTTGTTCTTAACTCTTAATTCCCATCCCCTCTATTGCCCGTCACCTCACTGCTCTTCCCTCTGGTGGTGATAGTGGTTTAGTTGCTAAGTTGTGTCCGACTCTTGTGACCCCATGCACTGTAGCCCACTAGGCTCCTCTGTCCATGGGATTCTCCACGCAAGAATACTGGAGTGGGTTGCCTTTGCTTCTCCATGTCCCTCTGGTAACCACTAGTTTGTACTCTGTATCTATACATCTGTTTCTCTTTTGTTGTATTCGTTTGTTCTATTTTTTAGACTCTATATAAGTAAAAACACAGTATTTGTCTTTCTATGACATTTCTTTTTTTTTTTATTTTCCTTGTTTATGTCTTTTATTTTATTTTTTTTAATGAAGATTTTTTTTTTGATTTTTATTTTATTTTTAAACTTTACATATTTGTAAAGCATAATACCCTCAAAGTCCATCCTTGTTGTTGCAAATGGCAAAATTTCATTCTATTTAGTTCTAGTTTCCTGTGAAATTGTTTTACGTATGGATACAGTAACTGGATAATTTGCTCCTTTTTTCCCAACTGTAAAGATAACTAAAGATATATTTGATATATTTTAGTGTGCTTAAATGAATAATACTTCACAGGAAAAAATCTAGAAAGATACTCATCAAATTGTTAACATTTATCTTGGGAGAGCAAGATTTCAAGAGATTCACGTCCTATTTGTTAGATTTTCATAACTATTTACTACTTTTAGTGCTTTTTTTTTTAAGGTAAATTTTATGCAAATTTAAACCTACCAAAATACTCTTAAAATTAGATACAGAAAAAAAATTTTTAATAGGGATTGTTGTTCACAATATATATTTATTGAACTTCTGTTACAAGCCAGGCATTGATACCTAGTAATATATCTAATTAGATGTTAAAAACCCATTCAGTGATATTTACTACTCCTTGCTGTTTTTTTAAGCGAATGGAACAGTATTTCCCTAATGTGATTGCCCAAAACAAAAATGGAACTTCGGGTTTATTCTCACTCCATTAAATATTTACTTCTTCCCTACACTGGGAAGGAATCTATAAGCATAAAAACAAAGGAGAAAATATCTATAGAAAAACAAATACAACTGAATGAATAAGTCAAATAAATGCATACATTTTCATGGCCAAAAATAAAAGGCTGTAGCCAACTGGGAAAATCTAAATGTCCAAAAATAGAGAAATAATAAATTATGACATTTTATTATAGTTTCCAGCCTATGAAATATTTTAGAATAATTTTTGATGAAATGAACAGATGTTTAGGGTCTAACACTTGGGAAGGAGGCATATCTGTGTGCATAATCTAAATTGTATGAGTGTAGATGTTTTTAGTATACCCATGTGTAGGGAAAATATAAAAATAAAATGACATATAGAAATGTTACTAGGATTATCTTTTGGTTGTGGGATTTTCTTTATATAGTTTTTGCATTTTAGTTTAGTACACTGATCATATGTTGCTATGAGAAATATATTTAATTTGAGAAATATGTTAATAAATAATCATAAATATTTTAACCATATGCTATATTTCATGCATAAATATACATTCTAAACAGGGAAGTAGCAGTTAATTAAGGAAGTACTATTGTGAAAACCTATGCCAAATTTTAAAGGATGAAATTTCTACTTTAAATGTTAATTAAGCATGTTGATGGGCTTCTCTGATGGCTCAGATGGTAAAGAATCTGCCTGCAGTGAGAGAGACCTGGGTTTGATCCCTGGGTTGGGAAGAACACCTGAAGAAGGGAATGGTAACCCTCTCCAGTATTCTGGCCTGGAGAATTCCACAGACAGAGGAACCCGGCAGGCTACAGTCCATGGGGTCACAGAGTCAGACATGACTGAGCAACTTTCACTTTCACTTTTCAGGCATGTTGGAATCTAAAGAAATTGGTTAAGCCATACCTTCCAACCCATCCTGCCCCACTTGTAGAGTACTTTCTACTCTAGGAAGAGAACGACCACATAAATAGCCCTGGTTTTCTTAAAGAGCAGCTAAGGTCACTACTCACTAGTGGGTCATGAAATGATTTTAATGACTTTTGATAAGGACTTTATATTTAATAGAATAAAAGGTAAAAAATATCAAAAGTATCCCACATTAGTGTTGTTTCATGAAAGTTTTAGTATGTGTTTGTGTTCATAAGTGGTGATGACATGAAACTTAGTTTTTATTGTGGACTGCGGTCAAAAATGTTTGAAAGCCACTGTCAGAAACAGTAACTTGCCTTAGTGTTATTCAGAAAAGGCCTGGCCTAATTATCCTTTTTGCTTATAGACAGATTTTATCATTATTACCAAGTATTCTGTGGTCCTACTCTACTTCCTGGCAAAGTCAATAGCTAAATGTTATTAGACAATTATATTACAGAGGAGTCGTTAATTTTTTAAATAACTGTTTACTACTTTTATAAATTAGCTAGAAATCTACAATAAGGACCCAAATTTCCTAAATAATATTAAAGAAGAACTTAGTAGATAGGAGCATGTAGGCCAGATTGTGTGCATTAGTGAGTTGTTGGTCATTTCTAAATAATAACATTATTAGACCAACAAGTATTTTTCTACCTCTTAAATTGCTTATTTAGCCCTGCTGTTATAAAATTATTTCCCGTTAACATATCTGAGAAAAGCATTAGTAACCTTTACCTACTATACACCCTTCATCATAAGCCTCAAATATAAGAGCAGTTAAAATATATAGCAGACTGATGTAAAAGAAGCACTGAGAAAAAATGATTTGTTGTAACACATAATAAGCACTTTGTCTTTCTAAAATTTTAACCTTTCAGGTTTCTCCATTTTAACAAATAGCTGTCAATTAATTACATCTTCCAGTGTCCAAAAAAATGTATTATTCTTTATGTCCATTTCTCACCTACATATTTTCTGAAATTATCTCCAGAGTATAGTCATGTTCCATTTATCCACAGGTAATTATCTATAAAAGAATTTTTTAGTCCTAGGTCATTTTATTTTAATCATTCATAATATTTTAAATTGTCATACCCAGAAATTTTAGCTTGAGTAATACTTAATCAGGCATATTTTTGTGTCAAAAACTGTAATTCATAACAAAAGAGAATGGAGTTATTATGCCCTGCTGGGTTATCCATGACACTCTTCTTATCTTAAAGAATGAATTCTTCTTACAAGAAGAATCATTCCCTTTCCTTAATCTTATACCAACTTAAGATCTGATAGGGACTGTCAATTCCACAGAGATTAAGATGAGAGCATGGCTAATAATGATTTTTTTTTCAGTGGAATGAAAGAGAAAAAGGGAGGGAGGGAAATATGAAATAGCTCGTAAACAGTACTGATATATCCTCTTTATTTAATTGTAAGTTGAATTTATAAATTAATTAATTATAAGAAATGCAGAAAGTCTGAGAAACTGCAAGGGAAGTTTACAAATTATTCAGCTGTTGAGCAGTTAAAAATCCCATCTGCACAGTACAAGTGAGTCAAAGTCATATTCTGGGAAACCAAAAGAAAGAAAATAAGAAATTATAGTGTCAATGAAACCAAAAAATTTGGTTCATGAAATTCTATTTATGAACTGAGTTCTAGTATTATAGATACTAGACTGTAATACTAATACTAAAGGGAAAACTACCACATAACAGCTTTGAGAACAGAAAGTGGGGGAAAGAAGATAATTTGTCTATTCTATGCTTTCTGCTAGCAAACGTTTTGTCATCCTACAATGTGTAAATTACTCAGCAAACTCTGTCTACATGTCAGTATATTTGGTAAAGGAATTTAATTAAAATCTCACTGATTACTCAGTAATACTATTCCTTCTCATTCCTAAGTCTTACTTAAGGACTATTGTCATTAGCCATGTTTTCCTCTAACTTCAAGTTATGCACAACAGGAACCATAGAAAGCTCCTAAGAGCTACAGTGAAGATTTAAATTCACAAATATATTATGTATACAATGGCTGTTACATAAGAACCACTCAGTATATCCTGAACAAATGCAAGAATGAAATAAAATTCTGGAGATGAAATAGAATGGCATTTGGTAAAAAGGGGAAAAAAAGAAGGTATTTGGGGGAAAAAAAACTAGATTTTGCATCTCCTTAATTAATTTTTCACCACTCCCTATCTTAAATTCATTAGAAATACAGTATAAGGTAAAGTCAAATAAGTAAATTTAAAGAAAGTACTAATTTAATCACAAATTATATTTTTAACAACTTCCTCATAAGTATTTTCCTTTTTAAACTAGCTCTACCCTAAAACAAATTGTAAATTTTTATCCTCTCATATGTTTTTTCCATTATTGATCTGGACTTTCTAGACCACAAAAAAACAAATGTATGTTACAGACCCATAATGATAATGCGCATACTCAACATAATGCCTCATAGGTCCCCACACTACTCCCACAAAGACCTAAATCATGGATCAATATTTTCTCATCTTCCCATAATCTCTTGACATTGCTCTCTGTAAATTTAGATAGCAATTGCCTGAACAGTTGTGCTCAGTAACATAGAGATTAGTTTCTAGAATGTTGAGATCTCTTAGAAATCTAGTTTCTTGCTTTTATATCCCAAAGTGGCTTCCTACTGCCTAAGAATCAAGGGTTTTCATAATTGAACCCTAAATTACCTACCAGCCTTATCTTTTCCCTTTATGCATCTGGTACATATCCAGCTTGGTTTCCCATTTATCCAGCTTCAGAGACATTCCAAAATAAAGGCCTTTGTTCATGTTTTCAATCTCTAACTCTTCCCCATTCTTATATCTCAGAACTTCAAATGTGACAATATCAGCACCATCCCATTGGCTCTCAAAACTGGAAATAAACTCTCTTTCCACCAAATGTCAATAGAATATTATCTTGTACTTCTCCTTACAACACCTACCACACTCTACCTTGTATCATTCGTTTTGTCTTATCTCCCATGTACTGTAGGTACACTGAGGAGTGTATTTTGTATTTATGTGTGTTGCCCATTCTAGGACATCCAAATAGTTGTTCAATGAATGACTACATAAAGTCAGTACTAAGACTTCCATTTCTTTAAAATAAGATTTAAGGCAGAAAACTTTACCAAAATCGATTTAAGTGACAGTTCTTAACTGATTATAAACAAATTTTTAAAAATCTAACATAAAGTAGTGGGATTAGTTCATAAAAACTGAATTAAGATTACTAGAGCTATGGATGTTTATTATAAAGCCCCTGCCTTGTGCTGGACACTATTCAGACCCACTACATGTCATCTCATTGGACTTCACAGTAGCCTTACTAGGCAGTCCTCATTCTACAGCTGAGACTCTGAGAACTAAAGTAATTTAGCTGTGTCATTCAGCTGTTAACTAGTCAAGCTAGATTACTCAAGACTAACTACAAACCCACACATTCTTAACAGTACTCCAGTATTTTTAAATGTCATCTTGTCCAAAGCTTAGCATATTCTAAAAAAGGAAATCATCCCTAACACTTTGTTTCATTTCTATTTAAACTATGGTAACTATGTAAAGTGAAATGGTGGCTACAATTTAACAAACACAGCTTTGTTTTATGATGCTTCTGTTTCTTTTTTATTGCTATGGGCTTATGATTTTTGTACTTCATGATCTTTTATTTTTCATAATGATTTCAGAAACAGCACTTGGGTAATGGGTACATTCCTTGCTTTCTGGGATGTTGCTGAATTCCTCCCTGCTCAATACCACCTTACCACTACACATAGGCTGAAGAAATAGAGCAAAAATCAGAACCAGACTCAGATAAGTCACAGATTTTGGAATTATCAGATGGGAAGGATACAATAATTATGATTAACATGTAAGGGCTCCAATAGAAAAAGTGGACAACATGTAAAAACAGATGGATAATGTAGGCAGAGAGATGAGAATTCTAAGAAAGAATTGAAAGGAAATGCTAAAAATCAAAATAGTGGTAACAAAATTAAAGAATGCCTTTCTTTGATAGGCTCATCAGTAGAGTAGACATGCACAAGGGAAAAATCAGTGACCTGAAGACATGTCGATAGTAATTCCCCAACCTGAAATGGAAAAACAAACCAAAAAAAGAATAGGGGAGGAAAACTACAACAGAACACCCAATAACAAATTCAAAGTGAAATATATATATATATAGTTGGAATATAAAAGGAGAAGAAAGGACAGAGCATAAAAAATATTTGAAGAAATAATGTCCAAGAATTTTCCAAAATTAATGACTTACACCACAGTCCTAGGAAGCTCAGAGAACATCATACGGGATAAATGTCAAATCTACACCAATGCATATTATAATCAAACTGCAGAAAACCAAAGACAAAGAGAAAATCCTAAGAATAAGCCAGAGGAAAAAAATACCTTACATCTAGCAGAATAAAGGTACAAATTACAGCCAACTTTTTGTCAGAAACCAATGCAAGCAAGAAGGGAATGAAATATTTGAATTGTTGAGAGAAAAAGCTATCAACCTCGAATTCTATGTATAGCAAAATTATCTTTTCAACATGAAGGAAAATAGACTTTATCAGACCAACAAAAACTGAGGGAAGCATCCTCAGTACATTTGCTACCTAAAAATAGTTAAAGAGGTTCTTCAGGGAGGACTATGACAGGTCAGAAACTCGTATCTACATAAGAAAGGAATAAATATACTCCGAGAAGAAATAAATGATGATAAAATAAGCCCTTTTATTTCTTCGTTGATGTAAAAAATAACTTTTAGACTGTTTAATGATAGTAACAGTGCACTGGGTGATGACAGCATATGAAGAAGTGATATGAATGACAGCAGTGTCGGAAGAGATCGGAGAGGGAATTGGGAATACTCTGGTATTTATTTAAATTAGTCCTTTCCATTTATTTAAATGACAATCAGGATATCCTTACCAACAGATTTGCATAATAACCTCTTTCAGAGAAACAATAGTAGGTTATAAAACTTAAATATACTTTATCATTATATTTAAATTTACCACATTTATTTGTTCACCACATATATTTATCACAGCCTCCCTGGTAACTCAAATGGTAAAGAATCTGCCTGCAATGTGGGAGACCTGGGTTTGATCCCTGGGTTGGGAAGATCTCCTGGAGGAGTACATGGCAATCCATTCCAGTATTGTTGTCTGGAGAATTCCATGGACAGAAGAGCCTGGCAGGCTACAGGCCATGGGGTCACAAAGAGTCAGACACAATTGAGCAACTAAGCACAGCACAGCATACTTTTATTGGTGCTTCCTTGGTACCGATTTACCGGTCCAGGGATAAATGCAGGGGACATGAGTTTGCTCCTAGTCAGGGAACTAAGATCCCATGTGCCACAGAGCAACAAGCCCCCGCACCATTACTACTGGAGCCCACGTGCCACAACTAGAGAGTCTGTGCACCATGAAGATCCTGCACGACACAACGAAGATCTCGCATGCCACAACTAAGACCCAATGCAGCCAAATAAATATTTTTGGAAATTGTAATTATAATTATGTATATTGTCTGAGAATGGGGGCTATGCATACAGCAAATTGCACAGTGACAGTGGTTTGCTGTATGAAGATTTTTTATTGTTATTCAAAAAATATTTATTAAACATACAAGTACAGCCTATAACCCTAGATACTTTTAAAAAGTATGAAATACAGTCAGGGGCTTCCCTGGCGGCTCAGTGGTGGAGAGCCCGCCTGCCAGTGCAGAGGACACAGGTTTGGTCCCTGGTCTGGGAACATCCCACATGCAATGGAGCAACTCAACCCGTGCACCACAGCTACTGCACCTGTGCTGTAGAGCCCAGGAGCTGCAATTATGGAGCCGTCCTGCCAAAACCACTAAAGCCTGTGCACCCTGAGCTCCTCAGCAAGAGAAGCCACTACAGTGAGAAGCCCACAACTGGAAAGGAGCTCCCACTCACCACAACTAGAGAAAAGCGTGTGCAGCTACGAAGACCCAGCACAGCCAAAAATAAGTAAAAAGATTCACAGTTCACGTTGAAATATATACGTATAGTCATTATCCTCAAAAAGCCTACAGTTTATTTGGGGAGTAAAATCAAGAAAAAATAAAATGATAAAATACTAATGAAAGATGAAATATTTGTAGAAGACTAATAACTTTCTGGAAGATGACTGACTTCAGTATTCACAGATGTCTTCTATGAGACTTAGGTGTCTAGAGTACAATAATGAGAAAGGACTACAACTCCATATCATTACCTACAAAACTAACTAGAAATCTGATATTCTTCTCCTTGGTTTGCCTGAATAACTTAAGATGATACTTTGCCAAGTGCTGTGAATGTGCAAAAATATTAAGACATGGTTACTTTATATTTCAAATATCAGGAACTTTATATTTTAAGAACTAGACATATGTTTTAAAATATCTTAAATAGGAATTACAAAGCAATAAGCATCGAATTATTGGCAACAATAAGTGTGACAGGAACTCAAAGAAGGAAGAGGCCATTGTAGACTGATTTACAGGTGACATTTTTGTGAGGGAAATCATTTGAAGAATTGATGTATAATATGGATAACACTAGAAAAGTCAAAACGTGAAAAATGTAACTTTATTAGTGAAAGTGAAAGTCGCTCAGTCTTGTTCGACTCTTTATAACCCCATGGACTACATACAGTCCATGGAATTCTCCAGGCCAGAATACTGGAGTGGGTAACTTCCCTTCTCCAGGGGATCTTTCTAACCCAGGGATCGAACCCAGGTCTCCCACATGGCAGGTGGATTCTTTACTAGCTGAGCCACCAGGGAAGCACAAGAATACTGGAGTGGGTAGCCTATCCCTTCTCCAGCGGATCTTCCGGACCCAGGGATCGAACCGGGGTCTCCTGCATTGCAGGCGGATTCTTTATTAGGAGTGACTCAAAAAGGATTTGTCAGTCAGTCAAGAAAATCTTATTCTATTTGTTAAAATCTGTTTTGTACACACAAAAGCTATCATATCTTTGAATATTTCCTTTTTATTTTCATAAGTGCATTGAGGAAAACTCTAGAAGCCTAGATAGATGTTCCCTCTGGTTTTATTTAGTTGCTTCAGTGTTTTTGTGTCACTTGGCAAATGGCCTGGAACTTAGTTCAGTCATTGGTCTTTACACAAAATATTTATTATTTTAAAATTTAATTCAGTGAGCAGTTTACTAACCATTATGATACATTTTACTTAATTGTGTATGTTTATAAAAAGTATCCGAAAAAGGCAATGGCACCCGACTCCAATACTCTTGCCTGGAAAATCCCATGGACAGAGAAGCCTGGTGGGCTGCAGTCCATGGGGTTGCGAAGAGTCGGACATGACTGAGTGAATTCCCTTTCACTTTTCACTTTCCTGCATTGGAGAAGGAAATGGCAACCCACTCCAGTGTTCTTACCTGGAGAATCCCAGGGACGGCAGAGCCTGGTGGGCTGCTGTCTATGGGGTCGCACAGAGTCGGACACGACTGAAGTGACTTAGCAGCAGCAGCAGCATAAAAAGTATCAATTTAGAATATGAATGCTACTTATTTCAAGATTTTATATTGTTTTAAAAATCAATGAACAATGTAAAATAGACCTGATTGCCCATTTGCTAAAATATATTTTAAAATGAAAGAGAAAGAAAAAAAGTGAATGAAAAATCTCCATTTAACAAGTACAGTATTGGAAACTTGTGGTTTCTGGACCAGCATGTAAAGAGCTTAGAAATCATACTCCCATCCTCCCCTTCCACCTCACCCCACCCCCCCTAACACCCACCCCCACCTGCCAAAAGATGACCAAAATGAAAATCAATAACTCGTGTTAGATCCATTAGAGAATTGAAGACATGGGGCAAACCCTGCCCCAACACTAGAAAGACAGACAAATGCAGAGAATGACAGCTTACCAGAGCAGAAGCTACAGCTAGGACCAGCTACAGGCAGGAACACTTAAAGTGTAATTCTGGAGACTCAATTTGAGAGGTTAAAAAATCCTGCCCTTGGGGACCCAAACTTTCATGATTCTTACCTCAGTGAGCCACACAAAGTTCTCAGGGTCAATATCTAAGAAAAATTCCCTTGTGTTTCTGTCAGAAAGAGAGAAAATTTTGTTGTTGTTGTATAGTCATTAAGTCGTGTCTGACTCTTTGAGACCCCATGGGCTTCAGCATGCCAAGCTTCCCTGTTCTTCACTGTCCCCTGGAGTTTGCTCAAACTCATGCCCATTGACTCGGTGATGCCATCCAACCATCTCATCCTCTGTCGCCCCCTTCTCATCCTGTTCTCAACCTTTTCCAGCATCAGAGTCTTTTCCAGTGAATCGACTCTTCACATCAGGTGGCCAAAGTACTGGAGCTTCAGCTTTTGCATCAGTCCTTCCAGTGAATATTCGTGGTTGATTTCCTTTAGGATTAATTGGCTGCCCAAGGGACTCTCAATAATCTACTTTAGCATCACAGTTGAAAAGCATCACTTCTCGGCGCTCAGCGTGTTTATGGTCAAACTCTCACATCTGTATATGACTATTGGAAAAACCATAGTTTTGACAGTATGGACCTTTGTCAGCAAAGTGATGACTCTGCTTTTTAATACACTGTCTAGATTTATCATAGCTTTTTTCCCTAGGAGCATGCTGCTTTTAATGTCATGGCTGTAGTCACCGTCCGCAGTGATTTTGGAATCCAAAAATTAAGTCTGTTGCTGTTTCCATTTATTCCCCATCTGTTTGCCATAAAGGGATGTAACCGGATGCCATGATCTTGGTTTTCTGAATGTTGAATTTTAAGCCAGGTTTTTCACTCTCCTCTTTCACCTTCATTAAGATGCTCTTTAGTTCTTCTTCACTTTCTACCATTAGGGTGGTATTATCTGCATATCTGAGGTTGTTGATATTTCTCCCAGCAGTCTTGATTCCAGCTTGTACTTCTCCAGCCCAGGATTTTGCATGATGTACTCTGAATATAAGTTAAGTAAACAAGGTGACAATATACAGCCTGACATACTCCTTTCCCAATTTGGAACCAGTCTTTTGTTCCATGTCCGGTTCTATCTGTTGCTTCTTGATCCGCAGGTTTCTCAGGAGGCAGGTAAGGTGGTCTGGTATTCCCATCTCTTGAAGAATTTCCACAGTTTATTGTGATCCACAGAGTCAAAGGCTTTAAAGTAATCAATGAAGCAGATGCAGATTTGTTTTTGGAATTCCCTTGCTTAAGTTGGAAATTTGATCTCTGGTTCTTCTGCCTTTTCTAAATCCAGCTTGTACATCTGAAAGTTCTTAGTTCATGTACTGCTGAAGCCTAGCTTGAAGGATTTTGAGCTTTACCTTGCTAGCATGTGAAATGAGTGCAACTGTACGGTAGTTTGAGCATTCTTTGGCATTGCCTTTTTTGGGACTGGAATAAAAACTAACCTTTTCCAGTCCCGTGGCCACTGCTGAGTTTTCCAAATTTGCTGGCATATTGAGTGCCATGCTTTAACAGCATCATCATTTAGGATTTGAAATAGCTCAGCTGTAATTCCATCACCTCTACTAGCTTTGTTCATAGTAATGCTTCCTAAGGCCCACTTGACTTCACTCTCTAGGATGTCTTGCTCTAGGTGAGTGACCACACCATCATGGTTATCTGGATCATGAAGATCTTTTTTGTATAGTTCTGCTGTGTATTCTTACCATCTCTTCTTAATAGCTTTTGCTTCTGTTAAGTCCTTGCCGTTTCTGTCCTTTATTGTCTTTGCATGAAATGTTCCCTTGGTATCTCCAGTTTTCTTGAAGAGATCTCTAGTCTTTCCCATTCTTTTGTTTTCCTTTATTTCTTTGCATTGTTCATTTAAGAAGGCTTTCTTAACTCTCCTTGCTGTTCTCTGGAACTCTGCATTCAGTTGGGTATATCCTTCCCTTTCTCCTTTGCCTTTCGCTTCTCTTCTATTCTCAGCTATTTGTAAGGCCTCCTCAGACAACCAGTTTGCCCTCTCGCATTTCTTTTTCTTTGGATGGTTTTGGTCACCATCTCCTGTACTATGTTATAAATCTCCGTCCATAGTTCTTCAGGCACTCTGTCTACCAGATCTAACCTGTTGAATCTATTTGTCACCTCTACTGTGTAATCATAAGGGATTTGATTTATGTCATACCTGAATGCTCTGAGATTCCCTGGTGGCTCAGATGGTAAAGAATCTGCCTGCTATGCAAGAGACCTGAGTTCCATCCCTGGGTCAGGAAGATGCACTAGAAAAGGAAATGGCAACCCACTCAGGTACTCTTGCCTGGAAAATCCCATGGACAGAAGAGCCTGGTGGGCTACAGTCCATAGGGTCACAAAGAGTTGGACACGACTGGGTGGCTTCATTTTCACATGCATACCTGAGTGGTCTAGTGGTTTTCCCTATTGTCTTCAATTTAAGTCTGAATAAGGGGGAAAATAAACATTTTCAAATACTCCCAGAGCTACTGTTCTCCTTAACAAGGGCCTGCCCTCGAGGGTAATTATTTTACCAAAATGTAGGCAACTTTGTTTTTACCAGAGCCTGACTGACTTGATGGAAATGAAATACGCAGCTTGAGCCCTCTCCAGTCTCCCTGCCTCACCTATGAGGATGGACTGGAGGTAGAGAAGCACTAGGAAAGTCACAGCCCAGGGCCATAGATTCACAAAATCTTAGGACTGGAGAGCACTTATCCTCCCTTTACATCTTACCACCACATCAATCAGGTTCCTGTATAACAACAGGATTACAGCTGAGCAAGGTAAAGGAAACCCAAAAATAACAGAAGAGACAATAACAAGAACATGAGAGGAAATTTTAGCCTCTGACACCTACAGTTACAGTAACCAGTAAATGCAATCCAGTTCATAGTCAGGTAAACATAAAAACTAAAGGCCTCTTTATCTTAGTTCTTTTTGCTCGAAACATCAGCTCCAGCTTTCAACAGAAAATTACAGGACATGCTAAAAGGCAAAAAAAGAAAAACTGTACTTTGAATAGACAAAACATTAGACCCAGACTCAGTTATGACAGATTTTGTAATTATAAGGCTAGGAATTTAAGATAATATGATTAATATCCTAAAGGCTCCAATGGAAAAAAACTGAAATGCTAGAAAGC
Source organism: Bos indicus (assembly GCF_029378745.1). NCBI lineage: Eukaryota > Metazoa > Chordata > Mammalia > Artiodactyla > Bovidae > Bos > Bos indicus. The sequence goes on along the minus strand of NC_091777.1, from coordinate 16,219,565 downwards.
AAAAACACCATTAACAGAAATGAAGAATGCCTTTGATTGGCTCAGAAGAAGCTTGGACATGGTCAAGGATAGAATCAGTGAGCTCAAAAATGTGAATAGAAACTTCCCCAAAAAAGGGAAGTGAAAAAGGAATACAAAATATAGTACATCTTAATGAATATTCAGGTATGAATTGCTACACTAATGGCCACAATGACTCATAATAGTCTTGTTCCACATTCACTCTGTTTAACCAAGGGGACATCAGCAAACATGACACAAACAGATCCTTGATAAACTCTTAGACTTTGAGACCTACCTTTTTAGAATGCCGCCCTGAAGCCTGCCCAGTCTAGTCAGCTTAAGAATGAAAGATTGTAAAGAGAGAAGCCTACTCAGGCATTCCAACTGACCTACCAGCTGAATGCAACCATGTAAGTCCAGCCAATCCACAGAATCAAGAGAAATAAAATGGTTAGGGTTGTAAGTCACTAAACTTTGAGTTGGCTTGTTATACAGTAATAAATAATCACTAAAAATAATGTATTGTTTGCTTAAGAGCCAAATATGAAAGAATTTACAGAAATGGACCTATCAACATTATTAAAAAAGTACGTTTGGAAAGTACAGTAAATACTAGTAGATTTGAATAGACAGTAAAAGGAAAGAAGTACGGAGAAGGAGAAAATGAAAACTTAAAAGTTTAAGAGAACATGCTTACTGATATTCACAATTTTAATCACATCCTCTAGGGAAAAGGTACATGTGAAAAAAGTGACTTTAGTAAAGGAAAATTTATAAGGTATTTTGGGGCTTTGTGTCTATTGATACCCAAGAATTGCATCTACCTCTCTGCAAGTTGACTAACATGTGACATCTACCTACTCTAATAAACATTTACTTTTAAATCACATTTCATTAAATAATAACCTATCTTGCAATTTGAAACTAAAAAATGGCTGCCTCTCACCTTTGGTTTATAAAGTAGTCATGTGTCGTTTATCCCTATATCAGAACTAAACAGTTTTACTCCCTTCTGGTTTTCATCACCACCAAAAAAGAGTTTATAGCAAAACTCTGTGGCCTGTTGGTTTGCCTCTCAAAGGGGTATAGATCTCCAACTTGAAAAATAAAATGCACTAAAGCACAAGTCAAGCTATTCCCATTAGCTCATTTATACCACATTGTCCACTTTGGAAATCAGAGTTTTATCTTTTTATTCCAGAGAATGACAGCTGAAATATAATAGCACATAATCTCAGGAAGGTTTACCTCCTTTATACAACTCTGTAAAGGAGAGCAGACCATTAAATTAGACCTCCACAGGCAATAACACCCAATGCAGTTCAGCTTTATGAGAGCTGTGGATATGTTTTATTTTTTCCCTTTGCATTCTTTTTTCATGCATTGACAATGGCTTTTATCATTCCTTCATTAGATGCTTATGTGCATTAGGTTCTAGAAAAGCAGTTATCAAAATCAAACTACTCAGTTACTTAAGAAGCTAATGAACCATTAATTCTACTCTTTCATATATTCCCAAAAGAGTCTAAAATATATGTCACACAAAAATTTCTACATGGATATTCATAGCATAATATTCATATTCATAATAGCCAAAAAGTTCAATAAACAAACCAAATGTCCATGAACTAATAAATGAATAAACAAAATGTGGCATATCAGTAAATGGAAAATTATTCCATTAAAAACATGAAACATGCTATAACCTGGATGAACCTTGTAAAACATTATTCTAAGTGAAAGAACTGAAGTGAAAGAAACCAGATACAAAAGGCTTCATATTACATGGTTCTGTTTATATTAAACGTCCTAGAAAAGGCAAATCTGTAGAAATAGAAAGGAACTGGCAGTGTGGGGTACCAAGAACAGGGCTGGAGAAGAAATGGGAAGTGACTGCTAATGGGTACAGGGTTCCTTTCTGGAGTGATAAAAATGTTCTGAGACTAGTGGTGACAGTTGTACAACCTTGTGACTAGAGTAAAGACCACCGAATTGTGTACTTGAATCTGGTGAACTTTATATGTGAACTATACATCAGTTTAACAAAAGAAAAGGAACGAAAATACTCACATTATAAATTTATAATTGGAAAGCAGGTTGACAGGTAAAGCTTGAATCAGGATTTTAGCCTTCCTCATTTATTCCAAATGAGAAATCAAAAACTTCTATGAAAAACCGGTGTTACGGTGTTTTTCAGGAACTAATATCAAGTTGAAATTCAGCCTAAGAAAAAAACAGAAAATACGAGGAATGAATAATCAAAATAACAAGTAACATTAGTATAGTGCTTTGCAGTTTTTAAAGCACTTTTATATACATTAAAAGTCAGTTCTGTTGTTGTAATTACCTCATAAAACTGTTCAGTAAGTGGTATTGTAATTCTAATTTTATAGATGAGGAAACATTCAAGTTACATTTTTCTGTTGCTATATCTTTAAGCACCCCCAAGTCAAGATTTGCCTTTTTCATCTCTGTTAAAGGCCTACAATGTACATTCAACAAATGTTAAGGTGAATGAATAAACAGGTAAATTAAGGCTTAGAGAAGGCAAGGAACTTTCTAAAGATCAAACAAAGCAGGGTCCACTACTGTCTTTGGCATTCAAATCCTGTGTGCTTTCCATCATATCACATCACAGGTCTCCTCTGTTAAGGAAAATATCTGTTCAAGTTCCAACCTTTAAGCTGGTATCAAAGTTATTTTAATTCAAAGCCAAAATGGAGGTCTTCAACAGCAATCATTTATATGGCATATTAGTAAACCTCAAGAAAAACTAAACAGTTGTACACATTATATTTTGTTATTTACTATCAAACCTTCAGGTAAGTAAAGCAGACATTTACCAGATGCCTGATATGTATCAGCCACTATGTGAGCCCTGGTAATGGGGCATTCAGTTCAGTTCAGTTGCTCAGTCATGTCCAACTCTTTGTGACCCCATGGACTCAGCATGCCAGGCTTCCCTGTCCATCACCAACTCCTGAAGCTTGCTCAAACTCATGTCCATCAAGTTGGTGCCGCCATCCAACCATCTCATCCTCTGTCATTCCCTTCTCTTCCTGCCTTCAATCCTTCACAGCATCAGTATCTTTTCAAATGAGTCAGTTCTTCGCATCAGGTGGCCAAGGTATTGGAGCTTCAGCTTCAGCATTAGTCCTTCCAATGAATATTCAGGACTGATTTCCTTTAAGATTGACTGTTTTGATCTCCTCACAGTCCAAGGGACTCTCAAGAGTCTTCTCCAATACCACAGTTCAAAAGCATCAATTCTTCAATGCTCAGCTTTCTTTATGGTCCAATTCTCACATCCATACATGACTACTTGAAAAACCTCCAGGAAAGAAATGTCTCTGCCTTTTAATATGCTGTCTAGGTTCGTCATAGCTTTTCTTCCAAGGAGCAAGTATCTTTTCATTTCATGGCTGCAGTCATCATCTGCAGTGATTTGGGAGCCCAAGAAAATAAAGTCTGTCACTATTTCCATTGTTTCCCCATCTATTTGCCATGAAGTGATGGGACCGGATGCCATGATCTTAGTTTTTTGAATGTTGAGTTTTAAGCCAGCTTTTTTACTCTCCTCTATGGGATGGGGCATACAAATGAAGAAGTCACTAGATTGGAAACACCTAAGCACCTGTTCTTTTTATTCTTTTTTTTTTTTTTTTATTTTTAAATCATTTTACTGTTTATACCGTAGTCACACTTGAATTGGCAGAACTGTTTCCATGACAGACCAGAAACCTGTTATTCAAGGAAAAATAAGTAAAGGTTTTCCTAAAGCTTAAGGAGAGACGTCCCATAGTAACTAACACAAGAATGGCTATAGCGATCTCAGACAATGGTGCCAAGGTGTGTGAGCAGGTAGGAACAAAGGGTGCTCCAGAGTGGCTGGCCTACAAATGTGTGTTGGCCTGAGAGCACTGCTGCTTCCTAATGGGATTTTCTTATTATGTTATTTTTTAAATAATGAAAGTATGATAATACATTTTCAGGAGATTTGGAAAATACAGAACAAAGTTACATATAGTTTCACTGTATATTACAATTATGTTCTAGGTAGATAAATGAAGGTTTTTAGTTGGAGTTTCAATATCAAACTCTCAAAATTAATAGGACAAATACACAGAAAAGTAGAAAGATATAGTAGGCCTGAAAAGCACCGTGAACCAATTCAACATCATTAAGACTTCTACAGCTTTCACACAACAGTAGGATGCAAATTCTATTCAAATCCCCATAGACTGTAAACCAGGGGATGCTGGAACGTATCCAGGGACATAAAACAAGGTACCACATTTGATGGTCTAAAGGCTGAAACCATACAGAGTCTGTCCAGTTATCATTGTGGAATTATGTTAGAAATCAGTATCAAAAGACATTTGAAAATAACTTACATATTTTCAAGTACAATGTGACATTTACCAAGAGAGACCTTTGATTTAGCCATTGAAAGCCTCAATAAGTCAGAAGACTGAAAAAACACAGAAGGTGATTGCAGAGAAGAAAGCATTTTATCAAAATGTGAAATTAGTATCAAAGATACTTTTTTAAAACCCAGGTATTTGGAAATTAAATGTCCACTTTTAAACGATGGGTTTATCTAAGAAGCCAGAACAAGGAAAATTAGAAAATATTTGTAACAGAATAAAAATAAAAAGAGAGTTGACCAGAATTTTTTGCATGCAGCTGAAGCTGCTCAATGCAATTAAATACCATTTGGAGTCTTGAATAAGGTATGAAAACAAATAATGGACTCTAGCATAAAAGTTTGTGAAATTTGAATAAAATCTAATAATACTGTATCACATGGTAATTTACTTTTTTTTTTTTAACAACATAGTATTTCTCCATATTCTCAGAATTGGACTAGAAGTTTCAAGCCTCATTCAAAAAAAAATTTTTTTAAACCACTAAAATAAACTTTCTAGGCTTTCAGCAGGGATATTAGATGCCAAAATACATGGAACTATATCAAAGTTTTGAGTGAATATAATTTAGAAATCTAGCATTCCATTCATTCTAAGTCAAACAATTGGAATTCTAAATGTCATAAATTTTTTAAGTTAGGCAAAAATTCATTAAGTTTTCTAAAATATATTATACATACTATTTATGTATATGTGTTGTGTTTACAAAAGCTTTTCTACTATGATTGATGAAGACCTAAGTACCTGTTCTTATGGAGCTATTTTCAGCCTAGTAAGAGATTCTTCTACGTGTTTCATCACTTTATCTTTGTCAGTTATCTAGAAGCTGGGTTCAGAAATAAGTCAGAATACTCCAAAGGATAGTCAATGGATTCCTTTACTCTCCATTAAAAGCCCCCCATTGACTACAAGGAAAAGAAGCCAACCATTATTTTAAGAAATTTTCCATAAATTGCTACAATACTGACTTCTGAAGCCCAGGAATTCAGCATTTAGGCATGTAGCTTCATGAATTCTCGATGCAGTGTTTACTTACTGAAAATACAGGCTCTTTCTTCTGGATCTACGTTCAAGAGTGCCTGGTAACACCACATACTTTTTAAAGATCTTAACTACTTTCTATACATGGATTATGCCTTTTTATGAAGACATCCTATTTCTTATTTTTAAGATGATTACTAAGTAGGACTATTAAAAACCAAAGAGTATGTATACAGTTACATTAAATTAACATGTGTCTTAGATTTATAATTTGATCACAAATTGATTAAGCTGATTCTCCAGTCAACAGAGTACCTGATATATAGCAGGTGCTTAAAATCTATAGAACAAACAAGCTAATTAATTAATCACAGGCTTTAATAAGTAAGTGATTAGTGAGAATCCATTTACACTCTAAACTAGGTTTTCTAAAAGTAAAAAAAAAAAAAAATTTGTCTTAGTCATATAAACCAGTTGAAGATTTTACCATCAAGCAGAAAACTGCTTCATTTATATTTTCTGTATGAGTTGCCATACATTTAATTTAAATCAGCGAATTTTAAGACAGAAATAAGAAGACAAGCTATGATTTAGTGAATGTTTTAAATGTCAAGTGTCTGTAGCCAAATTTTAAAATTAAACACCAATATTTTTATTATTCTCAGTCAAAATTTTTTTGGCTTCTCTTTCCAAATCTATGCTGTCCTCTTTTTTCCCCACTTCTGAATTCTGGTGTCACATTAGAATATGATGTTAAGAAGCACAAGTAAGTTTAGCCTGTTGACAATAAGTAGCCTTTCTTATGACTTTTCTATATATAGGAATTAGCTGTCTCCCTAAAACTGACTAAACACTTCAGCAATGAATTTAAATATTCAAAGTTGTCACTGTTTTAATACATTTTATCCGTTTTCTCTGACTGCTATTATTTGTTGATAATTTATTATTTAAAAAGTGATCATCTGTATATTACTGGAAATCATCCTATTATAACAGCTATGGTGTTTTAAATTTTCAGAAATTTGGGACAGTGGGGTCTCAGATCAACTCAAATATTTTTTAAGCCACAAAGGTCACCTCAGATTTTGTAATTAATTTCACATAATTAGAATATATATATATATGTAACATCTGACATACAGATTCTTTTTCTGTGAAGTTCACATATAAGTTGTTTGAAACTTGTAAAATATCAGAAAAAAGATTATATTATCATAGTAGATTATAAATAATTTCATTGCTAGACTTTTTCTGGCTAGGATATCTGATCTGATTAACATTTACAAATGCCATGTTGACTGGAATGACTACGTAAAAAATGTTACAGATTTCCAGATCATATCCTAGGACCCCACAAATACAGAGATCCAAACAGTAAAAGAAATGAGCAATGGGCATTGGTGGTGGAGGGGGTGCTATTTTGTCATTATATAGAGCATTTTATACAGCAGTAAGGCAAATATCAGTGCTTTTCTTCCAACTGAATAAAAAGGATCACAGGTAATGATAAATTTAGAGTGTGGAGTTTGGAATTAAGCTGCCAAAGTGAAAATTCCAGCTCCATCATTTAGTAACTGTGTAGTTTTGATCAAAACATTTGACCTCTTGATTTCCTCACAATAAAGATAATTGATACTATAAATGCTTTTTATGTATTATTATAAAATTGTTCAAAATTCTTATTTATAACTGATACTTTACCTTTAAGTAGACTATCTTTCTGTACTGGTATCTATGTGGTATAAATTGATACAGTATCTCAGGTTTGACACATTTGGAGGGTAAAAGTTCTTTGATTCCTTCATTCATTGAACAAATATGTACTGAGTGCCTAATATATGTTAGACCAATTCTAGACTCTTTAGGTAGGTTAATAAAACAGACCAATTTCTTGACCCTCATAGAGATTACATTCTAGTAGGTGAAAAGAGGCAATAAATCATATAAATAAATAGTTATAAGTTATTTAATACTATGTAATAGTTAAGAGGTGATATCTACTCTGGGGGGAATAAAGCAGGGTAAGAAGGATAGAGGAGTCATCAGATTTATGTATGGTGGTCAGAATGGGCTTCTTTGAGAAAATGTCATTTGAACAAAGATTTGAAGACTATAAGGGAATCACATATGGTTATTTTAAAGAATATTCCAGGTAGAGGAGAAAGCCAGAGCAGAAGCCCTAAGGTATTCCTGGAATCTCCAAGGAACAGTGAGTGAAGAGACCCATGTCTTGCAGTAGAATGAAAGAAGGGGATTTAAGGAGTAGAAGATAAAATCTGAGTTAAATGAGGGAATGTAAAGTGAAACAGTATAGGAAGAACAACAGCTAACACAGGGAAACTGATCAGAAAACTATTAAAATAATTCTGGTTAGAAATGATGGTTAATAGCCATGGAGGTAGAAATAAGTGTTTGGATTGTGGATGTTTGGGGATTGTGTATGGATCAGTGGTAAAGAATCGGCCTGCAATGCAGGAGCTGCGGGAGACTCGGGTTCTATCCCTAAGATAGGGAAGATCTCCTGGAGGAGGACTTGGCAACCCATTCCAGTATTTCTGCCTGGAGAATCCCACAGACAGAGAAGCATGGACAGTTACAGTCCATAGGGTCACAAAGAATCTGGCACGACTGAGCACGCACACACAGTGTTTTTAAACCACGGAAGTAAGAGATACTGAGCTTAAAACATGGAATAATAGGTTGGATATAAGAACTTAGAGTTCAAGGATTGTAATTCTAAGCTGGAGTTATAAATTTGGGAGTATTAGGGACTGACCTAAGTTAAGTTGGCCACACAAACTCTTAGGTTCTTTTTGAGGTAAGTTTAGTCAAGGAATTCATTGTCACCAACGATTAGCAGCAACTTTCCTTACATGAAAGAAAATCTCAAACCAATTTTGTGCAAATAAAGATGTTAAATATAGATTCATTGCCAAGTAGACACAAAATTGTTACTATAATCTTTTACATTACTTTGGATGAATGGTTTGCTCATGGGAGATGAGACTATATATTAGTGAAATTAGAAAATTTTTGGAGAAGAATGAAAACAAATGTAGCATACCAAAACTTACGGGATGCTGCAAAAGCGGTAAGTACTCAGAATTTTATGGCTGTAGAACTATGTTAAAAACAAGGAAGAACACCATGTCAACAACCTAACTTTAGACTTTAAGGAACTTGAAAAAGAAGAGCAAACTAAACCTAGAGCCAGTAAAAGGAAGGAAACAATAAAGATTCAAGCAGAGATAAATGAAATAAAGTGCAAAACAGTAGACAGAATCACAGAAATCAAAAGTTCGTTTTTTGGAAAACCAACAAAGTTGACACTCCTTTAGCTAGGCTGAATAAGAAGGAAAAAAGACACAAATGAACAAGGGGACATTACTACCAACCTTGCAAAAAATGAAAGGATTATAAGTGAAACCGTGAACCAATTAATACATCAACAAACTAATTTAGATGAAATGGGAAAAAAATTTAACAGACACTCACTGGAAGGACTGATGCTGAAGCTGAAACTCCAATACTTTGGCCACCTGATGTGAAGAACTGGCTCATTTGAAAAGACCCTGATGCTGGGAAAGATTGAAGGCAGGAGGAGAAGGAGAGGACAGAGAATGAAATGGTTGGATGGTATCACCGACACAATGGATGGACATGAGTTTGAGTAAGCTCCAGGAGCTAGTGATGGACAGGGCAGCCTGGAGTGCTGCAGTACGTGGAGTTGCAAAGAGTCAGACACGACTGAGCAACTGAACTGAACTGATGCCTATATTGACTCAGAAAGAAATAGAAAATCTCAACAGACCTAAAACCAGTAAATAAACTGAATCAGTAATCAAAAGCCTCCAAACAGAAAAATCAAGGATCAGATGGCTTACTGGTGAATTCTTCAAAGCATTAAAAGAAAAGTTGGCATGAATCCCACCCACACTCTTCTAAGAACTAGAAAAGGAGGGAACGTTTCCTAACACATTCTATGAAGCTTATATTACATACATATCAAGCCAAATAAAGATGCCACAATAAAACAAAAACTACAGACCAGTATTGCGCATGAATATTGATGTAAAAATCTTCAGCAAAATGCTTACAAGCCAAGTCTAACAGGACATTATCATACACTGATCAGTTGGTCCCAGGAATGCAAAGCTTGTTCACATAAGAAAAATCAGTTAATCCATCCCAGTTATAGAACTGAGGGAAAAAAACAAATGATCCTCTCATGTGTTTTCATAGGAAAACCATTTAACAAAATTCAGTACCATTTCTTGATCTAAGAAAAAAAAACTTGGAATAGATGAAAACTTTCTTATCTTTCATAAATATAAAGGTCATTTATGAAAAACCCACAGCTGACATCATCCTCATTGGTAAAAAACGGAAAGTATTCCCCCTGAGATTAAGAACAAGACAAGGATGACCACCTTCACGACTGCTATTCAACTTTGACTGGAATTCCTGGATAGAGAAATTAGGTGAGAAAAAGAAATTAAAACCATCCAAATTAGACAACAAAAAGTGAAACTTTTTTCACTTTTTGCAAATACTATGATTCTGTATAGAAAACCTCTTAGAATGCACACACAAGAAAAACCTCCAGAGCTAATAAATGTATTCTGCAAAGTTGTGGGGTAAAAGGTCAACATCCCTAAATTAGCTGTGATTCTGTACATCAGTGAGCAATTCAAAATGGAAATCTTTTTAAATTGTTCAATCTACAGCAACTCCAGAAGAATAAAATACCTAGGGATAAATTTAACCAAGGAAGTGAAAGACTTATACACTGAAAGCTATAAAACATTGCTGAAAGAAATTAAATAAGACCTAATAAATGGAAAGACATCCCATGTTCATGGACTAAAAGACTTAATAATGTTAAGACAGCCATATTCACCAAAGTGTTCTATATATCCAGTGCTATCCTTATCAAAATTCCAGTGTTCATTTTTGCAGAAATGTAAAAGGCAAAGTTCAAACTCATAAAGAATAACAAAGGGCCCTGAAAAGTCAAAACAATACTGAGAAAGAAAAACAAAGGGGAGGAGCTATACTCCCCAAGTTTAAAACTTACTTAATCAACTGTGTGGTGCTGGTGTAAAGGTAGACATACAGACCACTGGAATACAATTGAGAATCCAAAAATAAACCCAAACATCTCTGGACAATTAACTTTGACAACAATGGTGCCAAGGCACCATTAAATGGATATGATGCCAAGGCAGGTAAAAACCCAGGTAAGACAGTAGGAACTGAGAGAGGGAATCAGAGGGCAGACAGACTTAAACCACAATCACAGACCACAGCCTTGTCTAGCTCAGTGAAACTAAGCCATGCTGCGTGGGGCCACCCAAGACAGACAGGTCATGGTGGAGAGGTCTGACAGAATGTGGTCCACTGGAGAAGGGAATGGCAAACCACTTCAGTATTCTTGCCTTGAGAACCCCATGAACAGTATGAAAAGGCAAAAAGATAGGACACTGAAAGAGGAACTGCCCAGGTCGGTAGGTGCCCAATATACTACTGGAGATCAGTGGAGAAATAACTCCAGAAAGAATGAAGGGGTGGAGCCAAAGCAAAAACACCACCAGTTGTGGGTATGACTGGTGATAGAAGCAAGGTCCAATGCTGTAAAGAGCAATATTGCATAGGAACCTGGAATGTTAGGTTCACGAATCAAGGCAAATTGGAAGTGGTCAAACAGGAAATGGCAAGAGTGAACATTGACATTCTAGGAATCAGCGAACTAAGATGGACTGGAATGGGTGAATTTAACTCAGATGACCATTATATCTACTACTGTGGGCAGGAATCCCTTAGAAGAAATGGAGTAGCCATCATGGTCAACAAGAGTCTGAAATGCAGTACTTGGATGCAATCTCAAAAACGACAGGATGATCTCTGTTCGTTTCCAAGGCAAACCATTCAACATCACAGTAATCCAAGTCTATCCCCCGACCGGTAATGCTGAAGAAGCAGAAGTTGAATGGTTCTATGAAGACCTACAAGACCATCTAGATCTAACACCCAAAAAAGATGTCCTTTTCATTATAGGGGACTGGAATGCAAAGTAGGAAGTCAAAAAACACCTGGAGTAAAGGCAGATTTGGCCTTGGAATACAGAGTGAAGCAGGACAAAGGCTAATAGAGTTTTGCCAAGAGAATGCACTGGATATAGCAAACATCCTCTTCCAACAACACAAGAGAAGACTGTACACATTGACATCACCAGATGGTCAATACCAAAATCAGATTGATTATATTCTTTGCAGCTAAAGATGGAGAAGCTGTATACAGTCCGCACAAACAATACCAGGAGCTGACTGTGGCTCATGAACTCCTTAAAGCCAGATTCAGACTTAAATTGAAGAAAGTGGGGAAAACCACTAGACCATTCAGGTTGACCTAAATCAAATCCCTAGAGTGCCTGATGAACTATGGATGGAGGTTCATGACATACTACAGAAGACAGGGATCAAGACCATCCCCAAGAAAAAGAAATGGAAAAAAGCAAAATGGCTGTCTGAGGAGGCCTTACAAATAGCTATGAAGAGAAGAGAAGTGAAAAGCAAAGGAGAAAAGGAAAGATACCCATTTGAATGCAGAGTTCCAACGAATAGTAAGGAAAGATAAGAAAGCCTTCCTCAGCAATCAGTGCAAAGAAATAGAGGAAAATAGAATGGGAAAGACTAGAGAACTCCTCAAGAATATTAGAGATACCAGGGAACATTTCATGCAAAGATGGGCTCAATAAAGGACAGAACTTGTATGGACCTAACAGAAGCAAAAGATATTAAGAAGAGGTGGCAAGAATACACAGAAGAACTGTACAAAAAAGATCTTCACGACCCAGATAATCACGATGGTGTGATCACTCACCTAGAGCCACACATCCTGGAATGTGAAGTCAAGTGGGCCTTAGGAAGCATCACTATGAACAAAGTTAGTGGAGGTGATGGAATTCCAGTGGAGCTATTTCAAATCCTGAAAGATGATTCTGTGAAAGTGCTGCACTCAATATGCCAGCAAACTTGGAAAACTCAGCAGTGGCCATAAGACTGGAAAAGGTCAGTTTTCATTCCAATCCCAAAGAAAGGCAATGCCGAAGAATGCTCAGACTACTGCACAATTGCACTCATCTCATACGCTAGTAAAGCAATGCTCAAAATTCTCCAAGCCAGGCTTCAGCAGTACATGAACCATGAACTTCCAGATGTTCAAGCTGGTTTTAGAAAAGGCAGAGGAACCAGAGGTCAAATAGCCAACATCTGCTGGATCATGGAAAAAGCAAGAAAGTTCCAGAAAAACATGTAGTACTGCTTTATGGACTATGCCAAAGCCTTTGACTGTGTGGATCACAATAAACTGTGGAAAATTCTGAAAGAGATGGGAATACCAGACCACCTGACCTGCCTCTTGAGAAACGTGTATGCAGGTCAGGAAGCAACAGTTAGAACTGGACATGGAACAACAGACTGGTTCCAGTAGGAAAAGGCGTACATCAAGGCTGTATATTGTCACCCTGCTTATTTAACTTATATGCAGAGTACATCATGAGAAATGCTGGGCTGGAAGAACCACAAGCTGGAATCAAGATTGCCAGGAGAAATATTAATAACCTCAGATATGCAGATGACACCATCCTTATCGCAGAAAGTGAAGAACTAAAGAGCCTCTTGATGAAAGTGAAAGAGGAGAGTGAAAACGTTGGCTTAAAGCTCAACATTCAGAAAACTGAGATCATGGCATCCAGTTCCATCACTTCGTGGCAAATAGATGGGAAAACAGTGGCTGATTTTTTGGAGGGGGGACTCCAAAAACACTGCAGATGGTTGATTGCAGCCATGAAATTAAAAGACACTTATTCCTTGGATGGAAAGTTATGACCAACCTAGACAGCATATTAAAAAGCAGAGATATTACTTTGTCAACAAAGGTCTGTCTAGTCAAGGCTATGATTTTTCCAGTGGTCATGTATGGATGTGAGAGTTGGACTATAAAGAAAGCTGAGCTCCAAAGAATTGATGCTTCTGAACTGTAGTGTTGGAGAAGACTCTTGAGAGTGCCTTGGATTGCAAGGAGATCCAACCAGTCCATCCTAAAGGAGATCAGTCCTGGGTGTTCATTGGAAGGACTGATGTTGAAGCTGAAACTCCAGTACTTTGGCCACCTGATGCGAAGAGCTGACTCATTTGAAAAGACCCTGATGCTGGGAGAGATTGAGGGCAGGAGGAGAAGGGGACGACAGAGGATGAGATGTTTGGATGGCATGACCGAACAATGGACATGAGTTTGGGTAAACTCTGGGAGTTGGTGATGGACACGGAGGCCTGGCATGGTGCGGTTTATGGGGTCGCAAAGAGTCAGACATGACTGAGCGACTGAACTGAACTGAAGCCAGGGCACCGTTAAATGTATATGATGCAATCTCAAAATGTCAGAATGGTCTCAGTTTGCCATTCATCCTCACAGTAATCCAGGTCTATTCCCCAACCACTGATGCCAAAGAAACCAACACTGACTGGTTCTATAAAGACTTACAACACCTTCTAGAACAAACACTAAAAAAAGATGTCCTTTTCATCATAGGGGACTGGAATGTAAAAGTAGGAAGTCAAGAGATACCTGGAGTAACAGGCAAGTTTGGCCCTGGAGTACAAAATTAAGTAGGGCAAAGGCTAACAGTTTTCCCAGAAGAACACACTGGTCATAACAAACACCCTTTTCCTCCAACAACTCAAGAGATGATTCTACACATGGACATTACCAGATGGGCAGTACAGAAATCAGATTGATTATATTCCTTGCAGCTGACGATGGAAAAACTCTATACAAGATCTGGAGCTGACAGTGGCTCAGATCATGAGCTCCTTATTGCAAAATTCAGGCTTAAATTGCAGAAAGCAGGGAAAACCACTCAGCCTTCAGGTATGACCTAAATCAAATCTCTTATGATTTTTCAGTGGAAGTGATAAATAGATTGATGGGATTAGATCTGGCAGACAGAGTGACTGAAGAACTCTGGATGGAGGCATGTACACTGTACAGAGGCACTGACCAAAACGACCCCAAAGAAAAAGACATGAAGAGGGCCAAGTGGTTGTCTGAGGAGTATTTACAGGTAGCTGAGGAAACAAGAAATGTGAAAGGCAAGGGAGAAAGGGAAAGATATAGCCTACTCAATGCTTGGGAAAGCCCAGAATGGTGAAGTAGAAGGATATGTGCTTATCTTCCCCTTTAAGAACAAAATCGCAATTAGCTGTTCAACAGCCATCAACAGGAGGACGTTGGAACCCACCATAAAAAATACCCCACGTCCAAGAACAAAGGAGAAGCCACAACAAGATGGAAGGAAGTGGGTACATTCACATTTAAAGTCAAATCCCATACCCACCGGGTAGGTGACCCACAAACTGGAGAACAATAATACCAAAGAAGTTCTCACACTGTTGCAATGGTTCTAGGCCCTGCATCAGACTTCCCAACCTAGGGATCTGGCAAATAGACTGGGAATCCCCAAGAAATCTGACTTTGAAGGCCAGCAGGATTTACTTATTGAACTTACATAGGACTGGGAGAGAGACTCTTGGAGGGCACAAACCAAACTTTGTATGCACCTGTATCCAAGAGAAAGGAGCAGTGACCCCACAGGAGAATGAGACAGACCTGTTTGTGCGTGTTTGAGGGTCTTTTGCAGAGGCATGTGCTGCCAGTAATTTGCCACCAGGACAGGGGCACTGGCAATAGCAGTCCTTGGAGGCACATGTTGGCATAAGTCCTCTTGGAGGTTGCCATTAGCCCTACAATAGAGCCTGTAGACTCCAGGACTGGGTCTTCTCTCGCCAAACAACTAACAAGGAGGGAGCACAGCCCCATCCATCAGCAGGCAAATGGATTAAAGATTTACCAAGCATGGCCTTGTCCACCAGATCAGTTCAGTTGCTCAGTCGTGTCCAGCTCTTTGCGACCCCATGGACTGCAGCATGCCAGGCCTCCCTGTTCATCACCAACTCCCAGAGTTTACTCAAACTCATGTCTTTTGAGTTGGTGATGCCATCCAACCATCTCATCATCTGTCATCCCCTTCTCCTCCTGCCTTCAATCTTTCCCAGCATCAGGGTCTTTTCAAATGAGTCGGTCCACCAGAGGAAGACCCAGTTTTCCCCACTTCCCATCAGGAAGCTTGCACATGCCTCTTATCCTCATCCGTCAGAAGGCAGACAGAAGAAACAAGAACTACAGTCCCACAGCCTCCAGAATGAAAACCACAATCACAGAAAACTAACCAAAATGATCACATGGATTAGACGTGGGTACTCAATGAAGCTATGAGCCATGTCATGCAAGGCCACTCAAGATGGAGAGTCATGGTGGAGAGTTCTGACAAAACATGGTCTGCTGGATAGGGAAATGTCAAACCACTCCAGTGTTCTTACCTGAAGAACCCTCATGAACAATATGAAAAGGCAGAAAGGCGTGACACAGGAAGTTGAGACCCCCTCCCCTAGTTGGTAGCTGTCCAGTATAATACTGGAGAAGAGTGGAGAAATAGCTCCAGGAAGAATGAAGAGGCTGAGCCAAAGCAGAAATGACACTCAGTTGTGGATGTATCTGGTGGTGAAAGTAAAGTATAATGCTGTAAAGAACAATATTGCATTGGAACCTGGAATGTTAGGTCTACGAGTCAAGGTAAATTGGATGTGGTCAATCAAGCAGGACATGTTAGGTCTACGAGTCAAGGTAAATTGGATGTGGTCAATCAAGCAGGACATGGTCAATCAACATCTTAGGAATCAGTGAACTAAAACCAAAGAAGAAATACAAATGACCAACAAGCAAAGACATTCAACATCATTGGTCATGAAGGAAGTGCAAATCAAACCACAGAATTACCACTTTACAATCATTGGGATGGCTTTAATGAAAAAAGAACAAGTGTCAATGAGGATGAAAATATAAGAACTCTGAATCATTGCTAGTGAACATGTAAAATGGCAATTTCTTAAAAAATTAAACAGAATTACCATATGATTCAGCAGTTTCATTGCTAGTTTAATAAATACCCAAAGGAAATTGAAATCAGGGTCTCAAAGTGGTATCTGTACATCCATTTTCATAGCATTACTCAGCCAAAAAGTGGAGTCAAGCCAGATGTCTATATATGGATAAATGGACAAGCAAAGTATTTTAATATACAAGGAATATGAGGCTTCCCAGGTGGTGCTAGTGGAAAAGAACCTGCCTGCCAATTCAGGATACATAAGAGATGGAGGTTTGATCCCTGGGTTGGGAAGATCCCCCGGAGGGGGAGATTCCCTGGAGGAGAACATGGCAAGCCACTCCAGTGTTCTTGCCTGGAGAATCCCATGGACAGAGGAGCCTGGTGGGCTACCATCCATAGGTTTGCAAAGAGTTGGACACGACTGAAGCCAACTTTGCATGTGCACACACACATAAGGAATATTATTCAACCATACAAAGGAACAAAGCACTGATACTTGCTATAGTTTATATGACCCTTGAAAACATTACTATAAGTGAAAAAAGGCAGACACAAATGATCATGTCTTACATGACACATGTGGAAGAGACAAATCTGTAGAGACTGAAAGCAGGTTTGAGAATACCAGGGGAGAGGAAATAAGGAGTTATTACTTATCTGAGTATGGAGATTAATGAGAGCTGTGGTTATACAATATTGTGAATACACTAAAGGCCACCTGATTTTATACTTTAAAATGGTTAAGTGTGTATTATATGAATTTCACCTCAAAAAAACAAAGAATAGAATGAAAAGGGTGCTTTCATTAAAAGCTAGTGTTTGTGTAAAGTAGTACAATCTATTTTTAGAAATCAGGTTTTCCCTTACATATATTCATCCCCATGTCCCAACACCATTTGTTGAAATGATTTACCCAATAAATGCTCCATCCTCTAGTATTCCGTGTATAGGAATGTTAAGAAAATAATTTGGATGCAGACAAATATTGGGATGCAGAGATGTTCACTAAAGCATTGTTTATAATAATGAATATTAGGAGAAATCCTTAATATCCATCAGTAAAATGTTAATTTTAAATTATGGAATAAGAGGATACTATGTAAACAATGAAGTTATGTTTCTTATAACATCTGTATAGATACACTTTTATAAAAATAATTTTTAAAGGCTTGTGTATTGTCTGTCTTTTAACTGTTACCTTTGGTTTTCTTTTAATGGGATTTCAGTGTTCCAATAATCTTTCTCTCCGCACATCTATTTTTAAAAAATGTTAATAACATGAGAATATTTATGAAATAACATTGAGTGAAGGGCAGTAATAATAAAGTGTGTTAATGTGTTTACTTGTTCATGCACATGCCTAGGCAGAAAATTACATGATTAAAAGTATGCTAAAATTTTTTAAAAGTATGCTAAAATGTAACTATGTCTTCATTTTGAGATTTTTTGATAATTTATTTTCATTATTCTTTTTAATAGTTTTTAAGTTTTCTTAGGAAATATACAGTTTTATTTGGAATTTATGTTCTATGATCTTCTTAACAGAGTATTGATAAATGTTTTTATTTGGTTCTTTTCAGTGAGGTAGTTATAGAGAAACGGTTTATAAGTCTAGTTTGATGTCTATTAAGTCAGTCTTTGCTAAGTATAATGAAATATGTATATATTTAACATTTACTTTAACAGTGTTTACTATATTTGAAGCACTCTTTTAAGCATTTTCATTCAATCAGCTAAGTCTACAAGGCAAAGTAATTCCATACCCCTTGCAATTAACTATATTGCTTTATAGTTTTACATACATAAACTTTATTAACAGTTATCCCTAAATTCACTGTTCCTTTTCATTATACCTTTCTCTTACTAACATAAGAATTATATAAAAAATTAGATATATATACTTTCCAATGATTTCATATTTCTGGGTAACATTAGTAGATGTTTAGCAGACTCCATAGCAGATTATAGTATTTAGATATTAAGTAACCCTGTCATTTAAATAGTTTGTTTAATTATGTTGAAAATACCTAGCAAGTAAATAACAGTCTTTAAAAGTGAGTTATAATAGGAGAGATTGATTTTTGGAATGCCAGTGTAAGGACTTCATGAACCTGCTGTCCCCTCCCCCCACCAATAAGCAAACAAAAAAAAAATGCTGGCTAAATAATATTAACTATTTCAGAACTCTGGAAATTAACCAAAGCCACAGAATGTTCTGAGCACTGTCTATCCAGGAGGAACTCCTGATTCTTAAGACGGCAGGGTCTGGGGCATTTTAACGTGAACTGTTTCCATCCCACCTCCCCTGTCTACTAAATGGTGCAGCAGCCATAAATAGCTAGGAGCCTCACAGTCAGTGGACAAGACTGACCTTTGGAGCCCCATTAAAATTCTCATCCCTATAACACTATCAGTATTTGTCTAAACTAGCAACTCCTTAGGAAATCTCCATTCTCAGAATGTTGGGGCTATCAGATTTGACTCAGAGTTCAACCTAGCACGGGGAAAAGAAAAGCCCAATCCCTTCAAAACATTACCAAAAACAATAGTGTGCTGGCAAAATCCCAGATGTAGTAAACAAAAGCCTGGCCAAAACATAAAAGGAAGTCCCAAGGCACTCGACAACCATAGGCAACTTGAAATGCTGGAACATCTTCTTGGACATCTAAAAACGTGCCTAGAAGGGAAACTACCTCATTTAATACATAGCTTGATTATGCTACCTTGAGGCACTGCTCAAGCAAGAAATGAAAGCGAAAGCTATCTTGTAAAAACACATACACATTAAAAAAAAAAAAAAATGCAGACAATAGAAAATGTGCACAGTGATGTTAGACTTAGTTAAAAGAACCTGTGAATTGGCTATTATAAACATGCTCAAAGACCTAAAGGAAACTAGGATTAAAAAACCTAAAGTAAGCATGACAACTGTGTCTCACTAAAAGAAGATACAAATAAGAAGTAAAGATCATTTTTAAAAATCAAGTAGAAACTCTAGAGTTGAAAAGTACAATAACTGAATCAAAAATTTCTGTAGAGTACGCAACAACAGATTTGAGCTGGAAAAAGAATTGTTGTTCAGTCGCTAAGTTGTGTCCAGCTGTTTGTGACCTCGTGGACTGCAACACACCAGGCTTACCTATCCTTCACTACCTCCCAGAGTTCGCTCAAACTCAAGTCCATTGAGTTGGTGATGCCATCCAACCATCTTATCCTTTGTCATCATCCCCTTCTCCTCTGACCCTCAATCTTTCCCAGCATCAGGGTCTTTTCCAGTGAATCAGCTCTTTGCATCAAGTGACCAAAGTCACTTGATTGGAACTTGAGCTTCAGCAACAGTCCTTCCAGTGAATATTCAGTTCACTGGTTTCATCTCCTTGCAGTCCAAGGACTCTCAAGAGTCTTCTCCAGCACCACAATTCAAAAGCATCAATTCTTCAGCATTCAGCCTTATTTATGGTCCAACTCTCATATCTGTACATGACTACTAGAAAAATCATAGCTTTGACGATATGCACCTTTGTCTATATGCATCACTATATGCAAAGTGATGTCTCTGCTTTTTAATACGCTAGTTAGGTTTGTCATAGCTTTCCTTCCAAGAAGCAAACATCTTTTTAGCAATCCTAAATATAGGTTAATTCCAAGTTTACAGAAAGAAAAAAAACCCTCAGAACCTGTGAAACCACCATCAAACATACCAATGTATGCATAAAGCAAGTCTTAAAGAGAGAGAAAAGTGAAAGTGGTAGTCATTCAGATGTGTCCAACTCTTTGAAACCCCATGAGCTGTAGCCCGCCAGGCTCCTCTGTCCATGGGATTTCCCAGGCAAGAATACTGGAGTGGGTTGCCATGCCCTTCTCCAGGGGATCTTCCCTCCCCAGGGATCAAACCCAGGTCTCCTGCATTGCAAGCAGATTCTTTCCCATCTGAGCCACCAAGGAAGCCCAAAATAGAGAAAGGGGCAGAATAAATATCTGAAGAAGTAATGGCTGAAACCATCCAAATATGATGAAAAACACTAATCTGCACATATGAGAAACTCAACAAACTTAAAGTAACTCAAAGAGTCACCACTGAGACACGTAAAGTATGAAAAATAGAGAC
Organism: Bos indicus; assembly: GCF_029378745.1. NCBI lineage: Eukaryota > Metazoa > Chordata > Mammalia > Artiodactyla > Bovidae > Bos > Bos indicus. Next base: position 16,199,041 of record NC_091777.1, on the reverse strand, counting down.
AAAAAGAGACTTCATAGCAGCAAGAAGGATGCAGTTAGTTACATGTGAAGGAGCCTCAACAAGATTAACAGCCGACTTCTCATCAGAAACCACAGAAGGCAGAAGGGGATGATACATTCAAAGTGCTGAAAGGAGGGGAAAAAAAAAAAAAAAACCTGTCAATCAAGAATTCTGTTGGATTGGCCAAAAAGTTCATTTGGGTTTTTCCATAAAAGCAGAGAAACCCAAATGAACTTCTTGACCAACCCCATATATGTGCCAAAGCTATCCTTCAAAGGAAAGTTATGACCAACCTAGATAGCATATTGAAAAGCAGAGACATTACTTTGTCAACAAAGGTCCGTCTAGTCAAGGCTATGATTTTTCCAGTGGTCATGTATGGATGTGAAAATTGGACTGTGAAGAAAGCTGAGTGCTGAAGATTCGATGCTTTTGAACTGTGGTGTTGGATAAGATTCTTGAGAGTCCCTTGGACTGCAAGGAGATCCAACCAGTCCATTCTAAAGAAGATCAGTCCTGGGTGTTCTTTGGAAGGACTCGTGCTACAGCTGAAACTCCAGTACTTTGGCCACCTCATGCGAAGAGTTGACTCATTGGAAAAGATTCTGATGCTGGGAGGGACTGGGGGCAGGAGAAGGGGACGACAGAGGATGAAATGGCTAGATGGCATCACTGGCTCTATGGACATGAGTTTGGGTGAACTCCGGGAGTTGGTGATGGACAGGGAGGCCTGGAGTGCTGCGATTCATGGGGTCGCAAAGAGTCGGACACAACTGAGCAACTGAAATGAACTGAACTGAGATAAAAATAGAATTCATCACTAACAGCCCACTCTTCAAAAATACTAAAGGGAGATTTCCTAAGTGATTTACAAAACAACTGCATAAAGTAATTACAGATTTGTGTTGATGGGCTGAATATATAAAAACATAAATTTGTATAATAACAATAACACAAAAGGGTGGGAACTTTGGAGCAAAGTTGTTGTTATGTGCTAGGTATTAAGTTATTTTGTTAAGTTAATATGCTAGTTGCAGTTCCCAGGGTAACCACTAAGAAAACAGCTCAGAAAATATATAATAAAAGAAACTACAGAATTAAAATGCTGTAATAGAAAACAATTAAAAGAAAGCAGCAATGGAGAAATAGAAAAGTTAAAAAGACATACAGAAAACCAATAGCAAATAGCAGGCAAAAGTCCTACCTTATCAGTAATTACATTGAATGTAAATGGAATAAATACTCATATCAAAAGGCAGAGATCAGCAGAATGGATATTAAAATATGACTCAACTAGGTGCTACCTGCAAGAGAAACACTTAATATTTAAAGATATAAAAAGTTGAAAGTTTTAAAAAATGGGATAAATTGTACCATGAGAGTAACCAAAAGAGTTGAGTTTCTCTAGTTGCAGACTTGCCCCCTCTCACTGAAACTAGAGAAAGCCCATGCACAGCAAAGACCCATTAAATATAACCCATTTAAAATATATATCTGGAAATGAAACAACACTCCTAAAAACCCAGTGGGTCAAAGAAGAAATCACAATAGATACTAGAAAATAGGTGAATGAAAAAAAAAAAAAACAGCATACCAAAATAAATGGGATGCAGCTAAAGCAGTTCTTAGAGGGAAATTTATTATACCTAGAACAGTCTGAAATCAATAACCTAACCATCTATTTCAAGAAACTATAAAAAGAACAGCAAATTAAGCCCAAAGGAAACAGAAGACAGGATATAATGAGAGAAATATGTCGAGGATAGGAAATCAGAGAAAACCCAGCTGAACCAAAAGTTGGGTTTTTTAAGAGTAACAAAATAGACATACCTTTAGCTAGACTGTTCAAGAAAAAGAGAAGACTCAAATTACTAAAATCAAGAATGAAAGACAACTATAAACTTTGAGACCTAAAAAGGAAGCTACAAAAATGGCCAATAAGCACATGAAAAGAAAACAACATTAGTTATTAGGTAAATGCAAATGAAGGCCACAATGATATACCACTTCATAACCACTAGAATGGCTGTGATCAAAAGATAGAGAAAATGTTGATAAGAATATGGAAAAACTGGAACCCTCATATATTATTCTTACAACTGTGGAATGATACAGCCATTTTGGAAAACAGAAGTTGACACAAAAGCTTGTATGTGAATGTTCACAGCAGCATCCTTCATCAAGAGCACACACTACATGATTGCATTTATATGAATCTCCAGGATAGGCAATTGTATTGATATAAAAAAGTAGACTAATGGTTACCTGCATCTGGAAGAGCAGGGGTTAGAAATAGGAATAATTGCTAATGGTTATGGCATTTTTGGGGATGATGAAACTGTTATAAAATTTGATTGAAGATACTCAGAATCACTCAACTTATACTTGAAAAAGTATAAGTTTTTAAAAAGTGAATTATTACTATTTATTATGAACCAGGCATTTCATTTCACATTTTTATCCTTATAAAGGTAAGTTATAGAAACCAAATTTTTAACATTTTATAATTTTAATATTTGATAAGAACAGTGTCTCCAAAGATGTATTGTTCTTTTTTCTTTTTTAAAAATAAATTTAGCTGGACAACTTAGCCAGTCGGCACATTTAGCTCTCCAACTACCATATAATGTACTTGGCTTAGGTCGAAGTGCCAATTTTCTTGATCATCTTTATGTTGGTATTCCACGTCCATCTGGAGAGAAGGTGAGTAAAAATTTACAAGTAATCTGTTTTTTAATATTTACTGTTCAAATATTGAATCTAAATATTTTCATTTCCTTTAAAGAATTTTAAAAATTCATTGGTAGTGACTGATCTAAGCTTATCTTACATACAGAACATTATAATTTGAAAATATACCTTAAGACTTCCTACCCCTCTTCTTCCCTGCTTTTTCTCATCATTTTCACCATCTAACATACCAAATATTTTTATTTTTATTACTGTCAGACTCCACCTCAACTTGAATTTTAGTTCCAAAGCAGCATTTGTACTTAACACTTTGAACAGTGCCTGCTACAAAAGAGTGTTCTATAAATACTAGTTGAATTAATGTATCCATAAGACAGAAATATAATCCTTCCCTGAAAAGATGAAGAAATTTTTGCAAATAGGAGCCCTATTTGGAACCTTATATATATAAATTTAGCTTAATCCATACCTAGGATTTCAATTTATTAAAGAATACTTAAGCTTTTTCCTTATTTAGAATAATCATGTTTTTAAAGTGTACTGAATGTTAAATGTTCTTAAATATTCTTTTTCTAGTCTGTACGAAAACAAGAATGGACTGCAATCATTCCAAATTCTCAGCTAATTGTCATTCCATATCCTCCCAACGTTCCTCGAAGGTAATGTCCTTGCTTGAATTGAATTTGGTAAAAATACTGTCAACTCTGAATCATAGACATCTTTTTAAAGCTCTGTTTCTGTTGTGTTCCTATGAGTGTCATCACTTAAGTTTGCTTACAGCAAACTTTAAATGGCTAAACATACCTATACATAAGATCCCTGACATTTTCCACGAAGAACAAATTAGACCTTATTAGAAAAACAGCAGGTTAACTAGGGATTTATACATGTTCTGATTAAATAAGCTGGTCTTCAGTTATTAAATAAGCTGATCTGATGCGAAGAGCTGACTCATTTGAAAAGACCCTGATGCTGGGAAAGATTGAAGGCGGGAGAAGGGGATGACAGAGGATGAGATGGTTGGATGGCATCACCAACTTAATGGGCAAACTCCGGGAGTTGGTGATGGACAGGGAGGCCTAGCGTGCTACAGTCCATGGGGTCGCAAAGAGTCGGACACGACTGAGCAATTGAACTGAACAGAATTCAGCTTACTGGCCATAAATTCTACAATTTTAGGCTGCTGAACTTCACAAGCAATGATCTTTTTAGCAAATGCTTTGAGAAGTGGTTTATGTCCCACAGTGATTAGGCAGAAATTTTGAAGTTCAACACACCCAGGCAAGAAACTCAAATCTACTGCTAGCTGACTAAAACAGGAAGCTATTCCTTGTTGTCTCTGAAGGACTGTACAGTCCATGGAATTCTCCAGTCCAGGATACTGGAGTGGGTAGCCTTTCCTTCTCCAGGGAATCCTTCCAACCCAGGGATTGATCCCAGGTCCACTTGCAGGCAGATTCTTTACCAGCTGAGCCACAAGGGAAGCCCTTCTACACTGTAGAATGGGAGGTAAAATACCTGCCTTACAAGGATGAGGATGAAATGTGCTTACACAGTACCCAGCATATATTGTTTTCAGTGAATGATAGGTATTTTTATCCTTACTAGCAGAAGGCAATGGCACCCCACTCCAGTACTCTTGCCTAGAAAATCCCATGGACGGAGGAGCCTGGAAGCCTGCAGTCCATGAGGGTCGGACACGACTGAGCGACTTCACTTTCACTTTTCACTTTCATGCGTTGGAGAAGGAAATGGCAACCCGCTCCAGCGTTCTTGCCTGGAGAATCCCAGGGACAGAGGATCCTGGTGGGCTGCCGTCTGTGGGGTCGCACAGAGTCAGACACGACTGAAGCAACTTAGCAGCAGCAAAACATGTTCCTTTTATAATGTAGCATTTAATTCTAAATCTTTATCTGTTCATTTTTCTTTAACTTATTAGGTTGATTCCATTATTTCAAAAAGTAGGTGATAAAGGTATTCATTAACACTTAAATTTCATTGGGAAAAATAGAACTTGTTATTAAGGTCATTCTGATGTCAATATGAAAAAAATAACCTATGAGTATGTGCCTAGTGGCTTATTATATTTCTTCTCAAAATACACGCTACACTGTTTTCTTCTTCCAGTTTTATTGAGATACAATTGACATACAGCACTATGTAAGTTTAAGGTATATGGCATTATGATTTGACTTAGTTACATCATGAAATGGTTATCACAGTAAGTTTAATGAACATCCATTATCTCACATAGGTACAAAGTTAAAAAAACAGAAAAAATATTTTTCTTGTGATAAGAACTCTTAGGATTTACTCTTTTAACAAATTTCATAAATAACATGTGGCAGAGTTAATTCTGTTTATTGTGTTGTACATTACATTCCTAGTATTTGTTTATCTTATAACTGGAAGTTTGTAACTTTTGACTGCCTTCATCCAATTCCCTCCCCTCATACCTCCCATCCCTGGTAACCACAAGTCTGAGCTTTTTCTATGATTTTTTAAAAATAATATAACTGACCTACAACACTATGTTAGTTCCTGTTACACAGTATGTTGTTGTTTAGTCACTAAGTCATGTCTGACTCTTTGTGCCCCATGGACTGCAGCATGCCAGGCTTCTCTGTCTTTTACCATCTCCCGGAGTTTGCTCAGACTCATGTCCATTGAGTCAGTGATGCCATCCATCCAACCATCTCATCCTCTGTTGTCCCCTTCTCCTCCTACCTTCAGTCTTTCCCAGCATCAGAGTCTTTTCCAGTGAGTCAGTTCTTTGTATCAGGTGGCCAAAGTATTGGAGCTTCAGCTTCAGCATCAATCCTTCCAATGAATGTTCAGGGTTCACTTCCCTTAGGATTGACTGGTTTGATCTCCTTGCTGTCCAAGGGACCCTGAAGAAGCTTCTCCAGCACCACAGTTTGAAAGCATCAATTCTTCCACACTCAGAATACAGAATACAGTGATTCGATGTTTCTGTACATTTCAAAATGATCACCACAGTCAAGTCTGATTACAGTCTGTCATCAAAGACATTACATAAGCATTGACTATATTCCCCACATTGTACATTTCATATCCATGACTCATTTACATTGCAGCTGGAAGTGTGTCCCTCTCAGTCAACCCCACTCATTTCTCACCTTCCCTCTCCCCTCCCTCTCCCCTCTGGCAAACACTTATTTATTCTCTGTAACCCTGCTTTGTTATGTTTGTTCATTTGTCTTATATTTTTTAAATTCCATATAAATGAAATCATACAGTATCTGTCTTTCTCTTTTTTCACTTAGCGTAATACCCTCTAGGTCCATCCATGTTGTCACAAATGGCAAGATTTCATTCTATTTTATGGCTAAGAAATACTCCATTGTGTGTATGTGTATATGTATAAATGTGTGTATGTGGAAAGAGAGTGAGGACTCACGTTCTTCTTTATCCCTTCATCTATCAATGGGTACTTAGGTTGCTTTCACTATCTTGACTATTATATATAATGCCGCAGTGAACATAGGGTTGCATGTATTTTTTCTAATTAATGTTTTAATTTTCTTTGGATAAATACCCAGAAGTGGAACCAAACTACTTAAGAAAACAACTCTATTACAGCATTATGTTTGAAATAAGATAACATCAAAAATGCCAGTTACGGTCTGAGTTCAGACCTTTTTAATGAGTCTATTAAAATTTTGAAATATATAACAAAATGAATCTACACAAAACTATATGAATTATAGTACTTCTAGATCATGTAATATCATGACATAGAACAATCTCTTAAAAAGAGTGGTAAAATAAAAGACAATAAAGGGAAAATGCACTTAGAATATATATAATCAATGATTTGTGATTTTAGAAGATAACTATGCATATACATTTATATATATAGATAGATACATAGATAAGAAACTGAGAAGAATGACTGCTTCTGAGTAAGAAACTGAGTATTGGCCTTTTAGTATTTTTTATTACCAAAATTCCTTTATTCATTTTTAATCTATTTTTAAATTAAAACCACCCAAAAAACCTCATGAAAGGACTTTTTCTTAAGTATGAAGTAAGGTACTGAGAATAGTTAACCTCAACTAATTAACAGTATTTAAGGTTTTCTTCCTCTGAGTTTCTGGGAAATTCTGTTATAGCCTTTATTCAATGAACTCAACATTCTTCATGTTTCTCTTGCTCTTTCTGAAAAACAAATGTTCCTTTCAAATTTATGTACATAATAAAAACCAAATTGATTTTAGTTTGAGGTATACTTTGAGATTTATTGACGAGAGGCTAACTTACGGATCAGTAAATTTAATTATCCCCAAATAAGTCAATCACTGCTTGCAATTTATCAGAATAATTCTTACCTTTATTAAAATTTAAAATGAAAGTATATCCATTATCTATTTTCAGAGAAAACAAAAAGTTCTTTACATATAACCACCTGCAGTGTTGGTGATACAGACTTCAGTTTTAGGTTTTTCATGGTTTTCAAGGGTTTTGAGGGTTTTATGTGGACTGTTTTAGAAGAAAGAGCTAGTTATATTATTTATGCTAATGCTTGTATATTGCCATTGAAGGACTAAAATCATTTTGTAAGAAGTCTCACAGTGCCATTGTAATATTGTAAACCTTCCAATATGACACTTTGCACAAGTACTTATCTACACCTGGGGGACATAGGGTTATTTTACTTAGTCATAGTAAACGTGAATAGGGGTCAAAAACTAAGATACAGAAATCTTATCAAAATCATGTGACAATTTAACCTTAAAGTTCAAGGTTTCAAATTCAGCAAGTCAAACAAGACATAAAAAGAATGTCTAAAATTGCCCAAAGTACCCTTAATAAGTTTGTCATAGAGGTGCTGGTGGTTGTTCAGTCACTAAGTCGTGTCTGACTCTGCAACTCCATGAACTGTATGCAGCACGCCAGGCTTCCCTGTCCTTGACTATCTCCTGGAGTTTGCTCAAGAATAATTCTCACAGGAGCAAGGAAAAGTATCAAAGCATCTCAATCAAAAATTCTTTTCTGTTTCATTTCTTTAAGTAAAATCTGAACTCTGCTGGTTTGTCAATATTCTTAACCCTATATAATTTTAATTACTTTCGTTTTACTTGTAATGAATTGGATATAGGTGGAAGAATTAATGAATGACTGAACTGATTATTAATTAATAAGAACTTTTGCTTTTTGGTCACAATAGAATTTTGTTATTTTTAAGTTAAATGTGGAATTTTAATTCTTCTCTTTTCATCTACAGCTGGAGTGCCAAACTGTATCTTACACCAAGCAACATTGTTCTACTTACTGCTATCGCTCTCATTGGTGTCTGTGTTTTCATCTTGGCGATAATTGGCATTTTGCATTGGCAGGAAAAGGTTTGTTCACTTAAATGAAACTTTGATTATTTATAATAGTAATATGTTGCTTTTTTAACATTTTTTAAATTAAAAAACTATCTTTAACTTTTTCACATGACTAAGATTTTCTGATTTTTCAAGTTCTGTCCATATTATTGATGATAATTTCTTTCATCTCCTTAAGTTACTAATGTCTCAGTGATTCCTACAAATCAAAACTATGTATTTTAAAATTCTGATACTACACAAAAGTAATAAAGTGAATACCCTCAAATCAACAGGTATATCAAAATGCTTAATTAGAAGTAATTTCATAATGGCCTTAAGAACAATAATCATTTCTTAAATGAACCTGTGTTCATTATTTACTGTTAATAATAAAGCCATGGACTTTTCTTCCAGGGAATAGTAGCTATCTGTTTATAAACAATTAGAGCAGAGAGAGTTTAGGTGGGAAGTAACAGGGTGATAAACATCCTTGCCATCTATTAATACCAGGCATGCTTTGCATTAAACAAGACTGATTTCTGTTCTATAGTATAACACCATAAATAATAATTAAAAACAAAACTCCAGACGTATAATTTTATATAATGTTAATGAGGAGAAACAAAAGGCTTTCATATAAATTTATTAGTTATTTAGATATAAAGAGGAAAAGTTAATTTCTATTTGTATATGAATTCATTACACAACTAGGAGGTTCCAAAAATGTTCTCCAAAAAGGGCTTCTTTGTCACAAAGATGTCTTCCTTTTTTGCACCTATTCCCTTTAGACTGTTATGCTTATAATGATCATTTTTTAACTAAAATTACCATCTGTTTTATGTTACCAGTTTTAACTATGAAAGAGAATATATTATTGTTCTAATAAATGTTCATAGGTTTGTCTGTCCAAAAAAATCACTCCTTCCATATAAAAAATGATAACAAAGTTACATATTCAGTTGCAACTTAAGAAGATAGATCATGGCAGAAACCAACACAACACTGTAAAGCAATTATCCTCCAATTAAAAATAAATGTTTAAAAAAGAAGAGGTAGGATCAGAGGTGACCCTAATTTACTTTCATCTGAAGTTTCAGAACATAGTATGAAATATTATATAGCTCTAGACCTATGAAGGAAAAGAAATTAATTTTATTAATTTTACAATAGGTCTGATTACAGTATAAACAGACTCACAATGATGATACAGTGGCTAAAAACTAAAGTTTTAAATACAAGAATGGATCGAAATACATATTTGTAAACTGCCTCTTCCTGTGGTACTGTGGTTCTTCTTCCCCTTGGACCACTTCTCTTTCACCTATTGGCTGTTCTTTCTGCCACAGTGTCTGCCCTATGCCCTCTTCTTTATACACATTCCCCTGCCACTTTCAGCGCACTTCAGTCACTCAGTCTTGTCCGACTCTTTGCGGCCCCATGAACCCCAGCATGCCAGGCTTCCCTGTCCATCACCAACTCCCAGAGTCCACCCAAACCCATGTCCATTGAGTCAGTGATGCCATCCAACCATCTCATCCTCTGTCGTCCCCTTCTCCTCCTGCCCTCAATCTTTCCCAGCATCAGGATCTTTCCCAATGACTCAGTTCTTTGCATCAGGTGGCCAAACTACTGGAGTTTCAGTTTCAACATCAGTCCTTCCAATGAACACCCAGGACTGATCTCCTTTAGGATGGACTGGTTGGATCTCCTTGCAGTCTAAGGGACTCTCAAGAGTCTTCAACACCACAGTTCAAAAGCATCAATTCTTCGGCGCTCAGCTTCTTTACAGTCCAACTCTCACATCCATACATGACCACTGGAAAAAGCATAGCCTTGACTAGACGGACCTTTGTTGACAAAGTAATGTCGCTGCTTTTGAATATGCTGTCTAGGTTGGTCATAACTTTCCTTCCAAGGAGTAAGTGTCTTTTAATTTCATGGCTGCAATCACCTGCCACTTTAGTTTTATCTAAAATCATGGCATGAGCTATCCTCAGATATGCCCAGCCTTCAGTTCAGTCGCTCAGTCGTGTCCGACTCTTTGTGACCCCATGAACCGCAGCATGCCAGGCCTCCCTGTCCATCACCAACTCCCAGAGTTCATCCAAACCCATGTCCATTGAGTCGGTGATGCCATCCAGCCATCTCATCCTCTGTTGTTCCCTTCTCCTCCTGCCCTCATTCTTTCCCAGCCTTCATCTCTCTCTAAAGCTCCCTCCTTCCAACTGTCACCATGACACTTCTACCCAGATCGATTACAAACAACTTAAAACTAGTTTCTTTCTTACTCACTACAGGATTTACCAGTTGCCCTGCTGTATGTGCCTTCATACAATCTCTGAAGCTGACTCCACTTCTGAATTCCTTACATCAGTACTTTAATTTAGTTGAGTTCAACTCCTTGTTACATCCTCCCTGTCCTCCCAAATTCCATTCTCTCCCCTCCACTCCATTTATCACAATGCTGCCAGATTACTCATCTTTTAGTCTTAATCATGTCACTCCTCTGCTCAAAAACCTTTGGTGCCTACCCCCTGCCTAAAATGTGTAACCCATTAGCCTAGCCTTCATGGTACAGTCTTCTTGTGACTCCACCATACACTTTTCCAACCTTTCTCTTACTAGTTGCTTCCATACATCCCATGCTCCTGCCAGATTTCCCAGGATTTTCCTGCTCTTCCCCCATCTTATAGTGAATGTCCCTCTTAATTTCCATAAATGCTGTCTTTCAAAGCTTTCCCTTTCATCATGCCAACCAAAAGTAATCTCTCAGAATTTTGGTAACATTTTTCAGCTTTTATCCTGAAAGAGTTACTGCTTATGTTTTAGTAACATTTTTCAATTTTTATCCTGAAATAGAGTTATTTAGTATGTTTTTAGTATGTTTTTCATTCTAGGCTTTAATAAACTCCATGAGAGCAAGATATAAAACTGAGGAGTTTTCTAATCCCTCAAAATTCCAAGTACATGGGACTTAACCTAGTGGTCGAGTAGTTAAGAATCCATCTTCCACTGCAGGGGGCACAGGTTCCATTCCTGGTCAAGGAACCAATATCCCAATGCAAAATCAATAGGTTAACCCCAAAATAATTAATGCACTTTAATATAATTAGATTCAGCAGTATTAAGAACGGGAAAAATGTAATAGTTGATTCCATTCTTAAAAATCTAATGTTTACTCCTACTTTCAAATAAATAATACATAACAAACTAAGCTTTTAAGGAACAATGCTTGTTGGTTTTTTAAATTCAATTTAAGAGATCATTAATTATAGAATAACTACTGTAAACTATAAAAATATTTCATAAGATTATTGCATAATAAAATCACACTTTTACCTACTAATTGCTGAGGGCTTTTTTAATTAACCATTTCATATTTCAGAAAGTCTTTGACATTTTCTTATCATTTATAAACCAGTCTAAAATTCTTTTTCAGAAAGCAGATGATAGAGAAAAACGACAAGAAGCTCATCGATTTCATTTTGATGCTATGTGACTTGCCTTTACTACTGCATAATGGAACAGCTATTCACTTGATTAACTGAAATGCTAAACTTGGCTTATAGAATAAAATAGGAGATTTTGACTATTACTGATAAATGATACATCCCTTGGTAATTATTGGAAAATGTTCAAATAAATATGGCCTGAATGTGTTACAAGGTCTTTTTTTAAAGTACTTTGTTTACAGTAGTTTGGTTCTTTTTTCACTTGTGCTGTACATTTTTTTCCCTTTGTGGAATGTGTTGCATGTACTCAGGTGTTTATGTATTTATAATCTTATTAGAATAATGATGATGGGAAAAGACGTGTAAATAAAAATTATTTAAATGAGCAAGGTTTTTTGTGTTCCACTTGAATCAGTCTTGCTTCTTAGTCTAACAATGCAAATTATACTTCTGTGACTGTATCATAGGTAAGTTCTTAACCGTTCACCCTCATGATAGCAGGTGAGGGGTCTTTCACTGATGTCATACAATATAGTGGTTGGGTACTCTGGCTTTGGAACCACAGTCAGGCTTGCTTTAAACTCTTGGTCACACCATTTACAAGCTGTTTGCTGAACTTGGCTAACTGCTTAAGCCTGTTTTCTTGTTTATAAACAGAGCTAATACTATTACACAGTTGAGTTATAATATACATTAGATAGGATAATGTATACAAAGTACATAGCTTGGTGCCTAGCACAGAGTAAGGTTTCAATACGTGGTAGTTGTCGTTACAATTATTCTTAAATCATTTTTTACAGACTTCTGCAACTAATTATCAAAATATATAGACTTCATAGGATTTTCTTTTCAGGTATTTGGAAATCATAGTCTTAGGAAAGCCTAAACTCTTCATGGTTGACACCCTATATAAAGGTTTATTACTTTCTTATATTAACTGAAAATTATAATACCCTTCAAGAATTAATGTGCCCCAGTAATTTTCATTTGAACATAGATCCTTATCACATGGTAGTGAAAAGCATTTGATTTCTTGAAACATCTGGGAATGCAAATCTTCAATCACATTTCTATTCTCAAACGCTTGTAAGAGTCTGTAATTTACATTCAGACTTCAATGCAAATTTTTGTGAACTTCATCAAAAAGTTGCATCTAAGTTTATATGTCAGTGCTAATAACTTCCTAACATGCAAACGAACATATGATGGATATAAAATATAAAAACTTGTTTGAAAACAATTTTGTTCGTGTTATTTTTTTTTCTTACAGTTTACTGAGAATGGCGTGTGTATAAGTGGTTTACTTTATGTACCTAAGCATGGCTTTGTTTACCTAAGTCTTCTAATAAATATTCTGTATTGAAACAAAGTAGTTTGGGGAATGTGTAAATAATTACTTTGGCCCATGATAAGCCTTAGAGGTTATGAGGTCCACGCTAGACAGGCATCTCCCAACTATAATACCCAGTTAAATTCACTAAACCTTCATCAGCCTACAACACTGTGCCAGGCTCTGTTTTACACTGTCCTTAAAGACAGGTAGGTTTAGTATCTATTATCTGATACAGCATGAGTTTTAAAACTCATTGCAGTCAGAGTCTATGAGGAATAGTGTTACAGGCAAATGAAATATTAATGACAAAAATACAATCAGTGACTTTTTGTTTCTGTATCTTGATACTAACCTTCAATGCAACATCAATGCCACTCATTAAGGGACGGCAAGTAAATGTCACAAGGGTCAGCTGAATTAAATACAGCTGACCCTTGAGCAAAATGGGTTTGAACTGCACAAGTCCTCTTAAAAGTGGGTTTTTCAGTACTTACGTACTGCAGTAGTACACAGTTGGTTGAATCTGCACATGCAGAATCTCAGATACAGAAACCCAACAAGAAAGTTACACTTGGATATTTGTGTAGAAGGTCAGCACACACACTGTTCAAGAGTGTAGTGGAAAGAGCACAAGACTTTGAGGTCAAACTAATCAGGATTCAGAGCCTAACTCCCATTTTGTGACTTTTAGTCAATCACTTTACCTCTTTGAGCTCTGGTTTCATACTGAGTGGTACCCACCCTAAAAAAACTATTTTGAGTTTTAAGTAGCAATATGTGCACAGAAGATACTTGAAAAGTGCTGGTTCTTTTCTTCTCTCCCACTTCCCATTGCAGAGACAAACAATAACTTAACATTTTGACTCTCTTCCACTGACCTATACTTACATAATCCTCCTCCTCTGGGGAACTAGGAGTAATCAAGACTTAATAACCATTTGAAGATAACAATCACATGCAAACTTTTTTTTACTGTGCTTCAGTTTACCGCATTTCACAAATATTTTGTTGTTTTAAAAACTGGATGTTTGTGGCAACCCTGCATTGAGTAAGTCTATTGGTGCCATTTTCCAACAGCATTTGCTCACTTGATGTCTCTGTGTCACATTTTGGTAATTCTTGCAATATTACAAATTTTTACATTATCGTTATAGTGACTTGTGATCAGTGATTTTTTTTTTTTACATTACTATTATAACTGGGGTTTGTTTTTTGTATTCTTAAGGTATGTACATTGTCTTTTTCTTTTTTGCTGTTTTTTTTTTTAATTTATTTTTTGCCACACCATGGGGTATGTGGGATCTTAGTTCCCTGATCAGGGGTCCAACCTTCATCCCCTGCATTGGAAACATGGAGTCTTAACCACAGGGAAGTCCCTAGGATGTACAGTGTCTTTAAAAAGACATAATGCTATTACATAATGCTATACTGTATAGACTGCAATATAGTGTAAACAATGAGAAACCAAAAAAGTTCATGAGACTTGCTTTACCATGATATTCTCTTCATTGGGGTGGTCTGGAACCAAACCCATAATATCTCCAAGACATACCTATACTTGCAAATACAATAAATACATTGTTGTTAACACACCATTTATTTGGACTAACCCTTTATATTTCTCCATCTACCAGCCAAAAAAACTATTTTCAGAAACTTAATTCTCAAATAGTTTCTCCAAGAAGGCCTCAGGATTAAAGATAATAACTTATGAACATACTTTTTATACTCTCCCTACTCTTGATACAGTAGGAAGCTATTACAACTAGATATACCTAGAGATTCACCCTCAGATTAAATATCCATAAATCTGTGACGTGCATCTCTACTAAAGACAATGGTTACTAAACCAGCAAAGGTAAAAATGAACTGGCATCAAAGATACAGCCTTTTCAAGCAGAGAAATCCAATAGCAAAATGTTTCAAGATAGAAGAAAAATAAAATCACTAAGGATACTAGATTATTTTGGAAAAACTAAAAATAATTTTACATATCACTAAAAATAAGATCACCAAGATAAATTAAGACAGATTTATACAAAGGTCCAGTGAATTCATATAGTAATTGCAAAAAAAATGAGTTTTATTCCATGTTTCAATTTTTTTTTCCTTTTGTTCTTTAGAAGATCTTAAAGAATAAAAGTCAGGAAATACTAATTTTTACAAATAGCTAGAACTGACTACTCAAAACTCAAAAACTTGAAATGTGTCCAAGAGACCCTGATTACTGAGGCTTAAGTTATGATTTTTGTTCAGCTGCTAAGTCCTGTCCGACTCTGTGACCTCATGGACTGCAGCATGCCAGGCTCCCCTGTCCCCTACTATCTCCTGGAGATCGCTCAAATTCATGTGCATTGAGTCAGTGATGCTACCTAACCATCTCATCCTCTGCCACCCCCTTCTCCTTTTGCCTTCAATCTTTCCCAACAGCAGGGTTTTTTCTGAGTCGGCTCTTCGCATTGGTGGCTAAAATATTGGAGCTTCAGCATCAGTCCTTCCAATGAATATTCAGGGTTAACTTCCTTTAGGATTCATTGGTTTGATCTCCTTGCAGTTCAAGGGACTCAAGAGACTTCTCCAGTACCACAATTGGAAAACAATTCTTTGGTGCTCAGCCTTCTTTATGGTCCAACTCTCACATCCATATATGACTACTGGAAAAACCATAGGTTTGACTCTACAGACTGTGAGCAAAGTGATGTCTCTGCTTTTTAATACACAATCTAGGTTTGTCATAGCTTTCCTTCTAAGGAGCAAGTATCTTCTAATTTCATGGCTGTCACCACCATCTGCAGTTTTTCTGCAGCCTAGGAAGATAAAATCTATCACTATTTCCACTTTTTTCCCCATCTATTTGCCATGAAGTGATAGGACTGGATGCCATGATCTTAGTTTTTTGAATGTTGAGTTTTAAGCCAGCTTTTTCACTCTCTCCTCTCTCACCCTCATCAAGAGGCTCTTTAGTTCCTCTTCACTTTCTGCCATTAGAGTGGTATCATCTGCAGATCTGAGGTTGTTGATTACCTCCCAGAAGTTTTGATTCCAGTTTGTGATTCATCCAGCCTAGCATTTTGCATAATATACTCTGCATAGAAGTTAAATAAGCAGGGTGACAATATACAGTAGTCCTTTTCCAATTTTGAACCAGTCAGTTGTTCCATGTCCAGTTCTAACTGTTGATTCTTGACTCATACAGATTTCTCAGGAGACAGGTAAGGTGGTCTGGTATTCCCATCTCTTGAAGAATTTTCCACAGTTTGTTGTGATCCACACAGCCAAAGACTTTCACATGATCAATGAAGTAGATGTTTTTCTAGAATTCCCTTGCTTAGCAATTTGATCTCTGTGCCTCTGCCTCTTAAAAACCAGTTTGCACACCTGGAAATTATCTCAGTTTATGAACTGCTGAAGCCTAGATTGAAGGATTTTGAGCATAACCTTGCTAGCATGTGAAATGAGAGCAACTGTACACTAGTTTGAACATTCTTCGGCATTGCCCTTCTTTGGGATTGGAATAAAAACTGACCTTTTCCAGTCCTATGGCCATTGTTGATTTTTCCAAATATGCTGACATATTGAATGTAGTACTTTAAGAGGATCATCTTTTAGGGTTTTAAATGGGATTTTAAATAAGCTAGGATCAGATCAGATCAGTTGCTCAGTCGTGTCCGACTCTTTGCGACCCCATGAATCGCAGCACGCCAGGCCTCCCTGTCCATCACCAACTCCCGGAGTTCACTCAGACTCACGTCCATCGAGTCAGTGATGCCATCCAGCCATCTCATCCTCTGTCATCCCCTTCTCCTCCTGCCCCCAATCCCTCCCAGCATCAGAGTCTTTTCCAGTGAGTCAACTCTTCACATAAGGTGGCCAAAGTACTGGAGTTTCAGCTTTAGCATCATTCCTTCCAAAGAAATCCCAGGGCTCATCTCCTTCAGAATGGACTGGCTGGATCGCCTTGCAGTCCAAGGGACTCTCAAGAGTCTTCTCCAACACCACAGTTCAAAAGCATCAATTCTTCGGCACTCAGCCTTCTTCACAGTCCAACTCTCACATCCACACATGACCACAGGAAAAACCATAGCCTTGACTAGACAAACCTTTGTTGGCAAAGTGGTAACTCCTTAGTATAACAGTGAACTAATGAGCTTCCCTGGCAGGTCAATGGTAGAGAATCTGTCTGCCAATGCAGGGAATATGTGTTCAGTCCCTGGTTGGGGAAGATCCCACATGCTACAGAGCAGCTAAGCCACAACTATTGAGCCTGTGCACTACAGCCCAGGAGCCACAATTACTGATACCAACATGCTCTAGGGCAGTGCTTCCCAATGAGAAGCCTAAGCACTGCAACTAGAGATTAGCCCCTACTCACCGCAACTAGAGAAAAGCCAGCACAGCAATGAAGACCTAGCACAGTCAAAAATAGTGAATTGGGATGACCCAGAGGGATGGTATGGGGAGGGAGGTGGGAGGGGGGTTCAGGATGGGGAACACATACACCTGTGGCAGATTAATGTTGATGTATGGCAAAACCAATACAATATTGTAAAGTAATTAGCCTCCAATTAAAATAAATTTAAAAAAAAGACCTACCACAGTCAAAAAATAGTGAATTAAAGTTAACCAGCCCTTGTGACGACTTGCAGCCTATTTGCATCACCTAGCCAGTTATTTTAAAAGACTAATAAAACAGATAATAGATTAGGAGTGCTCTTGGTCAACACTTGTACTGAAGAAAGGAAGGAAGCAAAACTGGGCAGAGGTAGAAATCAAGTTGTGATGCATTCTCAGTGAAATGCCTCATACAGTGCTACAGTGAGTATTGAGATAGGATGCCTACCTCTGTTTCCTAACCTGTCCTAAGTTAGGGTAAGAAGGCTGGGCATTTATACCCACCACATTCATCAGTTATTGGCTATAGGCTGTCCCAAGAGCCTCTGTCAAGGAAAACAAAGCAGGCAGAAATAACAAACATCAGAAATGATAAAGAAGATCTAACTATAAAGTATACATTAAAAATCGGAAGAGGTTAAGAACAATTTTATACCAATGAATTTGAAAGTTAACAAAACAGACCAATTCCTATGAAAACATACTAAAACAGATTCAAACAGAAAACCTGATTACTTCTCTGGTAGGTGCTATGATGTCCAGATCCTCCTTCAAAAATAAAGGATTTATTATCCTAATTTCTGAGAGTGCCTTCAATAGATGGCTGTCAGCCCCTTTGGGGCACTGCATTAGCTAAAGAGAGTAGACTCAACTAAGATCACTCCTCTCTTCTTGACACAGAAATCCTAAATGTGTATGAAATAAATATATAAAGCAAAACAGACACATAAGGAGAAAGAGACACACCCCAATTTAGGTTGGAAATGTCAATTCCCTTCTATAGTGAGTAATAGAAAATGTAGGCAGGAACTCAGAAAATTTAGAGATGACCTGAAAAGCATTACCAATCAAGTTAACCTAATGAAGTAGAAAACACTTCAACAAGAGCAAAATACAGAGTTGCCGTATATGCACACTGAACATTCACTAAAAGAGATACTAATCTGGGCTATAAAAGAAACCTCCCCAAATTTAAAAGCACAGAAATTATACAAAGGTCCTCAGACTAAAACTGAACTAAATTAAAGAGACACCTGGAAAACACTCAAACATCAGAAATTAATGCACTTTAAAATAACCATGGGATTAATGAAGAAGTTGCAAAGGAAATTTTTTAAAGTTTTTAACGAAATAAAAATACAACATAAAATTTGTAGGAGACAGAGAAGGCAGAGCTTAAAGGGAAATGTATAGCATTAAATGCATATATTAAGAAAGAAAAAAGATCTAAAATCAGTAACCTAAGCTTCCACCTTAACTAGATTAAAAAAAAAAAAGATTAAATCTAAAGCAAACAGAAGATAGAAGAAAATTATTAAAGCAGAAATCAATAAAAAGATGGCTCTTTGAAACGATCAATAATATTGATATACCTCAAACCAGGGGGAAAAAGGAATAGACACAAATAACCAATATAATGAACAAAATGGAAGACATCACTACAGATTCCACTGACATTAAAAGCGTACTTTTTTAAAAATATGAGGAATTATCTATGCCCATGAATTCAATAAATTAGATTAAATGGACCAATTCCTTAAAAGATTTGTTGTTGTTCAGTCACAAGTCATGACCGACTGACTCATTGTGACCCCAACAGATTGTAGCATGCCAGGCTCCTCTGTCCTCTACTACCTCCCAGACTTTGCTCAAATTCATGTCCAGAATGTTGGTGATGCTATCTAGCCATCACTTCTCTGCTGCACCTTTCTCCTTTTGCCTTCAATCCTTCCCAGTATCAGGCTCTTTTCCAGTGAATCAGCTCTTTGCATCAAGTTGCCAAAGTACTGAAGCTTCAGTTTCAGCAACAGTCCTTCCAATGAATATTCAGGCCTGATTTCCTTGAGGACTGACTGGCTTGATCTCCTTAAAGTCCAAGGGACTCTCAAGAGTCTTCTCCAACACCACAATTGGAAAGCATCAATTCTTCAATGCTCAGCCTTTTTTATGGTCCAATTCTCACATCTGTACATGACTACTGGAAAAATCATAGCTTTGACTATATGGACCTTTGTTCGCAAAGTGATGTGTCTGATTTTAATATACTGTCTAGGTTTGTCAGAGCTTTCCCTGAGTAAACATCTTTTAATTTCATGGCTGCAGTCACCATCCACAGTGATTTTGGAGCCCAAGAAAAGAAAATCCTTCACTGCTTCCAATTTTTCCCCTTCTATTTGCCATGAGGTGATGGGACTGGATGCCATGATCTTAGTTTTCTGAATGTTGAGTTTCAAGCCAGTTTTTTCACTCTCCTCTTTTACCCTCATCAGGAGGCTTTTTAGTTCTTCTTCACTTTCTGCCATTGATACAAACTACCAAAACACACATAAGCAGAAATCAATAAACACTATATCTATTTTTTAAAGTTAAATTTTCATATTAAAAACAAACTTTCCACCAAAGAAAACTCAATGGAGCAGATGGTTTCACTGGCAAATTTTACAAACATCTAAGAAATAATACCTATTCTATCCAGCATCTTGAAGAAAAAGAAGAGGAAGGAATATTTCATAACTCTTTTTAAAAGGTCAATATTTTCCTAATGCTAAAACCAGACAAAGACATTATAAGAAAACAAAACTACAGGCCAATATCCCTCATAACACCAATATAAAAATCCTCAACAAAACAGTAGCAAATTTTGTGCACAAATACATAAAATAGATAATATATCATTACCAAGTGTTTTTCATCCCAGAATGCAAAACCAGTTCACTGTTTGAAGGGGAAGAAAGCAATATAATTTACCATACTATTAAGTCAGAAAAACCGTTTTATTCTCTCAATAGACACAGAAAGATAATTTGACAAAATCTAACATCCACTGTCAATTTTTTTTAAAAAACTAAGTAAACTATGAATAGAACCTCCCGAACCTATTAAAGGGAATTACTAAAAAAGAAAAATAAACTACAGCTAACACATACTTAATGGTGGGAGACTGAATGCTTTCCCTCTAAGATTAGGAACAAGGTAAGGATGTCCTCTCCCACTGATAATTTTTACCATAATACAGGAAATCTTTTTTTTATATCTGTTTTAATATAAGGTCTTCTGTGTACGAGACAGCAAAAGAGACACTGATGTATAGAACAGTCTTATGGACTCTATGGGAGAGGAGAGGGTGGGAAGATTTGGGAGAATGGCATTGAAACATGTATAATATCATGTAAGAAACGAGTTGCCAGTCCAGGTTCGATGCAGGATACTGGATGCTTGGGGCTAGTGCACTGGGACGACCCAGAGGGATGGTATGGGGAGGGAGGAGGGAGGAGGGTTCAGGATGGGGAACACATGTATACCTGTGGCAGATTCATTTTGATATTTGGCAAAACTAATACAATTATGTAAAGTTTAAAAATAAAATAAAATTAAAAAAAAAAGAAATATAGTTGATTTACCATATTGTGCTAGAAACCTTAATTAAAGTAATAAGCCAAGAAAAGAAAAGAAAAGGCATACGGACTGGAAAGGAAGAAATAAAACAGTCCCTATTAGCAGATGACACAGTAGTCTAGAAAATCTATACACACACACACACAAGCTCCTAGAACTAAGTGAATTCAGCAAGTTCAGCAGGATACGAGGTCAACACAAAAAATCAATCATATTCCTATATAAATGCCATGAGCAATTGGAAATTGAAATTCTTTTAAATATCACTTAAAATAGATCCCCAAAATGAAATTCTTATGTATAAATATAACAAAGCATGCATAGGATCTATATGCTGAAATCTATGAAAGAGCGATGGAAGAAATAAAGGAAGACATAAAAGTAAAGACACTGCGTTCATAGACTGGAAGATCCAACCTAGTAAAGATGTCAACACTCCCCAAAGTGACCTATAGATTTAACAACATCCCTATCAAAATTCCAACAGTATTTTTTGGACATAGATAAGATGATTATAAACTTTATATGAAAGAGTAAAGGAGCTAGAACAGTTTCAAATAATTTTGGAAAAGATGGCAAAGTTGAAGGTCAAACTCCTGATTTTAAGACTTATTATGAAGCTATAATAATCAGGATAATGTGGCACTTGCAAAAAGACAGACACATAGATCAATGGAACAAAAAAGAAAGTCCAAAAATAATCCCACACAAATACAGCTGTTTGATCGTTGACAAAAGTTTAAAAGTAGTTCAGTGGAACATGGTCTTTGAAATAAACATTACTGTTAGAATATTTGGTCATATGGCAGTTCTATTTCCAGTTTTTTAAGGAATCTCCACACTCTTCTCCATAGTGGCTGTAATAGTTTGCATTCCCACCAACAGTGTAAGAGGGTTCCCTTTTCTCCACACCCTCTCCAGCATTTATTGCTTGTAGACTTTTGGATCGCAGCCATTCTGACTGGCGTGAAATGGCCCTAACCCTAACCTTATTGTGGTTTTGATTTGCACTTCTCTGATTATGAGTGATGTTGAGCATCTTTTCATGTGTTTGTTAGCCATCTGTATGTCTTCTTTGGAGAAATATCTACTTAGTTCTTTGGTCCATTTTTTGATTGGGTCGTTTATGTTTCTGGAATTGAGCTGCAGGAGTTGCTTGTATATTTTGAGATTACTTGTTTGTCAGTTGCTTCATTTGCTATTATTTTCTCCCATTCTGAAGGCTGTCTTTTCACCTTGCTTATAGTTTCTTTTGTTGTGCAGAAGCTTTTCATTTTAATTAGGTCCCATTTGTTTATTTTTGCTTTTATTTCCAATATTCTGGGAGGTGGGTCATAGAGGATCCTGCTGTGATGTATGTCGGAGAGTGTTTTGCCTATGTTCACCTCTAAGATTTTTATAGTTTCTGGCTGGGCATACACACCAAGGAAACCAGAATTGAAAGAGACACATGTACCCCAATGTTCATCGCAGCACTGTTTATAATAGCCAGGACATGGAAGCAACCTAGATGTCCATCAGCAGATGAATGGATAAGAAAGCAGTGGTACATATACACAATGGAGTATTACTCAGCCATTAAAAAGAATCCATTTGAATCAGTTCTAATGAGGTGGATGAAACTGGAGCCAATTATACAGAGTGAAGCCAGCCACAAAGAAAAACACCAATACAGTATACTAACGCATATATATGGAATTTAGAAAGATGGTAACGACCACCCTGTATGTGAGACAGCAAAAGAGACACAGATGTATAGAACAGTCTTTTGGACTCTGTGGCAGGGGCATGGGGGGATGATTTGGGAGAATGGCATTAAAACATGTATGATATCATATAAGAAGAAAAATAAATAAATATAGCAGCATGTAAAACAAACAAACAAAAAAAAAGAATATCTGGTCATCCGTATGCAAAGAAACGGAGAAGGCAATGGCACTCCACTCCAGTACTCTTGCCTGGAAAATCCCATGGATGGAGGAGCCTGGTAGGCTGCAGTCCATGGGGTCGCTAAGAGTCGGACATGACTGAGCGACTTCACTTTCACTTTTCACTTTCATGCACTGGAGAAGGAAATGGCAACCCACTCCAGTGTTCTTGCCTAGAGAATCCCAGGGACGGGGGAGCCTGGTGGCTGCCGTCTATGGGGTCACACAGAGTCGGACACGACTGAAGTGACTTAGCGTAGCATAGCATAGCATGCAAAGAAAAAAAAGAACCTTGACCTAAACCTCACACCTCATAAAATAATTAACTCAAAATGGATTATAACCTTAAATGCAAAACATAAAACTATCAAACTTTTAGAAGAAAACATACAACAATACCTTCATGAACTACAGTAAGCAAAGAGTTCTTAGAAATAAGACCAATAGTATGATCCATAAAAGAAAACAGTCTAAATTTAAAATCATTTTCTTTGCCAAAAACACTTTCAAGAGAATGAACAAGCTACATATGCAACGGAAATATTTGCAAATCATATATTCAATAACAGACATATCCAGAATGTATAAAATGTAAAAGAACTCTCAAAACTAAATAACCCAGTTTAAAAGTGAGAAAGAATTTGGACACTTCCCCCAAAGAAGATATATGAATAGCAACTAAGCTCATGAAAAGACACTCAACATCATTTGCTATTAGGGAAATGAATATTAAGACCATGGAAAGATACCACTACATGCCTATTACTGTACCAAGAGACTTGCATTTGTTTCAGTTTTAGTAAAGAGGATTAAACATAAAGTAAACATCTTTCAAAATGATATTCTGGCTTTTAAGAAAAAGATACATATACGTTAACAATGTTATTCTAAAATATATCATTACAGCCTAAGTTTCTCAAGTAAATGGATGACCAGAAATCTTCCTGATAAAGTTGAAATACTTAAGCACTGTTAGAATATAACGTTTCTTAAAATTTTTCTTGCTTTGCAATTATACTAAGCAGAAATTTGAAAACAAGTTTCATTTCAGTCGCTCAGTCGTGTCTGACTCTTTGCAACCCCATGAATCACAGCACGCCAGGCCTCTCTGTCCATCACCAACTCCCGGAGTTCACTCAAACTCATGTCCATCGAGTCGGTGATGCCATCCAGCCATCTCATCCTCTGTCGTCCCCTTCTCCTTCTGCCCCCAATCCCTCCCAGCATCAGGGTCTTTTCCAATGAGTCAACTCTTCCCGTAAGGTGGCCAAAGTACTGGAGTTTCAGCTTCAGCATCAGTCCTTCCAATGAACACCGAGGACTGATCTCCTTTAGGATGGACTGGTTGGATCTCCTTGCAGTCCAAGGGACTCTCAAGAATCTTATCCAACACCACAGTTCAAAAGCATCAATTCTTTGGCACTCAGTTTTCTTCACAGTCCAACTCTCACATCCATACATGACCACTGGAAAAACCATAGCCTTGACTAGACGGACCTTTGTTGGCAAAGTAATGTCTCTGCTTTTGAATATGCTATCTAGGTTGGTCATAACTTTCCTTCCAAGGAGTACACATCTTTTAATTTCATGGCTGCAGTCACCATCTGCAGTGACTTTGGAGCCCAAAAAAATAAAGTCTGACACTGTTTCCACTGTTTCCCCATCTATTTCCCATGAAGTGATGGAACCAGATGCCATGATCTTCGTTTTCTGAATGTTGAGCTTTAGGCCAACTTCTTCACTCTCCTCTTTCACTTTCATCAAAAAGGCTCTTTAGTTCCTCTTCACTTTCTGCCATAAGGGTGGTGTCATCTGCATATCTGAGGTTATTGATATTTCTCCTAGCAATTTTGATTCCAGCTTATGCTTCTTCCAGCCCAGTTTCTCATGATGTACTCTGCATAAGTTAAATAAGCAGGGTGACAATATACAGCCTTGACGTACTCCTTTTCCAAATTGGAACCAGTCTGTTGTTCCATGTCCAGCTCTAACTGTTGCTTCCTGACCTGCATACAGGTTTCTCAAGAGGCAGATCAGGTGGTCTGGTATTCCCATCTCTTGAAGAATTTTCCACAGTTTATTGTGATCCACACAAAGGCTTTGGTATAGTCAATAAAGCATAAATAGATGTTTTTCTGGAACTCTCTTGCTTTTTGCACGATCCTGCAGATGTTGGCAATTTGCTCTCTGGTTCCTCTGCCTTTTCTAAAACCAGCTTGAACATCTGGAAGTTCACGGTTTAGGTGACATCATTACCACATGACCTGGTTTTGACTCCCTGGAGATAAGCCTTCTTCAATATCATTGGCACAGGGATAATTTTGGTCTATGACTGTATGGACTGAACTGCCTTTCCCCCCACCCAAATCCTTATGTTGAAGCTCTAACCCAAAATGTGATTATATTTGGAGATAGGGGCTTTAAGAATGTAATTAAGGTTAAATGAGGTTATAAGAGTAGGATCTTAATGCAATCTGACTGATATTCTTATAAGAAAAGGAAAAGACATGAGTTTGTGGCTATGTGAAAACATAGCAAGAAGTCTGCAGTCTGCAAGCCAGGAAGAGAGGTCTCACCAGAAACCAACCCTACTGGTACCCTAATATTGGACTTCTAGCCTTCAGAACTGTGAGAAAATAAATTTCTATTGTGTAGGTCACCTAGTCTATAACATGTAGTTATGAGAACCCAAGCCAACTAATTCAATAAACTAAAAAATATCTTCCTCTTTTCCTTCCTTTAAAAACCCCACTGAAATCTTCATATACTGAACTCTTCATACAATGAGATTCTATATGATTTTGCTTTTCACTAAATTTCATCATTGTAGTCATACGTGCACACTGTATGTGCACATACAAAAAAACAGTATAAGACAAACCCCCCCCCGTTTTTTTTTTTTACTACGAATAGATTTTCTATGTATCAGTTTGGTTATGTGTCAATTCCTATATCTTCCTTAGTTATGGTATATCTCTGAATTAGTCTGCTCAGGCTGCAGTAACAAAATGTTATAGATTAAGTGACTGAAGCAACATTTATCTTCTCACAGTTCTGGAGGCTGGAATCCCTGATTAAGGCTCTAGCCAATTTGGTTTCTTCTAAGAGGGCTTGCAGGCTGCTGCCTTCTCATCAGGTCTTCACCTGGCACTTCCTCCATGCCTGTGCTCTCCGCTGTTTCTTCTTATAAGACACTAATCCCATCGGGTCAGAGTCTCACCCTTATGACTTCATTTAACCTTAGAGGCCTAATCTCCAATACAGGCACACTGTTCAAACCACAACACATGTATTTTGAGGGAAACATTCAGTTCATAACCATCTCTAAAAATAACCTGCCTTTCTACGCTATCATTTAATAAAATATAGAGCTCCCAAACTCCAGCAATAGAGAGAGACAATAAAAATCTGTTTGGTACATAAACACGGAGATAAAATGCAGCATTTTTAAAGTAAGTCAATGCTCCACAACACCATTCAAGTGCTACAGAAGACTTGGTCAGAGAAAACAAAATGTAAATTACAGGAATGATTTTGAGGAGTTTCAGAGGCTAGATCTATGCCTGAAAGATCAGGCAAGGTGCAATGAAAGCAGAGTTCTCAATCACCTGGGCACTGGACGTAATCTGGGAACAGATTGGGTGCTACTGGGTGGTCTTCCGGGGAAATAATATTTCAAAAACAGAACTCCCCAGCTGAGAGAGATGCAAACGGCTTTCCTTTTAATTTAGTCAACATATGGTCACACGGTAATCTCAGCTATGATCTGTGCTTTACCACATTCTGTGGAAAATCTACTGTAGACAATTACATCCAAAAAATAGGTGTCTTAATAGGTAGCCACAAAATGAACATTCCCAAAACATTCCTTGGGAATCTACTCCCCAGCCAACATACTACAGAAAAGACTTCTTGCTGCTGTTGCTGCTGCTAAGTCGCTTCAGTCATGTCCGACTCTGTGCGACCCCATAGATGGCAGCCCACTAGGCTCCCCTGTCCCTGGGATTCTCCAGGCAAGAACACTGGAGTGGGTTGCCATTTCCTTCTCCAGTGCATGAAAGGGAAAAGTGAAAGTGAAGTCGCTTAGTTCTGTCCAACTCTTAGCAACCCCATGGACTGCAGCCTACCAGGCTCCTCCATCCATGGGATTTTCCAGGCAAGAGTACTGGAGTGGGGTGCCATTGCCTTCTCCAAAAGACTTCTTAGGTTTCACCAAAATGTTACTACCGGTAAGAGGTACTAGACTAAATAAAACAGTACTATGTATATACTTTGTTTTAACTACAGTTGATTTAATCTGTCCCCTTTTATCTTCAACTCAACTGCCAGATTTATCTTTCCAGAATTCCACTGCTGCACTATTAAAAACTGCCCCTCTGGCCTCCTGAGTCAGGTATAAACTCCTTCACCTAGCAAATAAGCAAAATCCCCATAGACAAAACCCACCATATTCAACTTTATCTTCACTACCAATCACCACATTTGCCCCCAAAAAGATGCTTGCTGCTGCTCCTTGCCTGATGTGAAAGCTCTTCTTCCCTCTCTCCTCTCCACTTGGCATCCACAGCCTTTTCATTCTTTGTGTGTTACCTCCTTCACGAAGCATTCTCTGATGACATCATACACACATGGATTCTTTCGTCAGGCAATAATTATGCATTCAGAACCATTATTCCAAAGACTTCCCTCATGGTCCTGTGGTTAAGAACCTGCCTTTATTGGCAGGGGCCCCGGGTTTTTGACTCCCAGTCAGGGAACAGGGGAACTAAGATCCCACATGAAGAGGGGTAACAGAAGGCTACTAGCCACAACTACCGAGCCCTTGCAACGCAAGGAAGACCCAGCAAAGCCAAAGAAAAAGAAAAAGTGCATTTAAAAAAAAAAAAAAAAAGAACCATTATTCCAGAAGCTGAGAGGGCTCCTTCCTCCTAATTCTTTTTGTCCACCACTGTCTGTGACTTAGGTTTAATAATCTTAATACTGTCCTAGTCTCTCAACGAGTCACTTTATTCTATCAGTGGAAAAGGCTCCTAAAATGCTTTATTTACTAGTTGGTTCTTGTGTGCAATATCAATTTAACTGTTGGTAATTTGTCCTTAGGAAGCCAAATATACACATCATGTATCTTTCATGGCACATGGTGAAGGGCTACCTTAATATTAACTGATGTTAAATATGCTTTCACTTGTAGACCTTGTTAATACTTTCTGAGGGATAGAAGGAAAGAGTTTCAGTTGCCACAATTTGTCCTTAACTTTAACTTGTTAGACAAATATTTATGGAGTTCCTACTATGTGTCAGATACAGGTATAAATATTCTTTTACTCTAGGGTCTTAATCATGGGCGTTTCCCCAGCACCTGTCACAAGCAACTTGTTTAAATAGTGCGGTAAATGAGACTCAGGTGATGAACAAATTAGTAGTAGATGGGCAAGGTAATTTCAGAGCATGATAATCACTACGGAGAAAATAAAACAGAATTAATACCACATACTATGCAGCTGTTTACAAATGTGGAGATTTCGTTATCAGCAGAGTCAAGTGACACTATCCGCATGGCTTGGTGGTAAATAGAGTATTTCTGTAGTCAGATGTGTTGGGCTCACCACCCTGCCTCCCTCCCTGTGTGGCTCTGAACAAAGAACTTAACCTCCCCCCGCCTCCTCTTTCCCATCCCGCATGAGGTGAATCGAGGATTACAGAGTTGATACGTGAAGAGTTTGGTGCTGTGCCTGGCAACTCGGGAAGCGAGTCGGTAACTGCTAGTAAACATTACCGTTGGTCACGTTAACTCACCTGATGCTAAAGGCAGGTGAGAACCTCAGGCTCGCTCGGTCCCGAGCCTCGCCCAGGTGCGCGCCCGCCCGCCGAGGCAGGTAGTCGAGCAGGGCTGAGGAGGGCGGAGTTCTGACCTTGAATTGAGGTCCTAGGAGACTGAGGGGTCAGGGCCCCCTCTCCGTCTGCGAGGGCAGACGGAGGTGGGCAGGCGGGCCAGGGCTGCCGAGTCCAGTGGGCGGCAGAGCCCCATCCCTCCCTCAGGCGGAAGGCCTCGAGGACTCGGATCTGCTCACCCCGCGCCCCGCGGGGGCAGGGGACAGGCCGAGCTCTCCCTCCGCGCCCGCCTCTCAGAGCGCGGGCGAGGCGCCGGCGCCCCAGACCTCCTGGCCCCGCCCCCAGCCCAACAGCGGCCCGCGGGGCGCACCGCCCACCCAGGGTGCGAGGCCGCGGGCGGGCTCGCCCGGCGATTGGCCGGGAGGGGTGCGAGGGGCACACGGGCGGGGGCGGGGGGCGGGCACATGCGCGCTAGCAGCGCGGCCGGCACGCGGCGCTCGCGCTCCCAGCTTAAATGAGCCTGGGATCCCAGCGCCCCGCACTTCACCCGGGTTCGCGCTGCGGCCGCAGGCGGAGCGGCCGGTGCCGGTGCTGGCCCTCGCGTCCGCGCTCTTGGGCTCCCTGGCGGTCGATGGGACCTAGCGCCGTGAAGCAGGAGGCGGCGGCCGTCGGGGGGCTGGGTCAGCGCGAGAGCCCGCCGGGGGGCTCGGGCATGGCGGGCCGCAGGACCTGAGTCCTGCCCCGCGGGGAACAACCTGGTGGCGGGCGATGGGGACGAAGCGGGGCTGCAGCCGCGCCGAGCCGTGAGCGCCCCGCTTCCGCCGCCGCAGCCGCCGCCGCCTCATCGCCGCCTCGGCCCCTCGCTAAGCGCCGGGCCTCTTGGGATCATGGCCCTGGAGCAGCTCTGCTCGGTCCTCAAAGGTAAGCGCCCTGGGCCGCGGACGGCGCCCCCTGGGGGCGAGACCGGCCTCTTCGCGTCCCTGCCCGGCGCCGGGCGCCCGACGCGCCCCTTTGTCTGGCACGAGCGGACCGCGGATCCCCGCTCCCGCCGGGATCCACTTGTTCCCCGAGCGCTTCTTCCCAGCCCTCTGCCGTGTGCCTTGGCGGGGGACCCGGGAAGCGCATCGGGACTTGGCGGCCCGGCCGGCCCTGCGAGCCGTGCCCTCGCGCTTCTTCCTCGGAATTCCGTACATCGCTTTGCAAAGTTGTAGGATTCGTGTGAGTGGAGCGAAGGCCGCTCTTTTCAGCATTAGTAACAGAAAGTCAGTCCCAG
Source organism: Bos indicus (assembly GCF_029378745.1). Taxonomy (NCBI): domain Eukaryota; kingdom Metazoa; phylum Chordata; class Mammalia; order Artiodactyla; family Bovidae; genus Bos; species Bos indicus. Next base: position 16,169,189 of record NC_091777.1, on the reverse strand, counting down.
CGAACAATAAAAAGCCCAACTGAGGCGTCGCGGAGCGGTTCTCGAAAAGCCCCGGGGTGGCGGGCGGCGAAACGGCCTTGCCCGCCGGCCGGGTCCCACCTGCTGCGGCCACGGAGGCTGCGGCACCACTGCGGGCGCCGCGACCCGGCCCGGGCCGGAGACGCTGCTCGGGGCTGCGCCCCGGCGCTTCCCGGGACCTCAGATACCCTGCCGCCGCTGTCTGATTCTTTCTGATTTGTTGTACCGGGAAATAAAACAGTCGGCTTGCCAAGTACACAAAGCTCCAAAACATACTACAGCTGCTTTGCATTTTCCAGGAGGTGTAATATTAGATTAAAATTTATGTACATGGATAATTAAGGTTGTGATTCAAAGTTGTTTCTGAAAATCGAACTGAATAAATCCTTTTTTTCGGCCCTCGGAGGAAAACACCACTACCAATAAAGGGCTTCTCTTTTCTGCTACTGACTTAGATTGAAAACTGAAGAGCTGTGTATTTGTAATGTTACAAAATGTTCTCTTTTTCAAAATATAAGGTAAGGCGTTAAGGCATTGACTAGCGGTACTATATATCGCTTTTTATTGTGTCTTAATATTTGTACAGTGAAAAATGTTGGGTTTTTCCCACCCATTAACACTTTTGAATTTTGTTTTACTGGAAAATTCAGTTTAATTTCCATTAAATTTTAATTGCAGAAATTACCCCATATATTTCTAAATTTATAATTGAGATATCAGCAATTTAGCTATCCACTGTATATGTATAATTTGTACAAAGGTAACCTAGGACTTTGGCAGTCACTCCATAAATCATTAATGATTTCCTCATTATATTAAAATGTTAAAACTCTAAAATTAATTTCTGTAGTCTTTCCTGTCTGTAATTCCCAATTTACATCGCCATTCCTTGGAAATTAAGATTTTGTTTTACTTTTTCAAAATAAATCATTCGCACAGTAGGGTTTGTGATAGTGCTCCTTATCTGAATTTGCTTCGTTGTCCTCATTCCCTTAGGATGTTCAGTATAATAAGCACATTCTATCTGAGTAGCCCCCTCTGGGGAGAAATCACGTAGATCTGTTATACAGCTTTACCTGCAGAACTTGACGAAACTGAGCTGGATAGGACGGAATCTCTGATACTCCTGGAATGGTGAAGGGTTTTGCAGCTTTTCTGCCTTTGCGTTTGTCGTTGGTACACACTGCCCTCTCTGGCCACCAGCGTGAAGCATTTAGTGTTTGCACCTTTCAGGAAAGGATTCTGTGGTTGATGGCAGAGCTACAGTGGAAACAATGAATTTCAGTAATACCTGGCTTTTCTTTTTTTCATGTTATGCAGCCTACTATTTTTACATGCTGGTGTATTTTTAAAGCTCAGACTAACTTGTTGTTAGGCTTACTAGAGAGAAAGCAAGCTATTTTTAAGTCTTCTAGAGTTCATGGATATGTGCTTGTACATAGGAGGAATCCCTCTGGAAAGATTCAAGAAATTAACAAAAGTTGATTCTGAGAAAAAGGTCTAAGAGACTGAGAAATAAGAGTAAAAGGAAGACTTTGGTTTCACTGCCCGCCCATTTGTATCACTTTTTTTTTTTTAAACCAAATGCATGTGTTACTTATACAAACATTGGTGTTTTTAATCTTAAAAAATTACATTTTAAAAAATACTGGCTTTTTCTGGTGCTTCCATTCATTGTGTGCACCAGTGCATGAAAAAGTAGCTCTTAAGGTGTAAATTGTTTCAACTTTGAAGAGGTTCTTATCAGAAGCAGTTATTTAACATCTGCATAATTACAGATATTACCTACCAAAAGCCTTGTTTTGGAATATTATGGTCAGTTTCTACTAAACCAAATCAGCCATAATGGGTGTGTGGAATTTTAAGTAGAAGGTAATTTTCTTTAAGATGCCATTGATTCTTGGTTTTACTTTCAGCAGTAAGAACAAAAGGATAACTCTGCTAGGCTTTTAAACCTTTCATATATTGTTAAAACTGAATAATTCACTTTTAATGGTTTATGATCACTCCAAGTCTAATAAAATTTGACTTGTCTTTTATCAAAATTAAGTATCATGGTTACATGAAAATATTAGGCTTATAAACCCATTTTTCACTGTTCATATTCATTCTGCAGACTTGTGTCAGGAGAATCCTATACTCAGTTATATTTAAATGTGTATAAACTGTGGTTAAATTTATGGTGTTACAGTGTGTACCTGGCACTGTATTTTAAAAATCTTATTTGAGACTGTGACAATAACTCGTGTCCTGCATGCTTAAGTCTTTTTCAAGAAATTAAACAATACAGAAAAGTACCATAATGAAAAGTTATCCTTTAAAGAGGGAAGTTTTTAAAGATAGATAGCCTTGATAAAAGCTAACTTTATTCCCCCCCCACCAGGAGTTAGAGAAAATGTTTTATTAGTATAGTTGAGAAATCTGACTAAATGATGGTTTTATTATAATTTGATAGTTTGATTACTTGAATCCAATTATCTGTTTTGAAACCAAACTGACCTTTTAGGAAAAACATCCAGTGCTGTAATACACACACATGCACATTACAAGTTCAAATCAAAGCCATTTTTCAAAGCCCATTTAGGAATAAGATAGAAAAAAGATTATTATATAAGTAAAGTTCATTATCTAAAATTCTGAAGAATAATTCAAGTTCTGCTCTTGGTTACTACCCATTCAGCACAATCCCCTGTCATTTTAAAATTTATGATTCTTCAGAATAATTTATTATTTTTTTAATGTGTCCCTGGGGCATTTTGAGATCCCACTTAGTGTGATCTTTAAGTTGCAAAGGGGAATCCTAAAAGGTTTCCAAACTCTTCTTAACGGAACTCCCTCAAAGGAACTCTTGGTGGAGGGAGGAGAGGTAGGTCTCAAAACTCAACACAAGCGAACAGGGTTGCTTTGATTGCTGTGGGGCCTCACCCTCTCAGTCGCTCATCAGAGTGACCCAGATTAACTGACACGTATTAGCATATTTGTTCATAATTACAGGGTGTACTAATCTGAAGGTTCAATTTGTCCTAGTCAAAATGAGATTAAAATATATTGGTTTAAGCATGCCCAGAATAATATATTGGAAATTACAGTGTTAGTGGGTGAGAAGACATCAAAAATACTCATCGAAATGTGACCTGGTCATGTTAAAATCCAATGGTAGCTGCTGTGGATGTCTGAGGAAGACTCCAGTATGATTAGAGCATACAAGTATACTGCCATCTCCAGAGCGTTTTGACTAACGAGAAGGTTGTCACATTCTGCAGGCAAGAAAAAGCATTTCTGCAGTTATGCTTTCTTTGAAGTAATTGGCAGTGTGATTAGCATGAAGAGGTTGGAGTGATCCCAGAGTTCTTCAAGCTCCATCTTCCTTCTTAACTAAAAAGTAAAATTGAGTTTGATTAAATTAAGGTATTTTTTTGTTCTTTGGAACAAAAAGTTACTACTACCTCAAGTATATGGACTCCAATTGAACTCCATTCTGCTTCAGAAAACAGATGCAGGGAGACCAGGTAGGCAGTTGTTACATTATGGGATCTCATGATAAGTTTACCAGACCTTACCTTTACCGCTTAGATGCTGAAAACAGGAAAACTTAGAAAGAGGTATGTTTAATTACTAACAAAGGTAAAGGGAGTTAGCTTGATAAAAGTAAGAGAAGTAGCATATCTGAAAAAGAAAGAAATCTATTGTTTTTCTGTCCCCTGACTTATGCTCAAAAAAAAGAAGCTGGGTCACCTGTGTGCCTATTCTTAACCAAGTTTGTGGTTGTCAATTTGTTAGTGTGGCTATCTGTGCTGTATGTTGTAGTTACAAAGGAGGTATAACCAGGATTATGCTTAGTCACTTCATATATTCATCTAATTTTGAGTGCTGTTGTGGGCCAGCCAGTCTTCTAGTCACTAAAGATGCATAAGTGAATCAGACAAGTCCCTCTTTCTAGTAGGAAGAGACAGATAATAAGAAAATAGTGGATAATATAAGTAGTAATTGAAATGCTATTTATGCATTTATTTATTATGTATTATTTATGTATTTATGTATAAAACAAGATGAAGAAGAAAATATGGAGCTTCTTTAGCAGTCAGAGAGCCCTCACAAGACTCGAATAACAGGAAGGAACCAGCCATGCAGAGTGTGAGTCTAGGCAAAAGGAATAACAAGTCCCTAAGGCAAGAATTAGCTTGGTGTGTTGTGGAAAGAAGGCCTGTGTAGCTGTAGATAGCAGTCGGAAGGTCAGCGGGATGGTCAGGACATAGGACTTCTGAAGTCAGAGTAAGAAGTATGGATTTATTCTAAATGGAATGGGACTCTGTTGGAAGATTTTATGAAAGGCTGTGATGTGATCTGATCTATGTTTTGAAAGGATCACTGGCTGGTGGATACAGAGTAGATTATAAGGGACTATGGCAGAAGTAGCCAGTTTTCTTCCAATATCCATTTTACCTTTCAGTGGATCTCTGAACTTTAACCACACAATCACCCAAAATAAATACTAGATTTTGCAGTTTTCCTTGGGATTAGGTGTGGCCATGTGACTAACTCTGACAGTTACGTGTGTGTTCAACTTTGGGGGAGTGGTGGTGTTTTTGTCACTCAGTTAGAATTTTTATTTTGACATCATGGTAGATTCTAAGCAAATGTTTTTAAAGGAAGGAGGAATGCCCTGTGGCATTTCTTCATTCTTGCTAAGTGTAATGCAGGCATGGTAGCTGTAAAGATATAGTACCTGGCACTCCAGCATCTATACTGGCCCATCAGATGACCTTGGGAATGAAGTCATATACAACTGAACAGTAAGATAGAAGAAGCTTAGCCTCTTTGTTTCTTCCAGTAGACTATCACTCTCCTGTTGAAGCTGTCTTTAAAGTGTGGTTCCAGGGCCAACAGCTTTAGCATCACTAGGGAATTTGTTATAATGCAAGTTTTCAAACCCCACCCCAGAATTCCTGAATCAAAATTTTTGGAAGTAATGCCACCCCCACACACACAAGTCTGTGTTTTAATAAACCTTACAGATGAATATGATCCACGCTAAAGTTTGAGAACTACTGTCCTAGTGATTTATTTCTCAAACATGGAAGAACTGCTGAGTAGGATGTGGACATTTTTAATCCTTGATATATGTTACCAGATCAGCCTCATCAAAGCTGTGACAGTTTACAGTCCAGTGACAACATAAGTCAGTTTCCTATATCCTGACCAATACTAGAATCTGTATTTTTATATTAGAAAGGCTGAATTTTTCCATTGTTTTTTCTTGGCACTTTAGTGGCATAATCTTTTTTCCCATTTATTTGTAGTTTTTATTTATGTTTTGGTCTTTTGTGAATGAAGTTGTTCCCTACCCAAAAGTATGAATTCACCTTTCTTTTCATTCTACTATTAAATTTTCTATTTAGCTTGAAAAGGGGATCTACTTTTTTCCAAATAATTAACAAGGTATCCCAGAACCATTTATTAAAACTGCCCTCTCACCAAGTATTTCAAATATTATATAAATCATAATAAATTCTGGGATATATATGTCTGTTTGGGGCTTTTTTCTTTTCTTCCATTTTCTAACCTAAAAGCCCATTGAGAATAAGGACCATGTCTTTTTGTTTCACTGTAGTTCCAGGGACTGAGTCAACTACCTGTAATGCAGTGAATGCTAGTAATGTTTGTTGACAGATACCAGTTTCTTCCTCTACCATTGCTACATTTTATAATTCTTGTAGCTTTATAGTAAGCATATTATTTTTATGAATTTTTTTATATTTTCCTTGGCAAATATGGAAACGTCTTTAAGATGACCATCAGAAGCATTTTAAGTATCTAGAGAAAAGCTAAGATTTTTATTAAAACATCATTAAATATTATCTGACTTACTGGGAAGAATTGTTACCTTTACAATTGTTTCATTATCCAAAATGTATTATTTCTCTATTGTATTCATTTATTTACTTACTTGTTTATTTTAGTCTTATGCTCTTCCCTTAATAGGTATAATAGTTTCCTGGTAATTCTCTTGGGACTTGTGGGTTTTAAAATAACATTGTCTATAAGTAATAGTTTTGCCTCCTTTCCAGTATTTATTGCATTGGCCAGAATTGCCACTATTAAGTAACAGTGAAGAGAATAGACCTGACCTTGATTTTTACTTGATTGAAAAGTACAGCCTTAAACTGGAAGGTCTGGAGACAAGATTGCAGGTAGAATGCTAACAACAGTGATTCAGGGTTAAAAGGAGTAGCTTGGAGGATTTGTATACCTTGTATACCTTGAATAGCACCTGTCTTTATCATTTAGGCCTTCAAGTCAGATCTGTATAGTACCCTATGCTAAACTCCAAAGTCAGAGGTGAGAACGTACATGGTGGGTACGACTTTTTTCAAATATGAGATCACAAGCAATTCTCTGCGTGACTATACTTTAGGGTTGTGGAGTTTAGAATCTTTATTTTGGCATGGATTGCTTTTCTTTTTTTTTCTTGGCATGGATTTCTGCTTTAAAGAATCACTGCCTTCCTGGGTACGTTGTTTTTGAATTTGAAGTGTGAAATTTTTCTGGATTTGAGAAATTATTGACCCTTTGGTAAGATATAGACGAGAACAAGTGACACATAGATCCGGACTAAGGACAGAGCAGAGCGCCGCAGCACTGCTTCATGTACTAGGTAATGCCAGTGTTTGGCATCAGTGGAGTTTGTTTTAATATCTCAGCCTGATTATAGCAAGCAATTTGCAAAGATCCTATTGTACAACTGGGAGAAACTATGTTTATTATGATACAGAATTTAGAATGATTAATCGTTAGAACTGTATCACCACAGCTATCACTATATATTTCTATCCCCAATTGTTCAAACTTGCCTTATTCATTCCTTTTATTCAGTGGCATAGTTCATTTGGTTGTGAGTAGTAACATTTGGGGAGGGGGATTATGAGCAACACCCTATATAAAGTAGAAGGAATAAAAGGTTATTTGGTCTAATTTATTTTTAATATGATATTTCTACCTCAGTTGTATATTGTGTGCAAATTACCTAAATCATGTTTTTAAAAGACATGCTTTTTTAAGTCATTATATAGTGTAATTTTCCAGGCACAATTCATCTTTTTGCCATAGTTTTACTGTTCTCCTGGTTTTGATTGATTTCTTACTTTCCCTTTCTGCCTGACTTTGTATTACTTACATACTGTGAATTACAAATGTGAGAACTGGTAAATTGTTGTGCCTGTGAATCAGGAGGAAAGGTACAATGAGCACAAAATTTTGACCAGTTGTATACCATCTGAATGGGATGATATTCCTTGCGAAATAGTGTCCTCTATCAAGATTCATTGATACAGTTGTGGTATTTGCTGAATTTTCAAATATCTGTTATTATTCTAGTTTGTTTTTCTTTTTTTGGCCGTATCTCACAGCTTGCAGGATCTTAGTTCCCAGTCCAGGGATTGAACCCAGGCCCTCAGAGGAGAAGGCTCAGCATCCTAGCCACTGGACCACTAGAGGATTCCCTAATTTTTCTTTTTGATCAGGAATCTTCTGTGTTTTGTTTTTGTTTTTTTAAATAGTGTTTCAAAACTCCATTCTCCTAACTCTGATCCAGTACAAAGATGTGAAGAGTCTGGAGGAAGGATTGTTCCTACATAGCGTGAGATCTTCAGTACGACTAGCAACCAGAGAGAAGGAGGGGTAATTAGAGTTGTTGCAAGTTGACAGAGGAGACAGAGGTCAATGAGGATACAGCTAAAATGAAGATGTATATGCTTAGATTATAAGATGTAAACAGCACAAGATCCCAAGAACTCTGTACATTGGTGACTTTGGGTGGTAGATGCCTAGTGCATGGTACTGAGTGAAGAACGGCTTGGCCATCTGCCAGTCCCTTCACTAGCCATCTCTTCTGTGCCTCCATCTCCATCACCCCTGAACATCCTTTAAGTTACCAAATGCAGTTAACACTACATCTGAGTCGTAATCATGTCATAAATCTCTCCTCCTTCCCATTTATATTACCACTGCTCTGCTTTAAGACCTTAGCGTCTTTACTTCCTAAATGACCTCTCTTTTTAAAAATTTAGATTCCACACCATCATCAGGATAAGTGATCTGAAACACAAATGTGATAATGTCACTGTCTAGTTTAAAAAATGAAAACTCAGTTATTTCTCCTTGTAGTCAAAGGTTTAAACTCTTCAGCATGGCATTCAAGGCTTTTTACAATCGGATCTCATCCTACTGTTTGTTTTTTTTTTTTGCCTTCACTGAGTCTTTGTTGCTTTGCTTGGACTTTGTCTGGTTGCAGCAGGCTGCAGCCACTCTTCATGTCAGTGCACAGGCTTCTCATTGCCGTGGTTTCTTGTTGTGGAGCACAGGCCCTAGGCATGCGGGCTTCAGTAGCTGCAGAAGGCAGGCTCAGTAGTTGTGGCTCACGGGCTTAGTTGCCTTATGTGTGGAGTCTTTCCTGGCCAGGAATCAAACCCATGTCTCTTGCACTGGTAGGCAGATTCTTATCCATTGCGCCACCAGGGAACACCCTCATCCTATTTCTAACCTGATGTATCCCTTTTCCCCTCCACATGCTATCTGTACTATCCTACTCAGAATTCACTAACACTTCCTAGGTAAGTTTTCATTGTCTAAGCTGTTTCTTTCTCCCTATCCTGGGTAGAAGTTCTATTAGGTTTCACTAGAATAGATCTTTTTTCCCTGAAGTTTTCCTCACTCTGTTCCTCTTAACCCCCAGCAGAATGAACAAATGGTTCCCTTTTCTGCTTCCATTGTGTTTTCCATGTAACCCCTGCTAAATTCTTTTTCACCTTGTAGATTGTCTTTGACAATACGTTGACTCCTTAAGGATGAAAGTTTGTCCTAATATCCATGGTTTAGCAGAATGCCTAGCACATATAAAGGGCTCTCTGCAATGTGCATCATCTCATTTCATTTTCACAACAGCCTGTGTGGTTGGTGTTATTAGTACAACATCCCCATTTTACAAATAAGTAAACTGAGCTGAAAAGGTCTCACAACTGGTAGAAATCAAAACTTGAACCCCAAACCTAGATCCACCTAACTCCTGAAGTCCATTCTCTTATAACTGTTTTGCTTTATCTCCTGCTTTATCTTTTGCTTTATCTTTGCTTTGTCTCCTGCCTTAATCTGTGCATGCTCTGTGCCTGCTATCCAATAGGTACTCTGACGTGCTTCCTGACTCATTGAATGAAAAATAAAAACTCCAGTTCACACAGGAGGCTGATAATGTGGTTTTCATTGAAAGAGTGAAAGTTACCAGTGCACCATTCTTAAAAAGAATGTGTTATCGTCAAAACACAAACATACAAAACAATATATTATTCATTGGGGATCAGAAATGTTAAACTTGGGGGGAGGGGAGAAGCTCCATTTTCTAAATAGTGCTAGCTTTTGTAATGAAGGACACAGCTATAGAATGTCTTGAATTGATTTCTAGGAGACTGCTGCCCCCTTACTTCTATTTTTATTAAGAATGTTCTCACAAGTCAAATAATCTAATTGAACTTTTACTGGCATAATATATTGCAAAGCTAGCCATAATGCATGTAAGGTCTGAGGAGGTAGAGTGCAGTAAATATAGAATAATTGGGATCAGCACAGTTCGTTGTACAAGAAAAAAAAGGTATGTATTTTTGCATCCATCATAAATTGAAAATGTACTTATTAGTGCTTGTATAAATGAGTGTGATATCAATTGTATTTTTTCTTGGGTTGTCTTGTCAAATAGTAACTCAGAACATAACAATTAATAGTATTGAGTGTGAATGTTAGTAAGAAATAGGGGGGTTTAGTATTTTTTTTTTTTTTTGTCATCTGATTTTTCTCATAAACTTGGTAAAATCTAATACAGATTCAACTTTTTAACTTATCTTCTCTTATTTCTCTAGTGTTGTTAGTAACAGTACTTGTAGTGGAAGGAATTGCTGTGGCCCAAAAGACCCAAGGTAAAGAATTTACAATGCTAATTTACTACATGTTCAGAGCAGTAGGATGGCTTTTTGGAAGGATTACAACTTTTGAGTACTATTTCCATAATCCCTCTGGGGTGTTTCAGTGACCTAAGGCTTTCTGTCAGTCTATCAGCTTTAATTCAGCCAGGTTCAGCTGCAGTTAACTAGAGTAAATTGTTAACATAAAATCTTACACTGATAAATTTTAAAAATTGGCATAACTAGTGACTCCTAGAACACTATGGATTATGTCCAAAAATAAGATTCATGCTTTATCACCAAGCAAAAATAAAAATCCCTTTTTTCCAGTGTAGACAAATGAAACATTTCCATCAATATCTTATTCAAACCCCTGAGGACATGTTCCAGTTATTGTTTATGAAAGAGGATTAGCTAGAATGATGTTTGAGCCAGATTTCTATTTCAGAGTTTAGTACATTTCCTAAATAACCTGACTTATTTTTATTTTCATCAAAGTTATACATACACCTGACAAAAATTAAAGCATTCTAAAACGTTAATTAGGAAAAATCAGTCTACCAGCCTCCCAAACCCCACTTCTCCATGGTAGTCTACCAGCCTACCAAACTGCTCTTTTGGCTGATTCTTTTGGTATTTTCCTGCATATTTCTGAATAACAAAGTATATGGCTATTCTCAGTTATTTCAGTGTGAAGTAGTAGATAATTTTCCCACCATGGAAGATAAGAATTTAGCTCTTTTTTGCACCTACTCTTCACCTAACTTTTGCACCTAACTACACAGAAATGTTCTTTTTAACTTTGCACCTGCAGTACCCACGTCAGTATTTTTACAATTCTGGTTACATCTGTTCAAGTCACCACTGGGCTTTTTCATATGAAAATTTTATCTTTGGTTGTAGGTTGTAGGAAATTTTTCTTTCCCTTTTTTCTTGTTTAATTTTTAAAATTCTCTTTTCTCCATTTTCTCTCCTGTCTTTAAGGAATTCTTATTATTTGGTTACTTTTTTTAAAAAAAATCTTTTCTATTTTTCCATTTCTCATTTAACTGTTGTCTTCTCAGTAGTCTTCATTGAGACTTCTAAACCAAGAATTGGAAAACTTTTTCTATAAAGGGCCAGATAGTAATTGTTTAAGACTTTGCAGGCCATTATAGTCACAGGAGCACCTACTCAGCTCTGCAGCTGCAGGGTGAAAGCATGAATGGGCATGTATTTATTCCACTAAATTTGATTTTCCAGTAACAGGCAGCAGACCAGATTTGGTCCAAGGCCATAGTTCATGGAAAGTGAAAATGTTAGTCGCTCAGTGGTATCTCTGACCCTTTGCAACCCCATGGACTGTATGTAGTCCACCATGGAATTCTCCAGGCAAGAAAGTCCATTCTCCAGAGAATCTTCCCGACCCAGGGATCAAACCTGGGTTTCCTGCATCGCAGACAGATTCTTTACAGTCTGAGCCACTTCTGCTCTAAACTTTTTTTTTTTAATTCTATTTTTAGAAACTTTCTTTTGTTTTCTAAATAATCTCTTTGTTTCAGAGTATGCTGTGTTCTTGTGTTATAGATATGCGTTTGACCCTTGAACAATGCAGAGGCTAGGGTAAGAGTTTAGGGTTAGTCAGAAACCTGCCTGTAGCTGCTGGCGCCCCTCCGTGTTTGAGGTTCTGCATCCTCACATTCAGCCAACCACAGACGAGCACCACGTGCATCCACGTGGTTCAAAGGCCAGCTACTCCCTTGTTCTCTGAGAAGATTAAAGGGTAGTTTTGTTTAGTGCTTTTTTTTTTTTTTTAAGTATTCTATAATCTCTGCTTCTCAGAGTCGTTTTTTTATTTGTTTTTAATCTGTTTTTCATATTGGAGGCTTCCCTCTCATGTCTGGTGCTCCTTGAGTGTCTCTCATAGTTATGAAAGGAGCACGCAGATCTGCTTGTTAGCCATCTGCAAGTGTAGACAGGGCTTCTTTACTGCTGCCTTTCCTGGTGAATGATTGAATCCACCTATGAATCTTTTTCTTTGGACTCATTAGTTTCCCCAGAAAAGGTTAAGATTCCATTTCCTGCTTAGAGGCTCTATATCTGACCAAGAGGCCTTTGGGGAGTTGAGTGGGGGAGGAGAAGGGGAGTGTGGTTCAGCATGTTAACATTCACCTCATCTCCCTGTTTTCTTGTTGGTATTTTCACCCTCTGCTGTGCCTGATGTTCCCTGGTCCAGCAACCCTGTTCACTTTCTCCAAAGAAATAGTATTATTTTCTGATGCGGTGATAGAGCATCATCTACCTGGTTTGTGGAGTGGGAGGGGGTATTAGGAGTCAAACTGATTGCAGACTTTTAACCAAGCCTCATGTTTTTAAAAATACCCAGCTTCACCACTTCCACCCCCACTTCTAGAGATACCTACCACTGCCAGAAGTTATTATTGCAGCTACCTATTTGTACTTACGGGTTTATGCCCTTTAAAAAATTATTTACTGTTGTTTAAGTGGGCTTTGAAGAAGGAGCAGAGCTAAATGCATGTGTTCAATCTACAAGCTTTAACTAAAAATCCCTTTGCAATCTTTGAATCTTATTTCACCTTGAGTTAAACTAAATATAGAGGTACCATACCTGAGAGAAACTCCTGGAATTCTTTTATTTTGTGTCAGAATTGAATTTTATAGAGTTTTACTAATTTATCAGATTCTCCCACATGGTTTTGCCTTTGTAAAATCTAAGCATTTTATTTCCCTGTTGTTTTACATGGCAGACTTGTCCTCTAGAGCAAATGCTTCTGCTGTATTCAATCTGTTATGCTAAATTTGACAATAGTTCTTAAAAATTGCTTGTGTGTGTGTAACTCAATTGGCAGTTGTTTGGGGAAGTTGTAGGGGAAACTAATGTTTTAAATTTTCCATAAGATGGACAAAATATTGGAATGAAGCACGTTCCTGCAACCCAGTGTGGCATTTGGGTTCGAACCAGCAATGGAGGTCATTTTGCTTCACCAAATTATCCTGACTCATATCCACCAAACAAGGAATGTATCTACATTTTGGAAGGTATTTGACCAATTTCTATCTTTCATTGGATGAATGTTAACTTTTTTTGTAAAACTAAATAATTGGTTAAATGCTCTTTTTAAACCAATTTGAACAAAATTTAAACATGTATTTTAATTAAATCCTAGTCATTATAAATATTTCTTAATACTGCCAACATTAACAAAATAATGGTTGAAGTTTTATAAGAATTTTTAATCTCCTAAAATAATAATTAACTAGATGCATCAGTGTATATGAGAAACTTCTCTGATAAGAAACTTACTGACATCTCTTATTAGGCTTTATGAAATTTATGTCCATGGTTATATTTTATGTTTCTTTCATTTCTTCTGTTTTTCTGTTTCATCATGGTACATTGTATCTCATGAATCAAGCATTAGCTTCCCAACTCTTAATTTTGAGCATTCCGCTACATTTAACTAATTTAATATATAGCATATGCCAAAGGGAAAGATTACTATAATTCTACAGATAGCATTAACATACAATATAACAGTTATTATGAATTTTATATATAATAACAGTATAATCCTCATCTATAAAACAGTAACAGAGCAGTTGTGCTTTTCTCACTGTGTCAGGACATTTTTACTTTTTCTTGTTCACATTGCCCTGATTTACTTACTCTTTCTTTCTAGCTGCTCCACGTCAAAGAATAGAGTTGACCTTTGATGAACACTATTATATAGAACCATCATTTGAATGTCGGTTTGATCACTTGGAAATTCGAGATGGGCCATTTGGTTTCTCTCCACTTATAGATCGTTACTGTGGTGTGAAAAGCCCTCCATTAATTAGATCAACAGGGAGATTCATGTGGATTAAGTTCAGTTCTGATGAAGAACTTGAAGGACTGGGATTTCGAGCAAAATATTCATTTATCCCAGGTAAATAACTTATTGTTTCAGTAGCAAGATCTCACTCTGGTTTTAGAATCTTAAGACTAGAAAACAGAAAATCCAGTCAAGTTTATCAAATAAAGGTTTTTTAAAAATTACCAAGATCAAAGGGAAATCAGCCCATGAATAAATATTTAATAAAAATTAGAAATAGAGCTGTATCACTTGAATTTTGAGGCACATCATATATGGTATTACATTATTTCTTAGATTTAAGTTTTATAGCATATATCAAGGCCAAAGACATCATAATAAACACATTTTAAAAATAATTCAACAAATTTGTCTTTTCATGATCTCTACCAAAAATTATTTTGGCAGGTTTTTTTCCTTTGGAATGGTTGAATTAAACACTTATTTGAATAAACAGTCCCTAGAAAATACTGAACAGTAGAAAGAATAGTGCTCTGTACTTGGAGGCAAAAGATCTGGGTTTGAATCCTTTCTGTGCCACCTGCTAGCAATAAAATTTAGTATTAAGCTTGGACTTGTGCCTGAGCATTGCTGTTGATAAGACAAGAATATCTTCGTGAGGCTGCCATAAGTAATTACCAGAAACTTGGCAGCTGAAAACAGTGGTAATTTATTCTCTCAGAGTTCTGGAGGCCAGCATCCAGCAGGGTCACTTCCCTCTAGGAACTCTAGGGGAGAATCCTTTCCTAGCCTCTTCTTCCTCTGGTGGCTGCCCCAGCATTCCTGCACCTGTGGCCTCATCACTCTGATCTTTGCCTCCATCTTCACATCCCCCCAATCTTCTCAGAATGCTTAGCTTAATCACACCCTTTGCCTTAGAATGTAATATTCACTTTTTCTTAACCTTATAAGGTAATAAGGTAGCCTTTTAACTTTATAAGGTAATAGTCATAGGTTGTGACAGTTGTAATGTCACATATCATCATATATTTGGGTGGTGGGAGAGGGTCTCCATTCAGTGCAGTCTACCCTTCTTACCTACCACAGAGTTATGTGGAAACACTTTGTAGTCCTCAGAGCCTGTCCACTGTAAAAGTATGCATATCCCTAATGCAGAAGCCCAAAGATACACTAGTTATTACTCCTGTCTTCAGAGAACTCACAGACTTAACAAGATGAAAAAGTAACAATGTAAGAATCATATAATCTTTTATGTTTTTATGCAAGAAATTTACTAACTTAAAAAAAAATTTTAATTACAACAGCCAAATGAAAATATCATAACCATATCACCCTATAAATAAAAACCAATATAAGCAATATGGTATGTATCACTTCAGATGTTTTTATCTTTTTATTTTGTTTATTTTATATAACAGAGATCATGCTATTCTTTCAACTGTGTTACCAGTCTTTTTTTTTCTCCTGAACAATATATTCAGCTTTTTTTCCCCTGTTTTAAGTGTCACTTCAGATTTAAGTTCTTAATGTCAAAATGATAACATTTTCAGAAAGTGAAATTTATACTTTTTTTTTTTTTTTTAGAAATTTTAGGCTTATAGCAAACTGAGTAGAAAGTACAGAGTTACGGCATACCTTCTAACCACCCCCGCACACACACAGGCAGTGCTGAAACCTAAGATGAACATCCAGCACCCAGGGTACATTTGTTACAACTCAGGAACCTGCAGTGACACACATCATCACCTAAAGCCTGCAGTTTACGTTAGCGTTCACTCTTGATGTCGTACATTCTGTGACTTTGGACAGATGTAGTGGTGTAATGATGTATCTACCAGTACATGGTCATATGGAGTATTCCAGCTGCCCTAAAAGTCCTGTGTGCTCCGTGTATTCATCCCTCCCACTCCAGCTCTGGCAACCAGTGATCTTTTTACCGTCTCTATAGTTGTGCCCTTTCCAGAATATCATGCAGTTGGTATCCTACAGTGTGTAGCCTTTTCAGATTGGCTTCTTTCACTTAGTAATATTTGTTTAAGGTTCCTCTGTATTTTTCATGGCTCGGTAGCTTTTCTTTTTTTTAGTGCTGAATAATATTTCATTGTATGAATGTACCACAGTTTGTTTGTTTATTGTGTAGAAGGATATCTTGGCTGCTTTCAGGTTTTAGCAACCACAGATAAACCTGCTATAGACATCCATAAGCAGCCATTTGTGTGGACAAGTTTTTAACTCATTTGGCTAAGTACCGTGGAGTGCAATTGTATCATATTAAAATTTGTCTTAAATTTTTCCTTAAATGGAGAGTGGTGATGTTTGCACAGCATTGTGAATATACATAATGCCACTGAACTGTACACTTAAAAATGGATGAAAGGGTAAATATTTTACTACAATAAAAATAAATTTTAAAATTACAAACAGGTGTCTAAAAAATTTGAAAATTCAGATAGACATATAAACTTGTCAGAATGAAAAAATTGCTAGTCTAAAATATCTTAGACTAATTAGCCTATTTAAACCTATTTTAATTGACAGTTTTTATATGTAACTGATTGCTTAATTCTTGTTAATTTCTTTTTTTTTTTTTTTTTGCCATGCTGCATGGCATGTGAAATCTTCATGACCAGGGATTGAACCCATGCCCTCTGCAGTGGAATCTTAATCTGCACCAAATCTTAACCATTGACTTTCAGCATGATTATCAAAGTACATGTTGAAAAAAGTAGGAAAAATTTTAGCCTAAATTTAGAATACATCACAGAGACTATTCTTTTTTAACTAAACCCAACCTCCCTAAGTAAAAGAAAGTAACAACACTTCACCAATTTTGCAGAGATGTGTCAAAGATAAATCTAAATCTTAACCAGCATTAGAGTAAAAAAATCATAGCAACTATCTGGCAAGTGAATCAGAACTTCACACGTAGGCAAGAATTCTAGGGATATTGTCATTGCACTAAAATTTTCAGAGTTATTCCAGTTACTTCCAGGAAGTAGGAACCCATTACGAGCCTCTGCCTCAACAAATATCACCAGTAGCTCAGAGAATTTCATGTATTTAAAAGATACTAGTTTCTCATTGTTAGTAGGTTTCATCCACATTCACAAATCCCTGGACAAAATTTATTTTATAAATATGGCTTAAATAACTAGACAGCCATGATTTAGCTATTTATGAATTACCTATTTATTTTGACCTTTTTTTTTCTTCAGTAGTAAGATTGTGGCATCCTCACCCATGTTATAAAAGTAACACAATAGAGAAAGAAAAATTGTCTAGAGAATTAGAGCTAGTCCTGATTTTGCCATTATATTATCCAAAATAGTCATCATCTCTCTCTGATTCAGTTTCCTCATCTATAAAATAAAATATTACATGATCTTGATGTTATTGTTATTCGCATAATATTAAACATAAGGTATGTAGAAACTCTGAAGTACTATAAAATGCAAATGTAAGGTAATTAGTCTAGAAATCTTAAACATTTTCTTTTTATTTTAATGTGTCTATATTTTAACCATAAACCATATGAAGTTGCTCTCATGATACATATAATAGAAGAAAAAGAGCTGCTTTTCTTCTAAGCATCTTTACATATAAAGATGCCTGGCTTTGTTTTTTAATATTTTTAAAAGCATTGTTCAAATGATTAAGATACCTTTTTTTTTCTTTCAGGTAGTCTAAACATATTTGCAAAAACCTGACTCTATGTAAGACTTTTTTATATAATGTATTTTTGGTGCTGAAGTATCAATTCAGTTAATTGATTTAGTTATTAAAAATCAAATACCTGACCAATTTAATTAAATCAGTTATTTTAATATAAACTATTGATTGTCAACTTTCTGTGAACTATTTCACAGGGAAGAATATACGGTATATCATTTAGTCTTCTTTCTTTTTACTGCCATTGTGAAAATACAGCTCATTAAGCTACTACAGTGGGCTTCCCAGGTTGCTCAGTGGTTAAGAATCCACCTGCCAATGCAAGAGACGCAAGAGACATGGGTTTGATCCCTGGGTCAGGAAGATCCCCTGGAGAAGGAAATGGCAACTCACTCCAGTATTCTTGCCTGGAAAATTCCAGGCAAGACAGGGGAACCTGGTGAGCTACAGCCTATAGCTTAGTCACTCAGTCTTGTCCAACTCTATGACCCCATGGACTGTAGCCCACCAGGCTCCTCTCTCCATGGGGATTTTCCAGGCAAGAATACTGGGTTGGGCAAGCTGCCTTGCCCTTCTACAGGGGATCTTCCCAAACCAGGGATTGAGCCCAGGTCTCCTGCATTGCAGGCTGATTCTTTACCGTCTGAGCCACCACGGAAACCCAAGAATCATAGAGTGGGTATCAGGCCTACCTGATTCCCTGAGTTACCAGGGAAGCCCGGGCTACAGCCTATGGGGTCACAAAGAGTTGGACATAACTGAGCACACACACACACAGCTACTACTATGGTGAGGAGGAGTAAATTATGTGTAACATAAAATTCACTGTTTTAACCCTGTTAAGTGTACAAGTCAGTGGCATTGAGTACATATACAGTGTTGTGCAACCATAGCCACTGTCCATTTCCAAAACTGTTTTGTCATCCCAAGCTGAAATTCTGTCCCGATTAAATACTTAACTCCCATTACCCTATCCCTACAGCCCCGTGAAAACTATCTCTATTAATTTGACTAATCCAGGGACCTCAATAAATGGAGTCTTACACTGTCCTTAACTGTCTGGCTTATTTTACTTAGCATAACGTTTCAAGACTCATCCATGTTATATAGCATGTGTTAGAATTTCATTCCTTTTTAAGACTGGATAATATTTCATTGCAGTCTGTATCTTTCTACTAGCTACTGCAGTTGAGAAAGAGTTGTGAGTTTCAGGTAGCATAAATAAGTTATTAATTCATAATGTGATCAAAAATTTAAGCATTATCATTTTTAAAAACATCAATCCTATAAGTGAGCAGTGCTTTGTAGTATACACCAATGAAAGCTTTCTCTTGCTTTGTTGTTAAATGCAGCATTAGATATAACATAAGACATTAAGCCTTAAATTAACTCTAAAATATCTCGGTGCCAATCACTTTCTTCTTTTCTCTGTTACAGATCCAGACTTTACTTACCTAGGAGGTATTTTAAATCCCATCCCAGGTTTAGTATATTACCTCTTTTTTTTTCTCTTGGCATCTTTGATTAGTCTTATTTTCCTTTGAACATCATTCATCTGTCCTTTCTAGATTGCCAGTTTGAGCTATCAGGAGCTGATGGGATAGTGCGTTCTAGTCAGGTAGAACAAGAGGAAAAGACGAAACCCGGCCAAGCGGTTGATTGCATATGGACGATTAAAGCTACTCCGAAAGCTAAGGTAGTATTAAGTACGCAGTCACTTCTGAGGATGATATAATAAGATGTGATTTGTACATTGTGTTATTTGGTTCATGCAGATACCTACTGGTTAGTTAAACTGATGTTGCAACTTTTTTTAAATTTTATTTCAGTAACATTATTGAACACCTAACATCAGCATTGTTGTAGTTAAATAAATTACAATATAAACTTTAGGAATATTACACATACATTAATATTCTTATTTTAAGATTCTT
The DNA here is from genome assembly GCF_029378745.1 of Bos indicus. Taxonomy (NCBI): domain Eukaryota; kingdom Metazoa; phylum Chordata; class Mammalia; order Artiodactyla; family Bovidae; genus Bos; species Bos indicus. The sequence continues at coordinate 16,149,806 of NC_091777.1, read as the reverse complement.
AAAATCTGTGTATTCCTAACCAGACAGTACAGGTATTGATCAGTGTGATCATAGATTCATAAACCTCTTTATGAGGAGGTAAAACAGGCCATAAGAGGTTGAAGTGTCTTGTCAGAGATCTCAGTGTTGGTTATAACAGTGTCAAAACCAAAACACAAATTGTCTTAGTTCTTAGAACATTGAACATTAGAACTTAGAACATTGTCTTAGTTCTGTGTTCTTATCATGCTGTCCTCTGCTAATCATGTAGAATTTTTATTGGAAAGTACCACAGGGAAGGATGCTTTTATATAACTGACAGATTGAGACTGGTTCCTAACTACTGCTGCTTTTTGCTTTTAATTTGTACTTCTGGGAATAGTAACAGTTAAAATTGTATTTATTGTATGTATAATGTAAAAAGAGGGGAAAAAGTGAGGGTAAGAGAACAAACCTTTAAAGAATTAACAAAAATTTAAAGTTGCTGGTAATGTGATGGATTAGATAACCTGAAAACCTACCTGTTACAAAACACCTAGAAACATTAAATAATATGTAATAGACATCCTTTTTAAAGCATAGATAAACCCCCCAAAAGAAGATAATTCTTATTAACTAGAAGTGCAAGAACTATAAACCAGAGCAGTAAGCTGAAAACTGCAATTGATGGTACAAATGCCAAATGCCCCTTGCTGATTTCAGTAACCTGTGACTACTCGGGTGAACGTGCCAGGAGCCTGATATTACCCACACGGAGACAAATAAAAGGCCTAGGGTTCATGTGGCCTTTGCGAGGTTCACCACATAAAGCTGGAACCCACAAAGGGAGATGGTCGCCATGAAATGGTAAAAAAAAGTCTTCCATGAGCACAAGTTGTAACAAAAGAAGCTTATCTTTTGGGGCTCAGTCTCAGGATGGGGGTGAGGCTGAGGTCTCCCCTGACAGTTGATACCTAGAAACCTATCTTTATTAGTTTGGGGTGCAAATTTATGTTCCATGCTCAGCCCAGGAATCACTTAGCCCCAATATGAATAAAATGGTCCTGGGCTTATTACACCTTTTGACTCATCTGGCAGAGATAAATACAAATAGCCATGTAGGCCACAAGATTGCCATAGATAAAACAATAGACCCCCGAATTAGCGTCTAGGTGAACAGCTCACCGCAGGTTGAGTTAGCAGGCGTAACAGCAGGAAGTTCCTTAGATCCCCAAGATCTGAAGTGTTTTAAATATCCAACAAGTAGGTATCAAAATATGAGAAAGAAAAATACCAAGGAAACTTTAAAAATAACCAAACAGATCTTCCTCAAGTAAAAAGTACAGTATTGAGAGATAGATTTGAGAAAATGACCCAGAAAGTAGCTTGAGGATGGGAGACAGTGGCAATTTATTAAGAAAATTGTAAGAAATAACAAAAGGCATTGACATACAGTGATTCTCAAAGCAAGGAAAAAAAGTGTTACTTGACCCTGAGTTACAATCGGCATCACAGACAACACAAATATCTCCAAAACATCTAGAGGGAGAAGAGACTACCTAGAAAGAATAACAAAGGAATAACCAATAGCAAAATAGAAGCCAGAAAGCAATAGAATAACATCTTCAAAGTGCTAAGGGAAAAAATTAACCAGCAATCTGAAATTCGAACATTCCATGTCCAACTAAACTGTCTTTCAAGAATGAGGGCAAAATTAAGGTATCGGGGGCAAAAATAATCAAACCAAGTGCTACGGTTAAAATCCAAATGTATCTGTTTTAGGTTAACTACAGAAAATTTTGAAAATACAAAAACCAGAGAAATAGATACTAAAAGAGCTAGTATAACTATTAAAATTGAAATCAAGATGGTCACTAATTCATAAGGAAGATATATTTTAAATTTTATTTATTAATATAGCCTCAAAATACACAAAACATGAATTGACAGTTGTCAAGGGAAAATTGTGACAAATCCACAATTATAATGTGTAATTTTTTTAACCTCTCAATAATTTAATCAAACATGCAAAAAAAATTGTCAAGGCTTAGGTTTAAACATCACAGTGTGCCTAATGGAACATGGTATCCTAACTCCCAACATTCAGAGATTTTACATTCTTTACAGGCATGCATGAAACATTTATGGAAACTGATCCATACACTGGATGGAAAAAGGAAGTCTGACATACACACCAGTGCTTGGTATCATACAGAGCATTCTCTGACAAAAATACAATTAAATTAGCAACCAGAAACCAAAAGATAACTTTAAAACCCCATATGGTACTAGTAAAGTTGGATAGTTGCTTGTAGATCAGTGAAGTTAGAACCATCTTCATACCATACATACACAAAAATAAACTCAAAATGGCTTAGAGACTTAAAACAAACTTTGAAACTCCTAGAAGAGAACATAGACAAGCATTCTCTGACATAAATCGTACCAGTGTTTTCTTAGGTCAGTCTCCCAAGGCAATATAATAAGCAAATGGGACCTAATCAAACTTACAACCTTTTGCACAGCCAAGGAAACCATAAACAAAATGAAAAGACAAGCTACAGAATGGGAGAAAATATTTGCAAATAATGCACTAACAAGGGCTTAATTTCCAAAATATTCGAACAGCTCATAAAACTCAACAAAGAAACAACCCAAGCGAAAAATGGGTGGAAAGCCTGTATAGACATTTCTCCAAAGAAAAAATATAGATGGCCTGTAGGCTTGTGGAAAAGTGCTCAACATTGCTAATTACTAGAGAAATGCAGATAAAAACTACAATGAGGTACCACCTCACACTGGCCGGAATGGCCATCATTTAAAAGTCTACAAATAACATATACTAATAAGGGTGTGGAAAAAAGGGAACCCTCCTACACTGTTGGTGGGAATGTAAGTTGGTGTAACCACTACAGAAGAGTGTCCTCAAAAAACTAAAAATAGAACTACCATGTGATCCAGCAGCCCCACTCTGGGCATATATCCAGATAAAACTATAGTGGGTTCCTGTGTTCCTGCTGCTGCTGCTAAGTCACTTCAGTCGTGTCCGACTCTGTGCAACCCCACAGACGGCAGCCCACCGGGCTCCCCTCCCTGGGATTCTCCAGGCAAGAACATTGGAGTGGGTTGCCATTTCCTTCTCCGATGCATGAAAGTGAAAAGTGAAAGTGAAGTCGCTCAGTCGGGTCTGACTCTTAGTGACTCCATGGACTGCAGCCCACCAGGCTCCTCCATCCATGGGATTTTCCAGGCAAGAGTACTGGAGTGGGGTGCCATTGCCTTCTCCGTCCTAGCAGCACTATTTACCTTAGCCAAAACATGGAAACAATGTAAATATCCATCAACAGTTGAAAGGATAAAGATGTGTTACATGTATGCAATAGAATACTACTTGGCCATAAAAAAAAGCAAAATAATGCCATTTGCAGCAACATGAATGGAACTAGCTATTATCATACTAAGTGAAGTAAATCAGAAAAAGATAAATACCATAGGATATACTTACATGTGGAATATAAAATAATACACAAATGAACCTGCCTGCAAAACAGAAACAGACTTACAGACATGGAGAGCAATGGAGAACAAACGTTTGATTGCCTAGGAGGAGGGACAGTGGGGCAGAGATGGAGTGGGAGTTTGGGGTCAACACATGCAAACTATTACATGTAGAATGGATAAACAACAAAGTCCTACTATATAACACAAGGAACTATATTCGATAGGTATAGTTGAGTTAAACCATAATGGAAAGCAGTGTCTTTAAAATGTGTATATCTACATATACACACATGCCTATATATGTGTATAACTGAATGGTACAGCAGAAATTAACACTGTAAGTCAACTTCAATTTTAAAAAAATGTTCAGAAATAATAATATATCATCTAGTAATTGATACATCACAGAAGAAATTAGAATGAAAATTTGAACACATTCATAAAAAAAAAAACTTAGCAATAGTGAAAATACTACATATTGTAACTTGCAGGATATCCGTAAGTGTACTTTAGGGAATTTGTGATCATAAATACTAATTTTAGAAGAAGAAAAAGATTTAAATTTAATAAGCTGAAGAATCCAAAGAAAGGATAATAACAGAAGACCAGAGATAAATGAATTTCAAAATTTACAGAAAGGAAGACTCAACAAAACCAAAAGCTGGCCTTTTGTTTAAAAAAAAAATAGCAACAAGCATACTTCTGGCAAGAGTAATGTAGAAAAAAGACAATATTAGAAGCGGGAAAGGTCATTCACTCAACTACAGCTGATTTGAAAAAAAAAAAAGCATTGTAAGACAAACTATGAAGAATACTTGCTGAACAACAGCAGCAAAGAATAGCATTTCCTCAATAAATAACAAAGGGAAAAAGAAAACCAGCAGGGGAATGTACAGATTAAAAAAGTACAAGTCAAATGGGTTTGGATTCAAACAAACTACAAAAGGCAAGGAACATTAAGAGACGATTAGAAGTCTGAACACTAGAATTTGATACTAAGAAATTATTCATTTGGTTAATAATAGTATGAAGTTATTTTTTAACATCTTTAACCTTATATATGAAACTAATTACACATAAAATGATATCTCTAGAATTTGTCTTAGAATAATATGTGAGGCAGAAGTGAAAGTATGAAGGGTGTGAATGTGAAAGTTGCTTAGTCACGTCCGACTGTGCGACCCCATGGATTATACAGTCCATGGAATTCTCCAGGCCAGAATACTGGAGTGGGTAGCCTTTCCCTTCTCCAGGGATCTTCCCAACCCAGGGATCGAACCCAGGTATCCCGCGTTGCAGGCAGATTCTTTACCAACTGAGCTATCAGGGAAGATAAAGCTAAAGTTAGGGAATGGGTAAAATGAGTTTATGACACTATTTTGTCTGCTTTTGTGTGTTTGAAATTTTCCGTAATCGAAATACTTTAGATTGTTCTTTGCTAATATATTTGTGAACAGTCTAAGTGAACAATTTACTGAAATATATAATGTATGTGTATGTGTACATGTTTACATACATATAATTTATCAAAGTCAAAGAAATAGAAAAGCTAAATAAACTCTTAACAAATTGACAAAACTGATTTTGTATTAGATTGGTACAAAAGTAATTGTGGCTTTGCATTGTTAAACTTTGCCATTTGATACTGGAGTACATTCTTAAATAAATGTTGTATTATAATCATTTTAATATGCATTTCTCACTGTATTTTTTGCTAATGACTTTATTACTTGCTGTTTATTTTAGACTATAGAAATGATATTAGACAAAAAGCATTTTTGAGCAGTTTTCTTATTTTGAGTTCAAAATGGGTCAAAAAAGCAGCAGAGACAATTCTCAACATCAGCAGTGCATCTGGCCCAGGAACTACTAATGAGCGTACAGTGCAGTGGTAGTTCAGAAAGTTCCACAAAGGAGATGTGAGCCTTGAAGATGACCATAGTGGCTGGCCATCAGAAGTTGATAATGACAAGTTGAGAGCCATCATTGAAGCTGATCCTCTTAGAACTACACAAGAAGTTGTCCAAGAACTCAACATCAACCATTCTGTGGTCATTTGGCATTTGAAGCAAATTAGAAAGGTGGAAAAGCTTGATAAGTTGATAGCTCACGCTGCTGCTGCTGCTGCTAAGTCGCTTCGGTCGTGTCCGACTCTGTGTGACACCATAGACGGCAGCCCACCAGGCTCCCCTGTCCCTGGGATTCTCCAGGCAAGAACACTGGAGTGGGTTGCCATTTCCTTCTCCAATGCATGAAAGTGAAAAGTGAAAGTGAAGTCACTCAGTCGTGTCCGACTCTGTGCAACCCCACGGACTGCAGCCTACCAGGCTCCTCCGCCCATGGGATTTTCCAGGCAAGAGTACTGGAGTGGGGTGCCACTAACCACAAATCAAAAGAATTGTTGTTTTCTCTTATTGTACTCAACAACAGCAACCATTTCTCAGTTGGATTGTATATGACAACCAGCAAGGACCAGCTCAGTGATTGGACCAAGAAGAAGCTCCAAATCACTTCCCAGAGTTAAACTTGTACCCAGAAAAGGTCATGGTCACTGTTTGGTGGTCTGCTGCCAGTCTGATCCACACAGCTTTCTGAATCCTGGCAAAAGCAATCCATCTGAGAAGTATGCTCAGCAAGTCAATGAGATGCACCGAAAACTTCAATGCCTGCAGCTGGCCTTGGTCAACAGAATGGGTCAATTCTAATATATAGTGGAACTACATGTAATCTTGTTCTGTATTTTCCAAGTCTACTGTAAATGTGCTATCATACTTTCATAACGTAAAAGCATAAAAATTTTATAAAAATGAGCCTTGTTTTTCTCCATAATATCTGATTCTGACTACATGTTGCACAACGTGCTTCAGAAGGTGAATGAATCAGAGGTTTTGCCTCATCCAGCGTATTCACCTGACTTCTAGCCAATGGACTGCCACTTTTTCAAGCATCTTGACAACTTTTTGCAGGGAAAACACTTTCATAACCAGCAGGATGCAGAAAATGCTTTCTGAGAGTTTGTTGAATCCTGCAGCATGGATTTTTATGCTACAGGAATAAACAAACTTGTATCTTGTTGGCGAAAATGTGTTGATTGTAATGGTTCCTATTTTGTCTAACAAAAATATGTTTGAATCTAGTTATAATGATTTAAAATTCACAATCCAAAAATGCAATTACTTTTGTACCAAGCTAATACTTAAAATATGATAACAGAAAAACTGCCCTAATTAGATTTTACCAAATATTTAAGGAACATGCTATATAAAACTGTTATATAAACTGTTTTAGAAAACTGAAGAACAACTTTCCCCAGCCTGTTTTATCAAAACTAAATAGATAGCATGAGAGAATTTTAAAACAGAGACTTATTTGTAAAATGAAGGAGAGAGAAAAAGACCCAAAAGACTAAGTAGCAACAAACTAAACCTAACAAGTATTTTTTAGAAAACTTGACCAAAGATGGGCTTATCTTTGACATTTGTGGACAGCTTACTGTGAGAAAATAGAAAATCAAATGATATGGTTTAGCATATTGACACATTAAAGGAGATAAATCCACATATATCAATAGATGCAAAAAATCAATAAAACTTAAAATCTATTGATGAATGAAAATCAGTAATTCCAACATAGGATATATCTTCAGCATGATGAAAAATATCTTCTAAAATCCTATAGCAAACATCATAATGGTGAAACCTTAAAATCATTTTCTTTAAGCTTATGTCTATTGCCAGTACTTTATTTGGTGGTGGTCAGTGCAACAAATGAATGCAGTGACGGATTTTATTTTCTTGTCCTCCAAAATCACTGTGGATGCTGACTGCAGCCATGAAATTAAAACATGCTTGCTCCTTGGAAGGAAAGCTATAACACACCTAAAAAAGCAGAGACACCACTCTGCCAACAAAGGTCCATATAGTCAAAGCTATGATTTTTCCACTAGTCATGTACAGATGTGAGAGTTGAACCATAAAGAAGGCTGAGGACAAAGAATTGATGCTTTCAAATTGTGGTGCTGGAAAAGACTTGAGAATCCTTTGGGCTGCAGGGAGATGAAACCACTCAGTCCTAAAGAAAGTCAACCTTGAATATTCATTGGACGGACTGATGCTGAAGCTCCAATACTTTGGCCACCTGATATGAAGAGCCAGCTCATTGGAAAAGCTTCAGATGCTGAGGAAGATTGAAGCCAAAAGGAGAAGGGGCAGCAGAGGGTGAGATGCATCACAGACTCAATGGATGTGATTTTGAGCAAACTCCGAGATAGTGAAGGACAGAGGAGCCTGGTGTGCTATAGGCCATGGGATCATGAAGCGTCAGACATGACTTAGCGACTGAACAACAATGTGACAAGAGAAAAAAAGTTCATCAATTATAAAAATAAATTGCTTTCCAAAAGTAATTTGAAAGTGAAACACAAAATCATACCAGGAAGTAATTTTTCAAATTATATTGAAATACAGAAAAGAAGACCTACAGAAATGGGGGAAATCAGAGAGACATACACCATTTTCATGTATGAGAAGATGGAAATGTTTATTCCCAAATTAATCAATTTAAAATTACAAGCCAAATCCCCATAGGGCTTTCTGAGGGAACTTAGCAAGCTAATTCTGAAATTCACATAAAGAGGAAAGGGTCCAGAAGAACCATGACAATTTTTAATAAAAAGAGAGTGAGAGTACTTACCCTTTGAGATGATACTGTGGTGGTTGGATGGAATGCGTTTATCACTGGGGTATGCAAACTGATAAAACTGAATAAAGTATCAAAACATAGGACCTCATATGTATGGAAGCTTAGTGTATAATATTATAGCATGCTAGATCAAAAGGAAACACTTAATAATTGATGTTACAACAATTGACTATTGATGTGAGATAACCTGTTTTGCACTTGGCATAAATGTTAAAACTAAAACTTCTAGAAGAAAATACAGGAGTATAGTTATGTAACCTTTGGCTGGGAAACAGTTTATTAAAAACAGAGAAGACACAAAGTACAAACCATAAAGGTAAAATTTATCAATTTTATTCCCTTAAAATAAGTGACTTCTAGAATCAGCCAAGATATTATAATCCTACTGTAGCTTATGGCTCTTATTATAACTGAAAACTAGATAGAGTACAGAAAGCAATTGCATGAGGATTCTGAAAAGTAACCATTAGAAAGTGGGTTGGAAGGGAAGTATTCAAAACTTGAATACTAACACCCCCTTTTGGGGTTAGTATTCAACTAACCCAAACAACAAACTACTTAGTTTGTTGTTGGTTTTTTCTTTCTCTTTGTAGAACTGACAGCAGGTATAGACACACAAAGTTTGCTAGCCAGAACACTGAGAGAGGGGCCCCCACAAACTGCATGGGGCTTCCCTGGTTGATTTGTTTTTTTCCCCTTACTAACTCTGCCCAAGGTTAGCACCAGTCACAGCAGCTATAGTAACAACTAAAACCCCGAGAGAAACCCCATGTCCTAACTGGTGGACTTTAGGAGAACATAAGGTGATGTATGGAGGAAATTCCCATTGTTCTTGTTTTTTTTCCTCTTTGTGCTTAGTCACTCAGAACTCACAGCAAATCGGGAGACTAAAAACTGAGGAAAATTTATCTTTCTAGCCAGCAGAGGAACCAGGAAGAGGGAACCAGGTTATCCAGAGAATGAGAAGGAAGCCTTGGAGAGCAGGGAGCTAGAGAAAGGAAGGTACTAATTCTGGCTTAGCCCTGAGCTACATATGCATGCAGCAGGCCCGAAGAAACACGGCAAAGGTATTGAGGACCACAGTGCATTGTAAACACTGCCCAGGTGCCTGAGCAGGGTATCCCTCGGGCAAGTCTGCATGGCATAGCAAAGGCCTTGACAACTGAACCAGCACGTGGAACTCACACCCAGACAAAGAGGCAGTACATGCAGCCTGAACCGCACTGAGTAGGCGTCCTGAAAAGCAACAGAACTCAACATTTTCCACAGGTTTTTAAGGACCCAGAGTCTCAATATTATATTCAAAATGTCCAGGATATAATTTTTTAATTACAATATAAAGAACCAGGGAAATGTGATTATTTCTGAAAGGGGAATACAGGAGATCCCAACCCTAACAGTAGTCAGATGACAATTATCAAAAGATTTTAAATCAATAATGTAACCATGTTCCATGAGATAAAGGTAAACATTCCTGAAATGAGTGAAAAGATAGAACTTAGCAGAGAAGTAGAAACTATAAAAAAGAACCAAGTGGAAATTTTAGAACTGAAGAAATACATCTTAAATTTTTGAAGATATTATTTAGTGTGTGGGCCAATATAAGAATGAAGGAAAGGCAGTAAATTTCAAGAGGGTTCAGTAGAAACTACCTAATCTGAATTGAGAAAAAAAGATTGAAAATAAATTATGCAAAAGCTTTAGGGACCTGTGGGGACAATTTCAAAAGATGTAGAATTCATGTAACTTAAGTACCAGAAGAAGAGGAAAAGATGTTACAGAAAAAACATTTGAAGAAATAATTGCAAAAAATTTGGTGAAGGACATAAATTTACAGATTTGTGAAGCATAGCAAACACTAAACAGGATAAAAAACAAAATACAAAGCCTAGTCATATCAAATCAAATTTCTTGAAACCAAAGGTTGAAAGCTTTGAGATCTGACAGAAATTATGCATTATATAAGGGAATGACAATTTAAATATTCAGACTATGGATTTCTCTGCAGAAATTATCAAACCCAAAGACTGTGTATCAAAACCTTTAAATGCTGAAGTAAAGAACTGTAAAATTCAGAATTTTATATCCAGCAGAAATATCTTTTCAGAAATGAGGGCGAACGAAGACAGAGCCCCAGCGAAGACAAAGAATTCATTGCCTGCTGTTGCTGTGAAGTCGCTTCAGTTGTGTCCGACTCTGTGCTACCCCATAGCAGACATGCTATAAAAGAAATGCTAAAGGAATTTCTTTAGATAAAAGAGAAATGGCACTAGAATGAATCTTCAAATATCATGAATGAAAGTGGGGAATATGGTAAATAATTATGGTAAATGTAAAAATACAGTGTACAGAAATGGTAAATAATCTGATATAAACCATTTTACCAATATCAGGAACAAGAGAGGATATCATTATAGACCCTGCATTAAAACAGTGGACCTTTCTGTGCCCAAATCGAATGTCTCAAATGAAATGACAAATTCCTTAAAAGCCTCAAGCTGCCCAAACACATCTAAGAAGAAATATGTAATCTGTATGACTATATATTTGTAATGAATTCACAGTTTAGAACTTTCTTACAAAGAAAGCTCCTAAATGGATACACAAATTACATCAAATATTTAAAGAAGAAATGATGCTGATTCTTCTTAGTCTCTTCCAGGAAGTAAAAGAAGAGGAACACTTCTAAACTCTTAAGACAAGCATCACACTGAAACCACCAAAGACATTATATGGAAACTACTGATCAGTATTCCCCCATGATGTTTTGCTTGATAATAGGAAATACATATATTTGGTGTTCATCCCCATTTCTGGCACAGAGCTCACAAAACCCTTGAAATTTCCTGAATGGTAAGAGCAGTGAGAGCATCTTATGTTAACAACATTTAGTCTCTTATTCTCAGTTTCTGAAAATGTTTCAGAGCCTTTATAAACCTGAAGTGGGTGTGTTGTTATTAATAACAAGCTCCTTTCAACCACAAGTGAGTTTATTTTAACGAGGTGACTTCTGGAAATCCATTGAATATGGAAGCTCATTACCAGGGTAGCCGGTAATCTTGTAAGTAAACTGATGTTCTAAGTCCTGTAAGCCACTTTATTAAATTAAATTAAACTTTTAAATTTAAACTATTAAACACTCTATTAATAAACTAAATTAAAGGAATCCAGAAATTAATGCTTTTGAGCTGTGGTGTTGGAGAAGACTCTTGAGAGTCCCTTGGACTGCAAGGCGATCAAACCAGTCAACCCTAGAGAAAATCAATCCTGAATATTTTTTTTAGAAAGGCTTATGCTGAAGCTGAAGCTCCAATACTCTGGCCACCTGATGCGAAGAGCCAATTCATTAGAAAAGACCCTGATGCTGGGAAAGATTGAAGGCAGGAAGAGAAGGGGACGACAGAGGACAAGATGGTTGAATGGCATGACTGACTCAATGGATGAGAGTTTGAGCAAGCTCCAGGAGATGGTGAAGGACAGGGAAGCCTGGTGTGCTGCAGTCTGTGGGGTCACAAAGAGTCAGACACAACTGAACAACTGAACAGCAAGAATGAGACCTTAGGAAACTCAGACTTGTAGTGAGTCAGTATCACGTGACAGCCTGACCTTGTGTTTGGCCTCTGAAGTGGAGGCCATTCCCCTGGGAGTAAGCCCTTAACCTTTGGAATCTGATGCTGTCTCTGGATAGCTGGAGTCATCACTGGATTGAATTGTAGGACACCTAACTGATATTTGAGGATTGCTGTTGTAGTGGGGGTATGCAGAGCAAAGACCCCACATGTTGGAATTGGCATCATAATTGTTACTCCAGAAAATAGATACAAAAATCCTAACAAAGTATTGGCCAGTCTAAATCAATATATTAAAAAGTATAATACGTTGAAAAACTATAACCAAGTGTGGTTTATCCCAAGAATGCAAGGCTGATTCACATTTGAAAAATCAATATGATTCAATATGTTAAGAAAGAATGCTACATGATTATCTCAGTTTGTTAAAAGAATCAACACCCATTCATGATGAAAATATCAGAAAATTAAGAAGAGTGGAACTTCTATAACCTGATAAAGGATGTCTACCAAAATGTACAGCTGACACCATACTGAATGCTTTTTCCCCTCAAAATTAGCAACAAGATAACTGCCACTGAACACCATACTGGAAGTTGTAGACAGTGAAACGTGGCAAAAAAACTATTTTTCCAGATGACATAATTATCTATGTAAAAAATTAACATGAAATGTACCCTCAAAAAACTCCTGGAATAAAGAAGTCAGTGTAGCAAGGTTGGATAAAAGGCTGATAGATAAATGTCAGTTGTATTGTTTTATATGTAGTTGATACTTGAATAAGATGTGTTTGAACTGCACTGATCCGTTTGCACAGAGATTTTTTTTTTTTTATGGATAAATACCTACTACTACACCATCAATGGTTAGTTGAATCCACAAATGTAGAACCAAGGATACTGTGGGATGACTGTGAAGTTATACATGGATTTTTGACTTCAAGGAGGGTCCACGCCTCTACGTCCCATGTTGATCAAGGGTCAGTTGTATTGTCTGATTGAATATTTGAAGAATGAGCAATTGAAGTTCAAAATTAAGAAAGCAGCAATACCATTTAAAGTAGCCCTTGCCTCCCCCCACCCAAAAAAAAAAAAAAAAAACACAGTCTCTATAAACTGCAGAACCCTGATAAAAAATTAAAAGATGTGAATAAATATGTGTTTTCATTCCAATCCCAAAGGCAATCCCAAAGAATGTTCAAACTACCATACAATTACACTCATTTCTCATGCTAGCAAGATGATGCTTAAAATCCTTCAAGCTAGGCTTCAGCAGTACATTAACTGGGAACTTCCATATGTGCAAGCTGGATTTAGAAAAGGCAGAGGAACCAGAGATCAAATTGCCAACATCCGTTGGATCATAGAAAAAGCAAGGGAATTCTAACAAAACATCTGCTTCATTGACTACACTAAAGACTTTGTGTAAATCACAACAAACTGGAAAATTCTTCAAGAGATGGGAATACCAGACCCCCTTACCTGACTCCTGAGAAACCTGATTGCAGGACAAGAAGCAGCACTTAGAACCAAATGTGGAACAACAGACGTTCCAAATTGGAAAAGGAGTACTTCAAGGCTGTATATTGTCACCCTGTCTGTTTAACTCCTATGGAGAGTACATCATGCAAAATCCTGGACTGGATGAGTTATAAGCTGAAATTAAGATTGCTGGGAGAATTATCAACAACCTCAGATATGCAAATGAAACTACTGTAGTGGTCTAAAGTGAAGGGGAACTAAAGAGCCTCTTGATGAGGGTGAGAGAGGAGAGAAAAAGCTGGTTTAAAACTCAACATTCAAAAAACTAAGATCGTGGCATCTGGTCCCATCACTTCATGGTAAATAGATGGGGAAGAAGTGGAAACACTGACATTTTATTTTCTTGGACTCCAGAATCACTGTGGATGGTGACTGAAGCCACGAAATTAAAAGACAACTTGCTCTTTGGAAGAAAAGTATGACAAACCTAAACAGCATATTAAAAAGCAGAGACGTCACTTTGCTGACACAGGTCTGCATAGTCAAAGCTATGGTTTTTCCAGTAGTCATGTACAGATGTGAGAGTTGAACCATAAAGAAGGCTGAATGCTGAAGAATTGATGGTTTTGAACTGTGGTGCTGGAGAACACTCTTGAAAGTCCCTTGAACAGCAAGGAGATCAAGTAAATCCTAAAGGAAATCATCCTTGAATATCTACTGGAAGGACTGATGCTGAAGCTTCAATACTTTGGCCACCTGATGTGAAGAGCTGACTCATTGGAAAAGACTGATGCTGGGAACGATTGAGGGCAGGAGGAGAATGGGGAGACAGAGGATAAGATGGTTGGATGACATCACTGACTAAATGGACATGAGTTTAAGCAAACTCTGGGAGATAGGGAAGGACAGGGAAGTCTGGTCTGCTGCAGCTCATGGGGTTGCAGAGTTGAACAGAACTTAGCAACCAAACAACAGCAATACTGTGTATACCTATTGAGGTGGACTCAGTGGTGTTAACAGAAGTTCTTCTGAAATAGATCTGTATAAACAAGCACAGTTCAAATTAAAACCTCTGCTATGTTTTTGTAAATGTAGACAAACTGTTTTTAGAGTATAATGAAAATGCGAGGAATTACAAAAGCCAAAACAATGTTCAAAAAATACAGATACTCACTACCTGATTTCAGATCTTCAGTAACCAGAACAGTGTGGTACTGACAGATGACAGACACAGAGATCAGTGGAACAGAACAGAACTCAGAAAAGGATTCACACAAATATGATTTATTTTTTTTAGAAATACAATGTCAGTTCAGTGGATAGTCTTGTCTTCAACAAATGGTGCTAAGAACAACCAGATAACCATATTAAAAAAAAAAAAAGAATTTTAACCTATACCTGTATTTATACCTTATATTAAAAATTAACCTAAACTGGATTATAAACACAAGTAAATACTGTAAAACTTTTAGAAGAAAACATAGGTGAAAACTTTGGGTTAGGGAAAGAGTTCTTAGATAAGACATCAAAGAAGAATCTATTTTAAAAAAACTATAAATTGAACTTCATTAAAATTAAAGCTTTTCCTTTTCACTGTTGAATGAAAAGAAAAGCCACTAAGAGAAAATATTTGTAAATCACTTGTCAAAAGATTTCTTTAATCCAGAACTCAAAACTCAACTATAAGAAAAGTACCTAATTTAAAAATGAGTAGGAGATTTTGAACAGGCACCAGAGAATATTTCAGCATTTGAAAACTGTAAATTAAAACCACAATGGAATAGCTCTCTACCTCTATTACAGCACTAATATTTTAAAACAGACAATACCAGGCTCTGGGAGCTATATAGAGCAATTGGGAATGTGGTAAGACTCCTGGTAGGAATACAGAATGATATAGCCATTTTGGAAAACAGCTTGGTGATTTCCTATAAAGTTACCATGTGAGTGAGCAGTCTCCTGGCAGGGTAGCCAGGAGAAAGGAAAACATGTTTACACATAAAAAAACTTGAATGTAAATGTTTACAGTAGCTTTATCCATAATAGACAAAAACTGGAAACAGTCCAAATACTCTTCCGTTGTTAATAAACTGTGGTACATCTGTGTAGTGAAATCTATTCAGGAGTAATGAGATACAGACTATTGGGGAGGCAGATGCATAGGAGAATCTCACATGCATTGTGCTAACTGAAAGAATCCTGACAGAATATACTATGATTTTATTTATATGAAATTATTACATTTATGGGAAAGGTGGAAATACAGGACAGCAAGAGACTGGTTGCCAGGAATTAAAGTTGAAGATGGATTTGGACTGCTGAGGAGCTGGAAAGGATTTTCGCAGGCGGAGGGTGATGGAACTGTTCTTGATTATGGTGTCTGTCACTTGACCCTGTGCATTTGTCAGAGAATTTTATATTACTTGAGATGTGATTGAATGTCTTGATGTGACCAAGTATCAACAAGGATTGAAGAATGGAGATGCTCTCAACTTGCTTTGGGAGAATAAATTGCTGCAACCACTTTGGAAGGCCATTGGGCATGCCCTGGTGAAGATGAAGATGGTCACGTCCTATGACACAGCAGCCACGCTTCTAAGTGTACCCAGGTGCTCACTGTGTGAGAGCGCAGTCAGAACGCAAGCATGTTTACAGCAATATTTAATATTTTAAAAACTGCAAGCAAGCTAAATGTCCAAAAGGAAAATGGATAAGTAGTGACTTATTTCGACAATTGAT
The DNA here is from genome assembly GCF_029378745.1 of Bos indicus. NCBI lineage: Eukaryota > Metazoa > Chordata > Mammalia > Artiodactyla > Bovidae > Bos > Bos indicus. The sequence continues at coordinate 16,133,857 of NC_091777.1, read as the reverse complement.
ACAAGATTTTAAAATACACAAATAAAAATATACAAAAATACTATATGTTTTTATAGATACATAAATTTAAACGGAGAAGGCAATGGCAACCCCACTCCAGTACTCTTGCCTGGAAAATCCCATGGACGGAGGAGCCTGGTAGGCTGTAGTCCATGGGGTCGTTAAGAGTCGGGCACGACTGAGCAACTTCACTTTCACTTTCCACTTTCATGCATTGGAGAAGGAAATGACAACCCACTCCAGTGTTCTTGCCTGGAGCATCCCAGGGACAGGGGAGCCTGGTGGGCTGCCGTCTATGGGGTCATACAGAGTCGGACACGACTGAAGCGACTTAGCAGTAACAGCAGCAAATTTAAAAGTCTAAAAATGTACATAGTAATTATAAAAATTATACTCAAAACAGGGAATGTAGGAAAGATAGTAGGAACATAGATGGCTTTAGTTGTACAATTGACCCTTGAACGACATAGAGGCTAGGGTCACTGACCACTCGCAATTGAAATTCTGAGTATAACTTTATAGTCAACCCTTGGTATCTGAGGTTCCACATCCTCAGATTCAACCAGCTACAGACTGTATAGTACTGTGAAAGAAAGTGAAAGTGTTAGTCACTCAGTCATGTTCATCTCTTTGCAACCCAATGGTCTGTAGCCCTCCAGTCTCCTCTGTCCATGGAATTCTCCAGACAAGAATACTAGAGTGGGTTGCCATTCCCTTCTCCAGGGAATCTTCTCAAACCAGGGATCGAACACAGGTCTCCCACATTTCATGCAGATTCTTTACCATCTAAGCCACCAGGGAAGCATAGTGTAATACTATAGTCTGTGATTACTGAATACCACTTAAATGGACCTCCATATATGAAACCCATGTTCAAGGCTCAGCTGTACACAGAACTGAACTGTACAAGTCCACATATATAGGTTTTATTTGGTAAATATTATAGTGCTATAGAATCTGCAGTTGGTTGTGTCTGTAGACACAGAACCACAAATACAAAGGTTGCACTGTAGGACTTGAGCACCTGCAGATTTTGGTATCCAGAGCAGGACCTTCCTAGAGCCAATTACCCATTGCTACTGAGGGATGACTGTGCAGAGGTGAGGTGGGTTTGTGGGTTTGGGGGGGGTTTTAATATGTAATAATTAATTATTTAAATACTTAAGTGAAATTAATACTTTCAATGTGGCTCTTTTATAAAATAGCTCATGAAGAAATGATTTTATATGCTTATGTTTTTTAGGAATGTAACCTAGAATGTTAAATATTGAAGAAGGTTACTTTTAATATATAAAAGTAAATTAATTTTTTAAAGTTAACATAAAAAACACTTGACATGGAAATTGGATCAAAATTTTTTAATTGGGTTCAACTAAAAGAGTAAACAGATGATTTCATTTTAAAAGAGAAAATGTTAAAGACCACAATAACCCTTGAATACTCAAAATGGGGTAAACTAGTTTACAGGTGATATTCAAGAAACATTCACTTACATATAAAAATCGGTATTCGCATTTAAGTAGTGTTTTAGTTTTATCAGTGGCCTTTCCATAAAAATAACAGCTTTATGAGGATCTCATTGCATTTCTTTTGCGGTCTTTGGGGCCTCTAATAAAAAGCGTCCTTTTCCCCATTGGAGTTATGAACCAGTTGAGACAGTGGAGCTTCAGAATAGCCCTTTTATTGTAATAAAGGCTAGGAAGCAGCTTATAGTGAGACCTGCTAATTCCCTACCCACCAGGTCCACCTCCTACCTAAGCCTAGGCTGGAACATCCCACCCGAGGAAAGTGCATCTACAGAAGAGACCCGCTTACCCAGGTCACTGTTATTCTCATTCATTGGTCCAGGGAAGGAGGAAAGGAAAAGTGACCAAATACCATCCCCGATCCAGGGGACTCTCTCCACTTCCCTGGGAGGGTGTAGGAGTAGGTAGGAGGCCAAGAGTGTTTATGTTTAATTAAAGATCTTCTGCAGTCTGGATGAGAGAAGAGTAATTTGTGCCCCGATCCACCCATTTCAATTTGTTAGCCTCATAATGTTAGAAATATTTTCTGAAGATTAGTTGAATTAAACTGTTAATGTCAATATTTAACTGTATTCACAATAGGAAAGAATGTTATTTTTGTCATATGACTTACCTTAAAACTTTGATTTTTAAATTACATATTTAAAGTGCATTTACTATGGCCTTACACAAGTATGGTGTTTCTTTGGATTTAAAAAAAACAATAGAGAGTAAATACTTCAGACTTCTTGATGGTCTTCCTGATATTCAGCTCTATCAAAACTAGGTTTTACAAACCTGTTCACTTTTTCATTGATTGCTCTTCCTAAGCAAGAATTATACTGAATAGCACATTGACACTCTCATTGGAAGACCATACAGTCCAACGGAGAAGACAAACAATAACGAATATTAGTGATACTCACACCAGACAACCATGGGCAGAATGTCCTGGTTATATAAATGATGGAGACAGGAATGAAAACAGATTGTATATTTTAAACAAACATATTACTTCTGTGTTAAAATACATTTATGAGGTTTTGTGAAGTTTTGAAATGGAAGTACATTACCAGTAATTTTGCTCATGAAAGTGGCAAATTGGTCATTTCAAATAAGCCAGAGTTACTGGTCAAAATTTAACTCAGATATATTTTTGAGTTTTTGTTCTTAGTTTTATGTCATCAAGGTATTTGTGGGGCAGGGGGGAATATGGTTTTGTTTTATGAAGCCCTTTAAATTACAGGGTAGGTGTGTCATCATACTGCTGCCTCAGAGATAGCAATCAGCAAGGTGAATACCTACTAGACATCTCCAGTGGCAATCAAAGAAATCTTTATTCTTCATTCATTAAAGTTTTACTTTAGTTGTAGAGTCACATATGAACAAGCTTTAGGTTCCTTATGAGCACTATATCCAGAAATGAACCATGTATGTGAAGAGTGTGTGTATGTGTCGTGCATGCGTGCACACACATGAAAGGCATCCCAGGGAATGTGAAGACCACACATCTTAATAAGATTCAGACCAGCTTAGGTTCACATCCTCGCCCTAAGTAACCTTGGGCAAGTTCCTTAGTCCCCGTGAGCCTTAATTTCCTCCCAGCCCTTAAAGAACAGTACCTGTTTCACTCTGTTCTTTTGGAGATTTTGCTCAAGGTGTTTCTAAGCCTAAAGTCTAATGGAACTCTTCAAATAAGAATGCACATTTTAAGAAGACTTGAGTGCTGGGTAGCAGACTGCCTATGAAATTTGAGGAAAGGGGATACTAGGCAATAGAATGCTAGTGCTTATTTTGAAACTCCAGTTTAAATCTTTGCGACTAAAAATTTAGAAATTGTTAATCTATGGAGTAAAATCATAAAACCACTTACATGTGCAACAGTAGGATAGTGGGTAAATAAATGACATCATAGGAATGATTACAATTATGAAGCGATAGGTAAGTTCTGATGTGTTACAGCAAAAGCAGAGTGTGTGTATCTTAAAATTAAGCTCAGATTTTAAAAATGTGAAAAACTGAAAAAAGTTAATCAGAGTAATTGTCAGAGTGAAAGAATTATGAATGTTTCTTTTATTTTCCCAGTTTGTCAGTACTGTAAGATTGTTTTTATAATAAGGAAAATATGTACGATAGTCATGCCTCGTGAAGCAAAAAATTTCTCTTTATAGACAAAACGTTTGCAAGCTTTAGGTTCCATAACGCTTGGTTCCGTTGTTAAGACAACCAAAGAAACAGAACATTAGTCTTAGTTCTTTTACCTTCTTAGGCGTCAGCCTTTTATCTATTGTTTTTTCTGTCAGCTGTTATAATTCAGTTCAGTCCATGTTACATATTGATTGGATAATAGAACTAGAAAATTAAAATGAATGTCTTTTTAAAAGCACTGTTTTTCTTTGTTTTAATGTTACAGATTTATTTGAGGTTCCTAGATTATCAAATGGAACACTCAAATGAATGCAAGAGAAACTTCGTTGCCGTCTACGATGGAAGCAGTTCTATTGAAAATCTGAAGGCCAAGTTTTGCAGCACTGTGGCCAACGATGTAATGCTTAAGACGGGAGTTGGGGTGATACGCATGTGGGCAGATGAAGGTAGTCGGCTAAGCAGGTTCAGAATGCTCTTTACTTCCTTTGTGGAGCGTAAGTAAATACTTTCTATAGCAGTGAGATGTTTTTATATACTCATTTACTCAAAATATAGTTATTGAGCATTTCCTTTTCACAAAGACTGCTAGTCACAGAATGTAGAAGTAAGTAGGTCTTAGTGTGTATTCTTAAAGAATTGACTGTCATGGGTGAAAAAAAGCATAGTAATGCATAAATTGCAACACTACCAGTTAGAAAGATATATAGTAGGGACTGCAAAAAGCGGAGACTTCTCTCAGGATTTTCAAAATTAAAAATAATTATCAGTAGTATGAATTCATCTTGGTAAATAATTGTGAATCCACCAAACCATGCTCCCCAAAGATTTAGATAGACTGTTTTCTTTTTTAAATTTTTTAAAGTAATTTTAAGCTTATAAAAAGTTGTAAAATAGTAAAGTTCTCCTGTGCCCTTCACTCAGATTCCCCTAATGTTAACGTCTTACAATACCATAGTAAAGCTGAATGTTAACACTGATGCAGTATTATTAACCAGTATATAGACCTTACTCAAAACCCACTAATTTTCTCATTAATGTCCTTTTCTGATCCAGAATCGCACATTGCTTTTGTCATGTCTCCTTTAGTTTGCTCTGTTTGTGGCACTTTCTCAGTGTCTAATGACCTGAATGCAGTTGAAGAGCACTGGCTAGCTACTTAGTAGAATGTCCATCGGTTTAGGTTTCTCTGATGTTTTCTCTCTCATGAACTGAGGTTATGCGTGTCTGTCAAGAATAAAATAGAAATCACATTCCACCTTTCTCAGTACATAATGTGGGTTTGCCTCACACTAACTTGGATCATCTGCCACATTTGTACACTATAAACTTAACAGTTTTTCTTTTCAAATTAATAACTCTGAGAGTATGCAAATACCCTTTTTCTCACTAATATTAGCATCCATTAATGGTTTCTGCCTGTAACAACTACTACTATAGTATTTACTTCAAGGTGGTTTTCTGTTTGCATCATTCTTTCTACATTTGTTAATTACAATTTTGTGAGGAAGAGCTATTCTTTCCCCCACATTTATTTATTCTATTTGTGTCACTATGAGCTCATGGATATTTATTTTACTCTATTATATATATATATATAAAATTCTACAGTAGCATTTACTTTGGTGCTAAACATCCCAGCTTTGGCTATTGGGAGCTCCTTCAGTTTGCATCCTGTACTCTTTGGGTAAGCCTGTTATTTTTTAATCGCTTCCTTTTCTGATACAGAAGGTAAGAATGAACCAGGCTCAACGTTTGTTTTCTCTTTTGAGCCTTAGAATCAACCATGTTTCCAAAACACCCTTTCCTTCTCTTCCAGTGAGAAATCTGACTCTGATTATCTACGGTATATTTATTTTTTCAATTCTAGAATATACATTGGGCTTCCCTGGTGGCTCAGACAATAAAGAATTCGCCTGCAATGCAGGAGATTCAGCATCAATTCTTCAGTACTCAGCCTACTTTATGGTCCAGCTCTCACATCTATACATGACTACTGGAAAGACCGTGGCTTGTTGGCTTTGTCAGCAAAGTGGTGTCTTTGCTTTTTAATACGCTATCTAGGTTTGTTATAGCCAAGAAGCAAGCGTCTTCTAATTTCATGACTGCAGTGACCATCTGCAGTGATTTTGGAGCCCAAGAACAGAAAATCTGTCACCGCTTCCACTTTTTCCCTTCTATTTGCCATGAAGTAATGGGACTGGATGCCATGATCTTAGTTTTTTAATGTTGAGTTTTCAGCCAGATTTTTCACTCTCCTCCTTCACCTTCATCAAGAGGCTCTTTAATTCCTCTTTGCTTTCTGCCATTTGAGTGGTGCTAATCTGAAGTTGTTGGTATTTCTCCCAGTAATCTTGATTCTAGCTTGCTACTCATCCAGCCTGGCATTTTGCATGATGTACTCTGCATATAAGTTAAATAAGCAGGGTGACAATATACAGCCTCAGTGTACTCCTTTCCCAATTTGGAACCAGTCTGTTGTTCCATGTCCAGTTCTAACTGTTGCTTCCTGACCCTCATACAGGTTTCTCAGGAGACAGGATAGATGGTCTGGTATTCCTATCTCTTAAAGAATTTTCCACAGTTTGTGATCCACACTGGCAAAGGCTTTGGCATAGTCAATGAAATAGAAGTAGATGTTTTTCTAGAATTCCCTTGCTTTCTTTATGATGCAGTGAATGTTGACAGTTTGGTCTCTGGTTCCTCTGCCTTTTCTAAATCCAGCTTGTACATCAGGAGGTTCTCGATTCAAGTACTAGTGAAGCCTAGCTTGAAGGATTTTGAGCATAACCTTACTAGCATGGGATGTGAGTACAATTGTCAGGTAGTTTGAACATTCTTTAGCCCTGCCCTTCTTTGGAATTGGAATGAAAACTGACCTTTTCCAGTCCTGTGGCCACTGTTGGGTTTTACCAAATACCCTTCTAGAATGGTTCTATACATTTTTAAATTATGGTAAAATATACCCTAAGCCGTTTTTAAGTGTACAGTTCAGTGGCATTAAGCACATTCACAACATCATACAACCATCACCACTATCCACTTGCAGAACTTACGTAACATCCCAAATTAAAACTCTGTACCCATTAAATAATAACTTCATTCCCTATTCCCCCAACCCCAGGTAACCTCTATCTTACTTTCTGTTTCCATGAATTTCCCTATTCTAGATACCTCATATAAATGGAATATTTGTCCTTTTGTGTCTGATTCATTATACTTAGTATGTTTCTAAGAATTCCAGTCCTTTTTAAGGCTGAATAATTTTCCGTCTTACATATACATTTTTGTTTATCGTTTCATCTATTGATGAACACTTGAGTTGTTTCTGCTTTTGGCTGTTATGAATAAAGCCACTATGGATACTGGCATAGAGTTATCTCTTTGAATCTCTGATTTCAGTTTTTGCATATAGGTATTCAGTTTTTGCTTCTAGGTATATAGTATACCTAGAAGTGGAATTGCTGGATCATATAAATAGTGTTTATTTTTAAGTTTTTTATTTTTCACTGGAGTATAACCAGTTAACAATGTTGTAATAGTTTCAGGTAGACAGCAAAAGAATTCAGCCATACATGTACATGTTTCCATTCTCCCCCAAACTTCCCTCCCATCTAGACTGCCACGTAACCTGGAGCAGAGTTCCTTGTGCTGGACAGTAGGTCCTTGTTGGTTATCCTGTAAATACAGCATTGTGTACATGTTGATTCCAAACTCCCTAACTAAATATGGATATTCTATGTAGAATATTAAAATTTAACATCAGAATATTAATGGCATCCCACCCCAGTACTCTTGCTTGGAAAATCCCATGGATGGAGGAGCCTGGTAGGCTGCAGTCCATGGGGTCGCAAAGAGTCAGACACGACTGAGCAACTTCACTTTCACCTTTCACTTTCATGCATTGGAGAAGGAAATGGCAACCCACTCCAGTGTTCTTGCCTAGAGAATCCCAGGGACGGCGGAGCCTGGTGGGCTGCTGTCTATGGGGTCGCACAGAGTCGGACATGACTGAAGTGACTTAGCAGCAGCAGCTGTTTTCACAGCAGCTGTTCCATTTTACATTCCCTCCAGCAATGCGATAGGGTTAGTCCCCATCCTCACCAAAACCTTTTTTTTTTTAACAGTAGCCATCCTAATGGCCATATGAAGTGTGATTTTTTTCATTTGTGATTCCAATTTGTATTTTCCCTAATGATGACTGATGTTGAGTATCTTTTCATGCTTCTTGGCCACTTGTATACCTTCTTCAGTACATACCTCATTTTATTGCACTTCACAGACACTGCATTTGTTTTTGCACGTTGAAGTCTTGTGGCTCCTCTGCCTTGAGCAAGTTGGTCAGCACCAGTTTTTCAACATTTGCTCACTTCATGTTTCTGTGTTACATTTTAGTAATTCTCACATTACAAACTTTTTCATTATTGTATGTATTATGGTGATCTGTGATCAGTGATCTTTGATGTTATTATCGCAAAAAAATTATGACTTCCTGAAAGCTCAGATAGCAGTTAGCATTTTTTAGCAGTAAAATCTTTTTTAATTAAGGTATGTGCATTATTTTCTTAGACATAATAGTATTATGTACTTAATGCATTACAGCATAGTGTAAGCATACCTTTTATATGCAACGGGAAACCAGAAACTTCGTATGACTCGGTTTGCTACAATACTTGCTTTATTGCAGTGGTCTGCAAGTGTGGCATGCTTGTATTTAGTCCTTTACTCATTCTCTAACTTGAAAGTGAAAGTGTTAACCACTCAGTTCATGCCTGACTCTTTGTGAACCCATGGACTGTAGCCCACCAGGCTCCTCTGTTCATGGAATTCTCCAGGCAAGAGGACTGGAGTGGGTAGCTATTCCCTTCTCCAGGAGATTTTCCCAACCTAGGGATAAAACCCAAGTTTCCTGTATTGCAGGCAGTTTCTTAACCATTTGAGCTACCAGGTAGGTTCTTGGTTTTTTGTTAAGTTGTAGAAGTTCTTTATATATCCTGGATATTAATCGCTCATCAGGTATGTGATTACAAGCATTTTTTTCCCATTCTGTGCATTATCTTTTCACTGTCCTGATAGTGTACTTTGAGAAAACAAAAATTTGATGTTATCCAGTTTGTCTATTTTTTCCTTTTTGTCTATGCTTTTGGTGTCATAATCAAGAAATCATTGCCAAAGACAGCATTATGAAGCTTTTCCTCTATTTTTAAAAATATTTGCTAGCAAGTTTTTATTAATTTCTAGTATTATATATCTTGTGTATACAGTGTTATATTTTTATTTTTGTATACACTGCAGCATCGTCACCACCAAAAGTTTATTTTGCGCCTGTCACTGTACAGTCGGCCTCTTTTACCCAGTTATCCTCCCCACCCACCATAACCACTGCTCTTCTTTCTGTAACTGTATGTTTGGTTTGGTCTGCTCTTTGTTTTTTTTTTTTTTTAAATAATCCACATATGAGTGAAATCCTGTGGTGTTTGTCTTTTTCCATCTGATTTATGTCATTTAGTGTAATACCCTTTGGGTCTATCCATGTTGTTGCAAATGACAAGATTTCATCTTTTCTTACAATTGAGTACTAGTGCATTTTATATATACATATAGACCACATGTTTATCCATTCATCCACCAGTGGGGCTTTGGTTCTTTGGATATCTTGGCTATTGTAAATAATGCTGAGATGAGCACAGGGGCATAAATCTTTTTAAATTAGCATTTTCTTATTCTTTGGATAAATACCCAGAAGTGGAATAGCTGGATCATGTGGAAGTTCTGGTCAACAGAGATAGCCGGCAGAAGAAGATATAACAGAGGGTGGTCCTTAATTTTTTGAAGAGTCTCCATACTGCTTTCCATAATGTCTGCAACAACTTTCATTTCCACCAAAACTGTATGAAGGTTCCTTTTCTTCACATCCTCTCTAGCACTTGTCATCTCTTACCTTTTTGATAATAGTCCTTCTGACTGGTGTGAGGTGGTATCTCATGATTGTTTGGATTTGCATTTCCCTAATAATTAGTGAAGTGTTAAGCATTTTTTCATGTGCCTGTTGGCCATTTGTATGTCTTCTTTGGAACAATGTCTATTGAATACCTCTGCCCATTTTTTAAATCTAGTTCTCTGTTTTTTGGTTGTTGAGTTGTATGTGTTATTTCTATTATTTTATATATTAATCCTATATTGGATATATGATTTGCAGATATTTTCTCCTATTCACTAGGTTGCATTTTCATTTGTTGATGGCTTCCTTTCCTGTACAAAAGCTTCTTAGTTTGATGTAGTCTCACGTTTTATTTTTGCTTTTAATTCCTTTGCCTGAGGAGACATATTCAGAAAAGTGTTTGCAAAGACCAAGAGCAAAGAGTGTACTGCTTGTTTTCATCAAGGAGTTTCTGGTTTCAGGTCTTACATTCTAGTATCTCATCTGTTTGGAGCTGACTTGTGTGTGGTGCACGGTAGTGATCTGGTTTCATTCTTTCTCATGTGGCTGTCCAGTTTTCCTTGTGCCAGTTATTGAAAAGACTCTTCTGTCTCATTATATGTTCTTTGCTTCTTTGTTTTAAATTAGTTGTTCATATACATGTGGGTTTATTTCTGGGCTCTCAGTTCTTTTCCATTAGTCTCTGTGTCTGTTTTCTGCCAGTAACATGCTATTTTGAATACTGTAGCTTAGTAATATAATTTGAAATCAGGGAGTGTGATACCTCCAGTTTTGTCCATTTTTCTCAGGATTGCTTTGACTATTTGGGGTTTTTTATGTTTCTGTATAAATTTTACAGTTTTTTGTTCTGTTTCTGAGAAAATGTCCTTGGAATTATGATAGGAATTGCATTGAATCTATAGTTTGCTTTCGGTAATTTGGACATTTTAATAACGTTAATTCTTCAGTCCATGAGCACAAAGTATATTTCCATTAATTTCTGTCTTCAGTTTCTTTCAACAATAATCTTACAGTTTTCAGTGTACGGGTCTCATACCTCCTGGGTAAGTTTATACTTAAGTGTTGTATTCTTTCTGTTGTGATTGTAAATGGGATTCTCTTAACTGCTTTTTTGTTAGTTCATTGTTAGTATATAGAAATGCACCATATTTTTTATATTGATCTTATACCCTGAAACTACTATATTCTTTTTATTATTTCCAAAAGTTTTTTGGTGAATTTTTTAGAGTATTCTGTGTATAAAATCTTGTCATCCACAAGTAGTTAGTTTTACCTCTTGTTTTCCAATTCAGGTACCTTTTATTTCTTTTTCTTGCATTATTTCTCTGGTTAGGACTCCCAATACTGTGTTGAATAAGAGTGGCAAGATTGGGCATTCTTGTCTTGTTCCTGATCTTAAAGGAATAGCTTAAAGTTTTCATCACTGAGTATTGCATTAGATATAGGTTTGCCATATATGGCCTTTATTATATTTTTGGCACATTCCTCCTATACCAATTAAAGAGTTTTTTATCATAAATGAATATTAAATCTTGTCAGATGCTTCTTCATTTATTGAGACAATCATGGTTTTTATCCTTCATTTTGTTCATGGGGTGTATCTTATTGATTAGTTCATGGATGTTTAAACACCCTTGCATCCCTAGGGTAAATCCCACTTGATCATGTTGTATGATCTTTTTCATGTGTTGTTGTATAGTTTGCTAACATTTTATTGAGAACTTTTGCATCTGTGTTCATCAGAGATACTGGCCTATAATTTTCTTTGAAGCATCTTCCCTGGTTTTTCTGTCAGTGTAATGGTGGCCTAATGGGATGAGTAGGAAGTATTCTCTCTTTTTCAGTTTGTTGGAAGAGATTGAGAAAGATAGGTATTAAATCTTGAATGATTGGTAGAATTCACATATAAAGCCATCTGGTCCTGGAATTTTGTTTTGGGGGGGAATTTTTTATTATTTTGACCTCTTTACTAGTGATCAGTCTATTAAAATTTTCTGTTTCTTCATGGTTCAGTCTTGGAAGGTTGGATGATTCTAAGAATTTTTCCATTCTAGGTTGTCCGATTTGTAGTCATATAGTTGTTCATAATATTCTCTTGTCACCCTTTATATTTCTGTGGTATCCTTGTTATTTCTCCTCTTTGATTTATCAGATCCTTCTCTCTTTTTTTCTTAGACTAGCAAAAGTTTTGTCAGTTTTGTTTCTCTTTTCAAAGGCGCATCTCTTAATTTCATCTATCTTTCCTGTTGTCTTTTTAGTCTCTATTTCACATATTTCTGCTTTGGTTTTTATTACTTCTTGGTTTCTACTGACTTTGGACTTCGTTCATTCTTCTTTTTACAATTCCTTTAGACATAAGGTTAGACTTGAGACTTGCCGTGTTTCTCAGGGTTGGCCTGTATAACTGTAACTTTCCCTTTCAGTATTGCTTTGGCTGCATCCCCATAAATTTGGTATGTCATATTTTCATTTGTCTTCACGTATTTTAATTTTTTGTATGTGATCTAATTCTTACACTGTAGCATTTGTTTAGCCTTCACATATTTGTAGATTTTCTCAGCTTTCTTCTTGTAGTTGATATCTCATCTCACACTTTTGTGCTCAGAAAAGATACTTGATATAATGCCATTCTTAACTTTATTGACGTTTGTTTTGTGTCCCAGCATATGGTCTGTTCTTGACAATACTTCATGTGCACTTGAGACGAAAGTGTATTCTCCATTTGGATAGAATGTTCTGTACAAATCTATCCAGTCCTTCTGGTTTAATGCGTCTATGTTAAGTGCATATATACGAATAACTCTTATTATGTCTTCTTGATGAATTGTCCCCTTTATCATTATATGATATCCATATTTGTCTCTTGTTACCTTTTTTGGCTTGAAGCCTGTTTTTTCTGACGTGAGTTTGGCTACTGCTTTTGATGGCTACCATTTGCTTGGAGCATCATCTTCCATCCCTTCACTTTAAGCCTACTTGTCTTCAGAGCCGAAGTGAGTCTCCTGGAGGCAACACATAGTTGGGTCTTGCATTTTAGTTCACCCAGCCACTCTGTGACTTTTGATTGGTTTATTCAGTCCATTTACATTTAGCATGAATATTGATAAATGAAAATATAGTACTGCCATTTCATTTTCATTTTTTGTTTCTGGTTGTTCTGTATGCCCATTGTGGTTTTTTTCTTTATGTTTCTGTTTGGAGCTTTTCTGGGATATTTTTTCAGTTTCGTCTTTTTATGTTTTGTTGTTACTGTAAAGTTTGTATAAAATATCTCATAGTTAAAATATCCTTTTTTCTGTTGACAGCATCTTGTTTTTACTTGCCTATATGAGTTCTGACCTTTTCCTTCTCCCCTTTTATGTTTTAGGTGTCCAAATTTCTCAATTATTTCTTGTTACGAGTTTGTTACCAAATTGAAGCAGCTATAAATTATTTTTATAAATTTTTTCCCTTTAACCTTTTTTCTATGATAAGTTTAATATTCTGATGTTAGAGTTTCAGTTTTCCCTGTCACCCTACTCAAAGTTTTGTATACTTTTTCCTTCTCATTTCAGGTAGAAGAGGTCATTTCCTCGTTTTTTTGTAAGGCAGTTATAGTGTTGATGAACTCTCTTGGGTGTAGTTTGGGGGAAAGCTTTTATTCTTCATATTTGAGTGATAATTTTGCTGAAAAGAATATGTTTGGCAGTTTTTATCTTTCAGTATCATGTGTAGGATATGCCACTCCCTCCTGACCTGTGGAGTTTATTCTGAGAAGCCTGCTGATAGCTTACTTTGTAAGTTAACATCTTTCCCACCCACCATCACTGCTGGCTGCCTGTAAAATTCTTTCTCTGCCACTGAGTTTCAATAGTTTTAATACAATGTGTCTTGGAAAAGGTCTTTCTGCATGAGGTAATTAAATGTTCTCTTAGTTTCATGAAATTATATATCCAGTTCCTTCCCCAGTTTGGGGAAGTTCTCAGATATTATTTCTTGAAATAAACTGTCTGTTCTTTTCTCCCTCTGTTCTCCTTCTGGTATACCCATTATCCTAATGTTGCCCTTCCTAGTAGACTTAGTTCTCATACAATTTCCTCATTTTTTTAGTCTTAGTTCCCTCCTTTTCTACCTGTATCATTTCTAGATTTCTATCTTCGAGCTTCCATGTGGCCTGCTGTCTTTCCAGTACTTTCTTCATCTCATTTGTTAAGTTCTTCAGCTCCAGAATTTCTTTTCTAGAGTTTCAGTCACTTTTATAAAGTATTACTTCTGTTCATTAAGTTTATTCCTGAACACATTGAACTGCCTTTCTGAGTTTTCTTGTAGCTGGTTGAGTTTCTATCTGACAGTTCATTTGAACAGTCTATCAAATCTCATTGTTCTGAGGCAGAGTTTGGTTTCTGGAGACCTTTCATTTTCTTTTTGTGATACCATGTTACCATGGTTCATTGTGCTTGACGAGTTGTTCCCCTTCTGGCACATTTGAAGTACCAAACATCTTTCTTTTTCAGTAAAGCTCCCCCCAGCCCACCCTACTTGATTCTAAGAATTCTACAGGTTGGAAATCAGAGGCCTTTCTCTGGTTTTTCAGTAGGTGGCGCTATAGCACAAATTTTGGTTTCTCTACCTGAGCTGCCTCTGGTTGTATTTGAGAGTTGGCACTTTCCTTGTCATTTTCTTTGTTGTCATTGTGCCTCGGTGGTCTTTGGTGCCTTGATGCTGCTGGCATTGACGCTTGGGGCACAAGGATCACAGGCACTTCACCACGTTTGGGATCTACCGAGTTGCAGGCTTTTTTACTGTGGGAGTACGGGGAGGGGAGAAGGGGAGCTGGAGTGCAGGTGTCTCTGCTGTGACCAGGATTGTCTGGTTTCCAGGCAACACCACTGCAGGCAAGAGGAATGGGGTAGCAGACCCCCATGCCCTTGGTTCCCTGTGGCTGTGAGTGCCACTGCAGCCAAACGGCTGGTGGTACGTGGACCACCTCCCCTGCTGCCACCAGCTTCTCTGGGGTTGCTGGCTCCGCCGTAGCAGCAAAGTGGTGCCAGCAGTGATTCTGCCACTGCCTGGATTCCACCTCCTGTTGGTGTTCCATTGTACCCACCTTTAGGTATAGACATGTACAATTCTCCAACATCCTGGTCTGCTGGGCAGAGTTGAGTTATGGATGTTTTACTGGTTGTAGACTGAAGGAAGAGACAGAGGGAGCACTTGAACCATCATTAAACTGACTGTCTCCATGTTTTCTTTTAAAAATTTTATAGTTTTCACTCTTACATTTAGGTCTTTGATTCATTTCAAATTAATTTCTTCAGCTTCATTCTTTTGCATGTGAATATACAGCTTTCCAGAACCATTTCTTGAAAAGACTGTCCTTTCCCCTTTTAATCGTCTTATAACCCTTGTCAAAAAATCAGTTGACCATATATTAATACATGTGACAGTTTATTTAGAGGCTCTTTATTCCATTGATCTATTTGTCTATCCTAATGCCAATTACTTTGATTACTGTAGCTTTGTACTAAGTTTTGAACTTAAGAAGAATCTTCCAACTCTGTTCTTTTTCAACTTTGTTTTAACTATTCAGGGTCCCTTGAGATTCCATGAATCTTACAATAAGTTTTTCTATTCTGCAAAAAATACTTGTGGAATTAAGATAGGATTACAATGAACCTGTGGATTGCATCATCATTTGTTCCTTTCTAGTGTATAGATATGTGACTAATTTTTGTTGATTTTTGTATCCTACAATTTTGCTGAATTAATTTGCTCTGAATATATGTCTGTGTTGTGGTCCTTATTTTAAGTTTACCATTTGTAAGATCATGTCATCTGCCAACAGAGGTAACTTTATAGTTTCCCTTCCAATTTGAGTACTTTTGTTTCCTTTTCTTACCTAATTGCTCTGGCTAGTACAATATATTAAACAGAAGTGAAAACAGACATTCTTGTCTTGTTCCTGATTTTAGGGGGAAAACTTTCTACCTTTACCATTGAGTATGATGCTAACTGTGGGGTTTTCATATATAGCCTTTATCATATTGAAAAAGTGGTCTTGTGTTCCTTCTTTATTGAGGTTTTTTTCAGTCATGAAATGGTGTTGAATTTTGTCAAATGCTTTTTCTGATTCACATGAGTTGATCATGTGAGTTTTTCCTCCTTCATTCTATTATTGGGGTGTATTACATTAATTGATTTTTATATGTTAAACTATCCTTATATCCCACTTGATCCTCACATTAAAATGTTGCTGAATTCAGTGCTAGTATTTTGTTGAGGATTTTTGCATTGATATTCATAAGGGATGTTGGGATATTGGTCTGTAGTTTTGTTTTCTTGTTTCTTTGTCTGGCTTTGATATCAAAGTAATGCTGGCCAATAAATGAGTAAGAATTGATCTCACCTCTTCAACTTTTTGGAAGAGTTTGAGGATTGTTGTTAATTTTTCTTATGTGTTTGATAAAGAAGGCATCTCATCTAGGGCTTTACTTTGTTGAAACATGTTTGATTACTGATTCAGTCTCCTTGCTGTTTAGAAATCTCTTGAGGTCTTTTTTCCTTTTTCTCAGTTTTGGTAGATTGTGTGTTTCTAGGAATTTGTCTGTTTCATCTAAGTTAGCCTTTTTTTGGTATACAAACTGTTCTTAGTATTCTTTTCTAATCCTTTTTATATATGTAAAATTTATACTGATGTCCCAACTTGCATTTCTAATTTTAGTAATTTGAGTCTTTAATCTTTTCCTTAGTCATTGTATCTAAAAGTCTGCCTAGTTTGTTGATCTTTTCAAAGGGCCAAGATTGGTGTTTTTTATTTTCTCCAGTTTTTTCCCCCTCTATTTTATTTTTCTCTAATCTTTATATTTTAATCCTTCTGACAAAGACATGGAACTCTTGAGTTTGGGGAGTCTGTTAATTTATTGAGTAAAATCAAAATCATTGTCAGACATTAAATTTGGTTCAAATTTGGCTGATGTCCATTTGCAGCAGAGATGAATGGAGGGGAAAGGAGGACAGTGATGCTGGCAAGGAGACACTGAACAAGACTATCTTCCTTTAATGTAAAAGCAGGTGTCACACAGCCAGCATGAGTCACGTAGCACAGAGGGGGACGTGAAATTTAATAATCAGTGATAAAACCAACATAAGTGAGAATTTGGAAGAGAGAGGCCACAGCTTTCAGAGGACAAGATGCAGCAGAGGCTGTGTGGAAAACAGCATTGGGTACAGAACTGCTGGCTCATTCGGGGAGCACGGTGATCACAGCGTAGCCCTCTGGTGGAGTGACTTGCTCCTGGGTGTGCTTTCCACAGTAGATCTGATCCTCCACAAAGAAATGACCCTTCTGTTTCAGATTGGTGCCGTAGTTGGTGCACACATAACACTCGGGGTGGCGGTGACGGTCCCACAGCTTCACAAACACACTGACAGTGCCGGTGCCACGTTTGTCGTACATGAGCAGCTTCTGGGCGTTTCTAGTCAATGTAGCCACTTTGGTGACTGGAGCCTTAACATTTCTGAGTCCTGAGGGCTTGTTGGGATCCCCTTTCTCCTCAGCCTTCAGGGTTTCCTGCAAAACCAGGAATGAAGTGGGCTGTCTCAGAGGCTCATTTAACTCATGTTTCTCCAGAAGCATCTTGTAAACTTCAGATTCTTTGCCAAAGACAAGTCTGCTTGGAAGCTGAGAATGGTCTAAAGCTCTGCGTTCATCTGCCTGCTGGCTGCTCTTTGACTCCAAGGTGTTGTTAAAGTTTTAGATATTTTCAGAGGAGTAGACGCTAACTGGGTTGTTGCACTGGTTTGTGACGACCCTGGGGGAGAGCTGGAGGAAGGTGAGGTGGTAAAGGGCAGAACTCTGGTTTGGGGTGCTTCCTATGTGTAGGATCTCTTGGGGTTCAGAGGCTAATTCATCTTGTATGAGTGATGTTTCCCTTCCTATGTCACCAGAGGAGACCATATTTCTGTTCTGTTGCTACTGTGAGAGTCATGTTGTCTGTGCAGCCCTTGATTTTGTTCTGAGCTTCTAAGTACAATATATTGCTGGTATTTTCCCCATCAGTGGCTGTGGTTACATCTCCAACACATACATTAGCTATTGCAGCCTTGATTCCAGGAATGACCTGGGAAATGAGGAACACCTAGTTTGCTCTACTTTTTCTGGTTCTCTGTGATTTGAAGTCTTTCTCCTTTATTGTCTCCTTTTTTAAATGTAGGCATTATGGCTTTAAATTTCCTTCTTATCACTGCTTTCACTGCTTTCTATAAGTTTCATATGTTGTATTTTCATTTGTCTCAAGGTATTTTCTAATTTCCCTTGTGATATCTTCTTTGAAATGTTGGTTAAGAGTATGTAGTGTAATTTCCACATATCTGTAAATTTTCCAGTTTTCCTTCTGTTACTGATTTCTTGTTTCATTTCACTGTGATTGGAAAAGATACTTTGTATGATATCAATCTTTTAAAATTAAGACTTTGTGTGGCCTAACATATGGTCTGTCCTAGAGAATGTTCCATGTGCACTTGAGAAAAATATCTTCTGCTGTTGTCAGGTGGGGTTTTTATGTCTGTTAGGTTCAACTGGTTTATAGTACTGTTCAAGTCCTTTATTTCCTTATTGGTCTTTTGAGGGTGTGGCCCTCACAGCTTGTGGGATCTTAGTTCCCTAACGGGAGACTGAACCTGGGCCCTTGGCAGTGAAGAGTGCAGAGCCCTAACCACTAGACCACCAGGGAATTCCCTCCTTATTCATCTTCTGTATGGTTTTATTCATTATTGAAAGTAGAGTATTGATGTCTCCAACTGTTATCATAGAACTGTCTAATTCTCCCTTAAATTCTAACAATGTTTACTTCTTATATTTTAGGGCTCTGGTTTTTGGTCCATATACGTTTATAATTATTATATCTTCTTGGTGAATTGACCCTTTTATCAAGGTACAGTGTCCTTCTTTGTCATTTGTAACAGTTTTGACTTAAAGTCTGTTTTTGTCTGATACAGGCATATCTTAACAGATACTGCATTTTTTTACAAATTGAAGGTTTGTGGCAACCCTGTATGTGTTCAGTTACTCAGTCACGTCTGACTCTTTGCAACCTGGACTATAGCCCACCAGGCTCCTCTATCCATGGTGTTTTCCTGGCAAGAATACTGGAATGGGTTTCCATTTACTCCTCAAGGGATCTTCCTGACCAGAAATCAAACCCGTGTCTCCCACATCTCCGGCATTGCAGGCAGATTCATTCCTGCTGAGCCGCTGGGTAAACCCTATGGCAACCCTGTGCTGAAAAATCTACTGGCAGCATTTTTCTAACAGTTGCTCACTTCACACTTTGATAATTCTCACAGTACTTCAAACATTTTCACTATTATTGTTTATGGTCATCAGTGATTGTTGATGTTATTGTTTTAAAAGACTTGCTTAGATAATGGTTAGCATTTTTTAGCAGTAAGGTGTTTTAAAATTAAGGTATGTACATTGAGTTTTTTAGATGTACTTGTGCACTTAATAGTCTACAGTAAAATATAAATGTAACTTTTATATGCACTGGGAAACCAAAAAATTCATGTGAGTCCTTGAATAATTGCTTCATTGTGGTAGTCTGAGGCCAAACCAGCAATATCTCTGATATGCACCTGTATTTATATCACCATCCCAGCTCTCTTTGGTGTCTATTTGCCTGGAATATCTTTCTCTGTTCTTTTCCTTTCGACCTAATTGTGTCTCTGGATCTAAAGTGAATCTCTTATAGAACATCATATAGTTGGATCTTGGTTGTTTTTGTTCCTTTTCTGCTAACCTCTGCCTTTTAAATGGAACGTTTAATCCATTTACATTTAAAGTAGCTACTAAGGAAAGACTTCTACAATTTTGCTATTGATTTCTGTATGCCTTACAGCTTTGTTATCCCTCATTTCCATCATTACAGTCTTTTGTGCTTAGTTGATTTTTGTAGTGACACATTTGCATTTCCTTCTGTGTATATATTCCTCAGACATCTTCCTTGTGATTACAATATATTCTTTAGACATCTTCCTTCTGATTACAAAGGAGATTTTATCTTTTTTCTGATTGCTAAAGTCTTTAAAGGTGTCTTTATTATTTTATGAGCATGTGGGAGCTTTTTCACGTTAAAGGATGTTGTAGTTCATGTGTAGACACACAGACCCAGCTTATAAGTGGAGAAACTTTGAGAACAGATTTTAGAATTCTTCCCTTAAAAGCTTGATGTGTGTGTGTGTGTTTTAGTTGCTCAGTCATGTCCAACTCTTTGCGACCCCATGGGCTCCAACCCACAAGGCTCCTCTATCCATGGAATGCACCAGGCAAGAATACTGGAGTGGGTTGCCATTCCCTTCTCCAAGGGATCTTTCTGAATCCAAGCCAGGTCTCCTAAACTGCAGGTAGACTCTTTACCATCTGAGCCACCAGGAGAACTCTTGTTAATTCAGATGAATTAATCCTCACAAGGCAAAATGGTTCTGTGTTTTGGGAAGTGACTTATCAGCAGTTCCTAATAATTATTTTGTTGACTTTGCTTGTAAGTGCAGATCATATTGCATTAGCTTTGACAGAAAACTGCTTTCACACCATCATGTTTTTGACTTGGTTTTGAATGGCCCTTAACTTTCGTGTACATTTAGGCAGGACTGATTTGCCTGTTTAACAGGTTGCTTTCCTCATAGTCATCTCCTGAATGAAGAAAGTTGGCATATGAAAATTCACCCAAACTTCCTGGATATAATTACATGTATATGTTCACATATATATTTTTTAAAATAAGTGGCATATCTTATCTGTTGTCCTTATGGGACAAAGATATTTTGTATCCTGACTGATGAATATGGTATAATGGTAACCTATATGATTTCTGCAACTTCAAAGTTAATACATATTTCAATACCCTAGTAAGATATTATCAGTTATTTTTCTTGAGAAATGTGGGAATTGATAATTTTACCCTTTAGTTATAATTTCAAGGTATTATATTAGTACTCCTGGATTCTGTGTTAAAATCATGTTGTATGTGACCATATACAGGCTTTATTATAGCTGAGCTCTTCTAAGATCTTTTTGAATTGCCAGATGGTCAGTTGGATTATGAAGTTAATTTAGCCAACCAGCCTTCCTACCTGCCTTCCATTCATTTATTTAACTTTTACCATATGAAGTGTTTGCTATGAAGATACAGAAATGGATGATACAATCCCTGTCCTAAAGGATCTTACAGTCACTTAAGTGAAGTGACATATATGCAAATAAAATAAATATAGAATTGACTACAACAAAGACCATTTAAGACAGAAAACAAAGTGCTTTCTTATTAAATAGCCAGGTTACTTCGGCAATATTGTTTATGGGCAAGTAGTCCTTGCAGAAAGGTCCTTTGAGTTTATCCTTGAGGGTAGGTTGATTTTTTACAAGGTAGAAATGTTAAGTGAGGTTGTTTTTTTCAAACAGAGTTGCTGTAATGGAAAAGGTATAGAACCAGAGCTAATTTGGGCCACAGGAAGTAGTGGGAGAGAACAGAGAAAAATGAACCAGGAATGGTAGATTAAAGCTAGAGCTTGAAGACCTTTAAGCTAAAGGCTGAAATTAGACTTCATGTTAAAGGCATTGGGGAGTTTTGAAGGATGTTATTCTAAAAAAAGAGCTATGCTTTTATTGGGGCATGAAGGGTATTTGGGAGGTTACTTCCATGGTTGAGGTGGGAAACCAGGAAGTTCTGAATCAAACAAGTAACAATGAGTTGAAAGAAGAGTTGTGGAGACACACTCCACAAGGATGCAAAGTCACAAGAGAGTGACTCAGAGGTACTTAAAACATGGGGCCTCACTGACTTGGAAAATGAAAATTGAACAGATAAAAGGAGGAAATGGTGAGTTATTTTGAGTGTAGTGAATTCTTCCAGCAGTGGGGAGTCAAGAGTTCAGCGGTGGTGTTTGCCGCAAGTAGACCGTGCTGTTGCTTCTTTTTGACCTATAGATACGACCTCAGTTTGTTTCTAAAAAGTGTTTTATTTGGAAAACTTTCAAGCTTGAAAAATAAAAAGCAGTCCAACAAAGGTCATTTCATTGTTTCAAGTAACTACAAGTCAGCACTTGATACAAGGATGTAGTTAGCAGGAAAACCTTTTAGCCTTCTTACTTTCTCCTCAGTGCCTGTACTCCCAGCCTCTGTGCCCACGCTGCCCAGGACAGGGTCCAGCAGCCGCGTGTGGCCGGTGAGCACCTGTAGTGCAGCCAGCCTACACCGAAATGGGCTACAGTTACAGAGATATATACCAGATTTCAGAGACTTGGTGTGAAATAAGAATGTAAAATATGTTCTTAAGAATGTTTTATATTGATTACATGTTAAAATGATAGCATTTTGGATATTGTTTCAGGTTTCCACAGCACCACCCATATGTTAGCTGATTTCTAGGACCAGCATATATTCATTTTAGCAGCTAAGATTATTACAGTGAAAGGGAAAAGACTGCCTTTGAGTTTGGAGAAATCCTTTCACA
This sequence comes from Bos indicus, assembly GCF_029378745.1. Lineage (NCBI taxonomy): Eukaryota > Metazoa > Chordata > Mammalia > Artiodactyla > Bovidae > Bos > Bos indicus. Next base: position 16,111,778 of record NC_091777.1, on the reverse strand, counting down.
GGGATTATGCTCACCCCTCCCAGGAGGGGCACACTGAACATGTTCATTTCTCCAACAACCAAAAAATACAGTAACCTGTTCAATATTTCTGCCCAGAAAAGCCGACTTTAGAGATTCAGCACCCAAGGTTTTTACTGGGGACTGTTCACATAGGCACTCTCTGCCTTGAATATACCAAAAGTCTAGACTCACAGAAGGAAAGCAGTTGTTAATATTTGGCATAAATGATATTAACACAAACTAGGCACCACGAACTACCCTTGTCAGTCAGGGAATGGAGGAAAGCCAAGTTTCCAGACGCCAGCTAAGGGCCACCCTTGCACACAGACCCTTCTAAAGGCAGCAGCCTTGGTCCTGCTGTATCAACTTTCTGCACAAATACATTAGGTTAAATAAACTATCAGTGGCTTCCCTGATGGCTCAGAGGTAAAGAATACACCTGCTAATGCAGGAGCCACAGGTTGCATCCCTGGCTCAGGAAGATTTCCCTGGAGAAGGAAATGGCGACCCACTCCAGTGTTCTTGCCCAGGATATCACCTGGACAGAGGAGCCTGGCTGGCTATAGTCCATGGAATCACAAAAGAGTCAGATAGGACTTAAAGACTAAACAACAGTCAGTAGAATTAATTCCACCTGTTTCTTTTTAAAGACTAAGATGGCTACTTGCTCTCATTCTTGACTCACATTATATTTATTTTGGGTAGCAGTTGTCTGAATCTTATATGTAAAGTTCTAATCTAATGTGTTTTAGTTGTTTTCTCTGTAAAACTAATGATTTCTCTTTAATACAGATCTAATAAGTAAACAGGTGACACACCTCCTTCAAGTGCTGTGTTTATCCTAATCATTAAAGTCCAGACTAATTGAAGGCTACAGTGGGCTTAACTCCATATCCCACGGGTAGCTTTATTACCCAAGAACAAAAAGAAACACCCCTCCAAAAAAATGTGTGATCAAAAGAAAAGAATTTTGTGAACCCTGATAAAACAAAAGTTTCCATTTTAAAATGTCCACTTGATAAGCACATTTGAGAGCTTCAGTATTCTTTTCACATACTTGTCATTAATTCACATTGTTAACTGTCTTTTGTTATTCTCCAACTTGTTTAGTTGCTAAGTTGTATCTGAGCTTTTGCCACCTCATGGACTGCAGCACACCAGGCTTCCCTGTCCTTCACCATCTCCTGGAGTTTGCTCAAACTCTTGTCCATTGAATCAGTGATGCCACCCAACCATCTCATCCTCTGTTGCCTGCTTTTCCTCCTGCCCTCTATCCTTCCCAGCATCAAAGGTCTTTTCCAATGAATCAGCTCTTCGCATCAGATGGCCAAAGTATTGGAGCTTCAGCATCAGTCCTTTCAATGAATATTCAGGATTGATTTCTTTTAGAATTGACTGGTTTGATTTCCCTGAGGTTTGATTTCCTTGTATTAACTCTAAACTGTTAATGGTTTGTAATTACTATGAATCCATCCATGAATATATTTCCCAGGAGATTTATATAAATGCATTAATTCTGCATAAGAGGTTCACTTCCTATCTATTCATTGACTGTAGACTGCAGATGTGACTAAAATAGTACAACTTGGCCAAAATGCGTAATACAGAATAGCAACCAGGATATGTTTGACTTCTTCCCAAGCACTGAGTTCTAATATATACCTTACTCTTTAAGGAAGGGAATGGCTTTAGGAACGTGATTTCCAGGACTAAAACTGTGAAAGCAGCAGAAGATATTTTTGTTAGAATAAATCCATAATGTGATTTTCAGTGACATATTGCCCTAGGTCCCCTGCAGGCTTAGTTGGAGGACAGAACCATCTCTCAGCATCATTGCCACATCTCATCAGAAGTAGAGGGAAGCTAGAATGGCAGCCCCCTCCCCTCTCCTGCACATGACCCAGCAGTGAGTACAGGGGAAAGGAGAAAGTCCTCAGGCTGCAAGCAGAGAGCAGTTCATAACTGGCAGTGTTTTTGCTATTCTCTTTGTCCTTTATTTATGTAATTCAGCCATTTTATATAGTTTAGAATTGAAGCATGTCATTAGCAACCCATGTCAATAACTGATACTTGCGTTCTCATCAGGAACAGTTATGCTTGTCCACTGAAAATCCATAAAGCTTAATACATTTGTGATTTTCAATATAACTCGCATTTCTACAAAACAAAAGCTGACAATATCATTGCTTGCAGTGCTTTCTAATTGCTTTAAATAATGTGGAGAGCAGTTATAAAGAACTCTATGATTAAAGGAAAAAAAGGGTACTTTCCACTCACTATTCAATCAGTAAGAAACACTGAGCAGGAAACCTGGCTTTTTGCCATTTTTGAAGCTGTGAAGAGCCATCAAGGTACTGTCACATAATGTTTTGTTGATAAACTATAAGAACGAATAATAGTTTGACTCAGAAAATCAGAGTACAATGCTGTTTATAACTTAACTCACTTTGTCTTGAAAACAGCTTCCTTGTATTCCCACTTGTGAACTGGATAAAATAGATAAAATAAGAGCTCAATGTGTAATATGATCTAGTATATAATAGAATTGTGGTATGATAATTAAACAACAGAAAACTCCAGTTTTTAGAAATGAAGAATGTAAAAATACTATATATTCTTTAGGACATGTGTTATATTTTAAAGTATACACATTTGTGTGATACAGTTTTATGACATATATGTCACAACAGAAGTGGGTACACCTGCTAATTTTGTAATTAACTAAAATACCACGCTACATCTTCATTGGCTTTTCTGTCCATCTAACAGCTTATTTCTGTATCTAATATTTATTGTCCTTGTGATAAGCTTTGAGACCATTAAGGATTTTTAAAGAATTGTACCAAATATGAAATTCAATGGCATATATTCTATATGTCTACTGTTTAAAAACTTTTTTTTTAATTCCAAGGAGTGCTTTTTTATTTTGTCTGTGGTCATCCATTCATCCTTCAACAGACTTTTGGGTTGCTTTCACCTTTTGGCTCCTCTGCATTATATTGCTGCAGTGAACAGCAAGTATCTGAGTCTCTGCCTTCAGTTCTTAAGACTATATACCTAGAAATGGAAATGCTGGAGCTTATAGTAATCTATATAAATTTTTGAGAACTATTTACCATTTGCCATACTATTTACCACAGCAGCTGCACTATTTTACATTCCTACCAGCAAAGCACAATGGTTCAGTGTCTCCATGTCTTCACTAACATTTTCTTTTACATTTTGAAAAAAATGTTCTGTGTACTAGTTTCATAGGACCTGTATCAAATACGGTTGAGCCCTGAGTAACAGGAGTTTGAACTGTCAGGTCAGGTCCAGTTACCATGACTTTTTTCAGTAGTGAATACTGCAGTAGTGCACGTTCCACGATTGATGCAGAGGGGCCGCCTGTGGGCCTTGAGCGTCTGCACATGTTGGTGTTGGCCACAGGTCCTGGAACCAATGCCCCACCGATAATGAGGGCTGACCATATATTCATATTGTTATTACACTAAAAGCAATCTTTTGGTGCCCGACCTTGGTAAAAGTTTACATGAGTCAGCATCAGAGAATATGGGCCTTTGTCTTATTGTTTGTGTAGTACAGAGTATATTCACAGAAAAGCCTTTGAGATAGAATATTGACTTTATAAGAGCAAATGCAAAATAAATCAGGATGTTATCATCTGCATGCTTTCTCTTCTTAGCAACAAAGTTTTCTTTTTTTCTCCAGCTCCCTGTACGGGCAGCACTTTCTTTTGCCATAGCAACATGTGCATCAATAATTCTTTAGTCTGTAATGGGATTCAAAACTGTGCATACCCTTGGGATGAAAATCATTGTAAAGGTGAGTCTGCTGGTGAAGGATAGCTCTTAGAGGTGTGGCCATAGCCTTTCACTAAGAAAAAAATCTCTTTTTCTACAACTGTACTTGGCATAACTGCTTTGGCAGAAGACATGTAAAATCAAGGTTCTCCTTAATGAATAACAGACCCCTGGCATGTGGTAAAACTGAATATTATTCTCAATAAAAGCAATTTTTATAGACTATATTTTTTACCTAAAAGTTGTCCATAAGTTAATTATGGTCATTTATATTGTAAAGATACCTTATTGTCATAATAATGTAGATTGTAACCTACAATATTCTTATTTTTTAAATTAAATGGAAATACTATTTAGTAAAATTCAACTGATAGATTCAGTCTTACAGTGTAAAACAGACTCCTTATAAGGACTGCATTTTTTATTCCATGAATTTCCTATGCTGTATTTCAGTATATATTCCCTGAAAGAGAAATATGCCTTGGGGTAATGCTGGTTATCACTGTTTCAGTACTACAGTTTATCTCCCCTTTATTCTCCCAAGAGTTCAATAAGTAACTATGGAAAGTTAATGTATGATATTGCTATCGTAAGTACTTGAGAGGAAGTATTTTCAGGTAACCATTCAAAAACAGTGGACCATGGTTGTAAACATATCTGAGTGGGTCAGTGAAATAATTTTTGTTCTCCTTGCTTATGGCCATCAGTAGGAATACTATGGGTTAACTCAAATCTGCCATAGAGCAGAAAGCAAAACTTGATAAAACAAGAGTATTTTGTTTTGACATTTTCTACATTCATGTATTACTTTGATTTGCAAACTGTATGTGCTTACGTGTTATTGTTGTTTAGTTGTGTCTGACTCTTTGCGACCCCGTGGACTGTAGCCCACCAGGCTCCTCTGTCCATGGGATTCTCCAGCCAAGAATACTGGAGTGGGTTGCCATCTCCTTCTCCAGGCGATCTTCCTGACCCAGGGATCAAACCTGCGTCTCCTGCATTGGCAGGTGGATTGTGTGCCACTGAGCCACCAGGGAAGCCCGTGTACTCACATACCTTCTGAGTAAAGAACCAAGTCCTTTTCCTTTTTTTGTAGTCTGTCTGGCTGCTTTATGATTGGTTCGTTTTATTTTGTTTAAAAACCTAATCTTAAATTGCATTTTCTGTGTTGTATTTGACCCAGGTGTTCTGCTTTACCTAAAAATATTTTGCCGATTTGTGACAGGAATCATGAATGAATTTTCAAAGTCTCATTGTTTTTCTTTTTCTGCAGAAAAGAAAAAAGCAGGACTGTTTGAACAAATCACTAAAACTCACGGAACAATTATTGGCATTACATCGGGGATTGTCTTGGTCCTTCTCATTATTTCTATTTTAGTACAAGTGAAACAGCCTCGAAAAAAGGTCATGGCATGCAAAACTGCTTTTAATAAAACTGGGTTTCAAGAAGTATTTGATCCTCCTCATTATGAACTGTTTTCACTGAGAGACAAAGAGATGTCCGCCGACCTGGCCGACCTGTCGGAGGAACTGGACAGCTACCAGAAGACGCGGCGCTCCTCGACGGCCTCACGGTGCATCCATGACCATCACTGCGGGTCACAAGCACCCAGCGCCAAACAAAGCAGGACCAACCTCAGTTCCATGGAGCTTCCTTTCCGAAACGATTTTGCACAACCACAGCCAATGAAAACGTTTAATAGCACCTTCAAAAAGAGTAGCTACACTTTCAAGCAGGCACATGAGTGCCCTGAACAGGCCCTAGAAGACAGAGTAATGGAGGAGATTCCCTGTGAAATCTATGTCAGGGGGCGAGAAGATTCTGCACAAGCATCCATATCCATCGATTTTTAATCTTCTACTGAAGGTGACGTTAATTATTAAGTATGTACGTATGCAGCCTACAGAGCATCCATGTTGTTTTCAACAGCCAACCCTTTTCTCCTGTCAGAACTAGAAAGACCTTCATTTCGCAGTAATGTAATGGTGAAGTTTTTATTATCTCAGGCAGTCTATATGTTAACCCAACCAAGAAACTTGGTCCATGCAGTAAAAAACAAAAAATAAGCATCTCTTGCTCAGTGTCCTACAAACAAAGCTCCAGTTACATAGTAGCATCTGGAGAGGGGAGCCGTGGTGCTGCACCAGGCTCAGCCGCCTGCTGGTGTTCGCAGCAGGAAGACGCTTCTTGATTGATTCAGCTCTGTCAAAATTTTGATCCCACAATAAGTTTAAACATAAGATTTTTCTTCACGTTCCTTTTACTTTTTCTTTTCTCTAAATTTAATTTGTTTTAGAAGCCAGTAATGTTGCCGTTTCAGTTTCTTATATAAATGGTTAATGTTTCACATGTATTTCAGTATAGGCATTTGTTCTAGAATTTGTCAAAATATAACTAGTTACTGTTGTAAGTGCCAGTTAAGACACAGAATTATGTTTCATCCATCTGTTTCTTGAGTAATTTCCATACTGCTGCCTTTTAATTACTGGATCCTTAACCTTTATTTTCTGTGATATGGTTTAGCACCTTTAAGTCATATTTTGTTTTGGTTATATTATACTAGAAAGTTTCATAATCCTGGGATGTATGCACCATTGCCAGTTACAACTAAAAACTTAATTAAAATTTTTTGAAATTTCCCAGGTTTTATCACATTCAGTGATAGCCCATTTTTTCCCGTGAGTAAAAAGTCATTTAATTCATTTTGGGGGCGGCCTATCATATTTATTTCCAGTGTTACTCATTACTAGATCTGTGTTTCCTATTTTTATAAAAAGGTTATTTGACTCCCTTTGTATTGGTTTGTCCTATAGCATATGGTAACCAAGGTTGTATGAGAGTTAAAGGAAAATGCCTAAGCAACTGTTTAAGCCTTTAGATTGCTTCTTACTTGGGACAATACATTTTTCTAGTTCTTACCAAGAATAACAATTTCCACTTTTTTTTAAACTGCACTTTTGACCTTATTTTTCTTATGGTATATAAACAATAATTTATAAACATGATATACAAAAATCATTGTGTTTTTTTAGACTTTTGATATTATTTGATACTGTACAAACTTTATTAAATCAAGGTTAAAGACCTCCACGACAGATTTCTTTTCAGTGTTCACAGTAGCGGCTTTGTATACAAATATGCTGTGATGGAACTGCACACTATAATTTATTGTAAAAATCTTGGTAATGTGTACATAAGCTTTTGTTTCTTCTTGTTATTGCACTTAGTTTATGATAAATTTTTCACTGGTATCTGTTGATCTAAATCACTACACAAATCTGATAATTAAAATATACATTGTTACAAGATTCTTCAATCATATTATTTATAGCACTGAGATTTAGGATCTTAAGATATATGTGGAAAGGAATCCATTTATTGAATTATGACTAATACAGGCATGACATTTAAAAGATAAATTCTCATGTTTGATATTTTGTGTAGTTAAATTTTCCATGAAATGAGAAATTAAAGTTTCACTAGATTTCGTTGACTTTTTAAAAATATCACATCTTTACATTTTCTCAGATTAATGAAAACTGTGACCTTAAATATGATATATATATATATATAAAATACTCCTTCAAAATGCTTATTATATCACATTTTTTTAATAAGTATATACTATCCAGAAGATAGGAAAACTTACACATAGTATTGTCTTAAGTTTTTTTAAAACTCAGTGTAATTTCCAATTTTAAAAATACAATTTGGGAAGGTAAAGACTTAATGAATGTAGTATTCAGTGAACTAATGAACCAGAGCCAGATTAGATAGTTAAATCCTTTCAGTAGTTTTGTTGAATAGGCATTTTAGTAGATAACATGCCAGACAACATTTAGTAAATCCTTAATATAATAACAACTGTGATCTCATTCTTAGTGAAAGGGAAATTATCACATTTCCTATGTAAAATTATATTCATTAAGAAAACAAATACATCTCTAACATCTATAGTAGTAAATAATACAATATGCTTAAGTAGCACTTGTATTTTTATTTTTGAAATTTGTGTCCTACTCTCTTAAAAGGGCATGAAGGGGCCTACAAAATACAAAGCTGTCAAGGAAGACATTTAACATTAAAACAGCACAGAAGTACATGGTTTCAGACCACTAAGAAAGTAAAGCTTGGACAAAAAAATTGTTTCTAAATTTTCCTGCTTCTAAAACAGTTTTTGTTTTTCATAGTAGAAAATTCAAACTTACCTGCAAGAGGCTAGTTTTCTCTTAAACTAAAGAAAGGAGGGTCTTAATAGTGAATGACATTTCCTTGTAATTTAAAGAAAATGAAAAATACACAGAGAGGCCTTAATGGTAAATACTAACCCAGTGAAGGCACATCTTAGTGTGGCCTAGGGACACTGGTTTCTCATCAGTTCACCTGCAGGGATAGAAGTAAAGAACCAGAGCGTCAGTAACCACACCAGCCTGAGACTGCCATATGTTAGTCTCTGAGCTGTGGGTGGTATCAGATCGCATTTATTTCTTAGTCAAACATTTGACAGTATACAATATGAAGAGAATGGAACTAATAAATTTTAGGCATTATTACCAGAATAATGCTCATTGCTGTATATATAATCTTTCGTCTTTGACATCAGTGAAAAAACTGCAGATTGTTTACTAATGTGAAAGCCATAAATTTTAGTAATTTAAGAAAAAATTTAGCCATCTTGTGGAAGTTATTACACCCTTCACAGAGAATATGGTGCCCAGTGTTAAACACAGAACAAAAAAGGTGAATCTGGAGGAGTGTGTGCAGCTCAGGAGCACATCTGTTAGGCTGTTGATCCCAGATTTACCACAGGGTGTCAACCCCCAAGTGCCCTCAGATTGCAGGAACCCTACTAATCCCAGCATCTAAAGTACGGAGGAATCAAGTGCCATGTACCTTTTGTGAGGGGAAACGTTTGACAAAAAGCAAAGGATTTTTCCACGTTTCCAATCACAAAAGAGATCAGAAACACTTCTTTGACTTGGACTTGTTAACAGCTTGTGTCAGTGTCTGTGTCACATTTCATGTGATTATTAGGCGTTAAAACAACCTCCTAAATGCCTGAACATTTTTATAGCGGTGCTGTTGTCTGGTGAGGATGCTTCCTTGTTTCAGGAGTGTGTCAGCTGATGAACAGGATAGGAAAAGCCTAGTTGTGATCATAGGAATAATTCTCAATCCAAGGAGAGTATGCTTTCTTCAGAATGTTGTTCATGATCAGAAGGAATCTTGAGATTTGGGTTTTTTTAAGATTCAAGAAAGATTATCTGCCCCAGTGTTATTGATGAGAATACTGAAGCCCAGAGAAAAGAAGGTAGTTCCCCGTGTCTCAGACCTCGATCAGCACCCTTTCCTTGCTCTCTGCTGTCTCCCTGCTTTTGCTTGCTGTACGTTTTAAAAGCCGCTCCAAACAGCAGCCCAGATGATTCTTGTAAGCTTGTCAGTTATTCTGGTTTAAAATGTAATTTATTCTACATTTTTTTCCAAAGCATTATATTTTACTTTTTTTTTCCTGTAATACTTTGTTATTCTTCAATTTTGTTGCCATGATTCCTTGGCACCTGCAAATTCTGGAAAACAATTACTCTTTATTCTTAATAAACAATGTTTGTTAACAATTTATAGCCTTGACACTAGACAGAAAGAGCTTTCACTGGTTTGCTTTTGTGATCTTTTCTGAATCTAAAGGAAACAGTGTACAATCTAGAAATTAAAACACGTGTGTGTGTGCGCTCTTTGTTGAGTTTGGAGAATGATTTGAGTTGTGAGCTAAATAATATGACAGGTTGATCTTGGATATCTTTTTTTAGCTTTCTGTAAAACCAGTTGTCCATGTTTTATATACCTCTACTAATAACAAACTCATAATTCTGAATGTGCTTTTTTTTAAAGCAGCTTTTACTTATATTTCTGTGATTGACGTAATGACTACAAAAGCCCGAGAAACTAATGACTGAGGTGCATGTTTAGTATGTGCTGTCTTGAGTATATTCTTCTGAGGCAATGATTTTTCTTTAAGAGGTGAACTTCCAGACCGTATAAGACTTCTTATATGGATTAATATAGTATTAACTTATTACTGGATTTGATACTTCACAGTAAAGAATTTGGTCCTTAAACTGGAAATAAAACTTGTTCTTTGATTCCTTACTTGCCTCAATTTCCAAAATCTCTAAAAGTGGCAAAGAATCCTAATTTCCTTCCCAGGAAAAGTTGGCATTTCCTATCCAGTCACGTCCAGACTAATCATAGTTATGATAAAAAATAAAATCATTATATTTTCAAGTGAATATTCAAGGGAAGAACGAAAAAAGACACATTTAGTCTTAGCTTGCCTGCAGGATCCAGGCTGCTGCCTCCAGTCACTGCAGTGACCGTGAGGTCTTTCATAGTACAGTGGGCTGTCAGAACACGCTGTCTGTTGAGGGACAGGATGCGTCAGTAGTGGCCACAGCTTAGTGAGGATGGGGGTGTGGGTCTCATGAAAGGGGCACCCTGAGGAGAAAGCAAAGGAAGGCAAAACCTCTTGAGTTGTGCAGTCACACAGATCAAGGAGCCAAAGAAGAAGAAAAGAAGGGTAGTTATCACTGCAAATAGTCACAGAGCAATTTTAGTGTTATTTAGGATCAGGAAACAGCTTTTATCTAAAAGTTGTCTCACTCTCCAAGCTTTGTCATACTCTGTAACATCTGGTGCCTGCAGGTCACTGAGCTGGTACATTCCTTCTTGAAATATTTGGAGTATCTGCTGTTTGCTAGAAGGAATTTCCATCAAAAATCTCGATATTGAACCATGCTTTTCAAATCGTGTTCAATGCTTCCATTGATGACTTCATCTGGGATTTGTATTAAGCTTTGTATTAAGCCGTGTTTTGGAGAAGCGTTCACAGGTTTTGAACCCAAAAATAGTTTTGTCAGTCTGTTATGTGTCATGCCCCAAGGACAATTTAGCTCCGAAAATGTGCACAAGTACTGCTGCAACTAACTCAAATGTATGGCCTCCGCCTTTTGCATTCATTGTCTGAAAGCAGCCTTGCATTCTCAATCAGTTTTTAATATTAAAAAAAACCTTGTGATAGGAGAAAAAACCTTCTAAGGTGGCTCCCATGGATCCTTGCTTCCCAGTATTCACAATCCTGTATCGTCCCCTCTCCTTGAACGGGAGCTGGAGCTAGTGACCTGCTTCTAATGAATAGAATATGGCAAAAGTGACATGTCTCTTCCGAGATTAGGTGACAGAAAGACTTTGTCTTCTGTCTTGCTTGCCTTCTATTTCTGTCATGCTTTCCTGCTCTGATGGAAGCCAGTTGCCATGTTCTGAGATGCTCTGTGGAGAGGTCCATGTGACAGGAAACCGGGGTTTCCTGGCAACAGCAGAGTCCCCCAGTCTAACCACATGCAAAGAACTGAATCCTGCCAGCAACATGTGATGGGTCAGGAAGGGGATCCTCCCCTCACTAGAGCCTTGAGATGACCACAGACAACACTTTGATTATAGCTTGTGTGGGACCTTGATCCACACCCAAATTACTCAGAAACCCGAGATAAATAAGTCTTGTATTAAGCTGCTAAACTTAGAGGTAATTTGTTACGCAGCCATAGATAATACGAAGCTGGAAAAGACAGTGGCGGTTCCCAATTTTCACTCCTGGGGTAAAAGTATTGATGAAATCTAGCATGATGTTTTATGTTTGTGTAAGAACTATCAGTGCAGTGGGCACATCTTAAACCTGGCATCATGGAATGAGGAGAGCTGGTCTTCCTCTTGCATGAGTACAAGTCAGCCATTTTAGCCTCCCAACCACCAGTAAAAAAAACTTAGATCCATTCCCTCTCAAGTATGGCAGAAGATACTGCAATTTGATTCTGCATTTGAAATGTAAATAAAATTACATTAAACCCTAACTCTTGAAAATAGTGTCCCTTTTAAATCACTCATCAAGTCTCCTTTGAGTAAGGTGAATCTATCTTAAAATGAATAAAGGATAAAATTCTATTCAACGTCTATATAGTAGTCCAATAATTTAATCAAAATCTTTCATATTTCCAATCATATTCACACTCAGTTTCCTAGACTGCAGAGTTAGTATCATTAGCCCACTTGCAAATGTGATCCTTGGGAAAACTGACTAAGAAGAGCAGTGGAGCCCCACTTTGAAACTTTGAAAAAAAGTTGGAGGGGACTGCACTAAGAAATAAATCTTTCATGTCCAGAGCCACCCTACAACCCAAATTGAGAAATATAACCAAAACATTTCTATACAGAGATTTTTCTGTTGTGATGAAAAATAAACTGATTTCCTGGAAGAGAATACTCTTTTTTTTTTTTTTTTTTCCCACTCTGGTCAAAATGATGGAAAGGCCAGACCAACTCCACAAAGTTTTTTCTTTGTGAAATTGTTTTCACATCTGGCTGACAGCCAGCCACAGCTACCTGCTACAAAGATAAAATTGTATCTTTTATTGTATCTGTGTATAAATATTTCCTTTGAATTGGAAGCTGCTATTGCTGATTTTGTTTTGCCCAGTGGGTAGAATTACGTCCTAAATCCTTTTCTAATGTGAATGCGTCAGACCTTAGCCTCCAGAAATAGGGTAGTACCTGTTGCTTTGGAAGCTTGACGTTTTACCCTAATCTCTGCAAGAGAGGCACCAAATGAATCTAGTCTTCCCGTTTGCCGTTCTTAATTGCTAGATGGCAGACACTGACTAGGCTTGAAGTTGTATGGCTTTTTCTGCAGGATTGGGAAAAGGGCCTACCTTTCTGCTAGGAGCCTGTGGTTTAAAGTAATCTACCACACACACGCTGTCCAAAAACTCCCCTCTCCTGCTATAGCTCCCTCCTTTCGTGAGGATACAGTGTTTGGTTTTATCTTCCCATTACCCACACTCACAGATTTTTTGAGGAAATACTACAACACCAAACCAGGTTCTCTGAAGAAACTCCCAAAGTTTGTCCATGAAAATGAGGGAACTTCTCTGATTGGTACAGATCAGTGCTAGGCTGAGAGGTGTACAGAGCGACTGCCTTTATCAAAAGCCACGTCTTAAAGGATGTGCCAGGGAATGCTTCTATTATTTTATAAATATATAAATATCTTTTTTAATATTTACATATATTTTACACATGTAAATATATATATAGTTTGTCATGCAACATGTATCATGTGTCAGCCATGTCACACAACATGTGGGGTCCTAGTTCCCCGACCAGTTGAACCCACACCTCCTACATTGGAGGCAGAGTCCCAACCACTGGACTGCCAGGAGTGTCCCAATACTTCTGTTTCAGGCTGACACTTTCACCTCTCCACCCTAGAAAAACAGCTCGTTTCTCTTCCTCTCATCAGATAGGCAAAGAAAGCGCTTGCATACTTTTTAATTACAGGCAGACATAAACCTACAATTCTAGAGTATTGATTTGTTGGACTGTAATCTACACACTGAACTGCATTTGGCAGCATGCCAGGTGTGTAAAGTTGGAATTTAATGACAACGTCTCAGTAGCAGCCCCAGAATTTTGTACAATACCACTGTCGAATACTAATGTAACGGTAGCCAGAAAACAAGTAGAGAAAAAAGCTGCTTTCTCAAGTTACCTTTTTTTCTCTTTCTTGGATATGGAGCAACTGAAAGCAATTAACTATTTCATGGAAACTTCGTCTCATAAAGAAACTTCAGTCAAAAGCAAACCGTGGTCATTGTTGCTATGTTCATGGAACTTTATCAATCAACCAAAGGCAAGTTCATTTTTGACACTTTAAAACATTAATCATACTGCCTACTTATGAAGTTTTTTCCTGAAGAAGTTATCAAGCAATTTTACCTTCTGAAAATAGAGATGTCAGAAGTATTGTGAATGACATCACCATGTGATCACATTTCTGGTTCTCATCATTTTCAAAATGGAGTTCCATTTCCTTTTAATTAGAAAGAAGAGTGATAAAATCTAATTTTGAAAAAATGACCTTTCTTATCCTGAAGAATGGGATTTCTCAAACTCAATACTGTTAACGTTTTGGGCCACATGATCCTTCATTGTAGGGGAACCACTCTGTGTGTTATAGGATGTTTAGCGGTGTCCCTGACCTAGGTTCCAATAACACCACCCCCATTTGTGACAATCAAAAGTGTCTCCAGGTATGCCCAAGTGTCCCCTGGAAAGAGGAGTCAAAATCAACACAGGTAAGAACCACTGCTATAAAGAGACTGAAGGGCTTTTAAAAAATAACTAAAAGCTGTTGAATTCTATGTTGAAGAAATACTTCACCTACTCAGCCATAAAAAAGAATTAAATTTTGCCATTTGCAATGATATGGATGAACCTATCAAACTCAATGGCACCCCACTCCAGTACTTTTGCCTAGAAAATCCCATGGACAGAGGAGCCTGGTAGGCTGCAGTCCATGGGGTCGCTAGAGTCGGACACGACTGAGCAACTTCACTTTCACTTTTCACTTTCCTGCATTGGAGAAGGAAATGGCAACCCACTCCAGTGTTCTTGCCTGGAGAATCCCAGAGATGGGGGAGCCTGGTGGGCTGCCTTCTATGGGGTCACACAGAGTCGGACACGACTGAAGCGACTTAGCAGCAGCAGCAGCATCAAACTCATCATTGGTATGGAAGGTATGATGCTTAGTGAAATAAGCCAGAGAAAGACAAGTACTCTATCTTATCACCTATATGTGGAATCTAAAAAGTAAAAATATAACAGAAACACGCTCCCAGATACAGAGAACAAACTAGTGGTTTCCAGTGGAGAGAGGGATAGGGAAGGGGCGTGACAGGTAAGGGATAAAGAGGTACAAACTACTATGTATAAAGTAAGCTACGAGGATATGTTGTACAGTGCAGGGAATATAGCCAATATTTTATAATAACTTTAAGTGGAGTACAAAATTTAAAACTTTGAATCACTTTGTTGTACACATGAAAGTAATATTGTAAATCAACTATGTTTCGATTAAGAAAAAGAAATGTTTCAGACTTATGAAAAGAGGTGAAGAATAGTGAGCACCTACATGCCCAGAACACTGCTTAATGCCCTCCCGGTTTTATTTCCTTCCTTCCTACCTCATCCCCCAGAGGTGCTGAACTGGGTGTTTATGCATACTGTGTATGTATTATACATATACTATGTATATTATTAGTTAGAAGTTGCATACTCAGGGGACTCCCTGGTGGTCCTGTGGTTAGGACTCCACACCGCCAATGCAGGGGCTGCGGGTGTGATCCCTGGTTGGGAACTAAGATCCCACACGCTGCACAATGCAGCACAGCCAAAGAAAAATAAATAGAGGAAGCTTAGTTGCTCAGTCATGTCTGCCTCTTTGTGATCCCATGGACAGTAGCCCACCAGGCTCCTCTGTTCATGGGATTCTCCAGGCTCCTCTGTTTATGGGATTCTCCAGGCAAGAATACCGGAATGAGTAGCCATTTCCCATTCTATGGGAATCTTCCCAACCCAGGGATTAAACCTGGGTCTCCTTGCAATGCAGGCAAGTTCTTTACCATCTGAGCCCCCAGAGAAAGTGGTGAAATAAATAGCTAGGTAAATATTTAATAATAAATAAAAGCTTCCTGCTCTGGTCACTTCTTCAGTTCTTCATTGTCTTGTGAAGAATCTAATTAAAAACTTTTCTTTAAAAAGTTACATATTCTATTTCTCACTTTTGTGGTTAACATTCACACTTTCTCATGTGTATGTAAGTCTAAAATTATATTTCTACTGTCTTTCTGAAAAGAACAAGAGTCTGCCTTATCTGCATCACTCCTTTTCCATGTTGCATGTTATTTTATTTCTGTGCTGTTTTTTATGTCTCAAAAAAATGGTCCATAGTGACCAATTTTTATAGTGAACAGACTTCTCTCCATGCCTCCTGATTCACTTGCTCTTCATATCTTCTTGCATCCCAGACCTTACTACTGGAATCACTTCCCTTCTGCTTTCCTTTTGAAGTTATTTACTGACACTCTGCCTAGTAATCTGTCCGATTTTTACTTTTCTAAAAGAAAAATCAACTTCTTCCTCATGATTTGTATAATTTATCCGGGTATAAAATTGATATTGACAGTAATTTTCTCTCTGTGTTTATTTTGTGAGTATCTGGCTTCCTTTCTAAATCTAAATTACTTTATCTATCAGTATAACCTGTCTTTTGCCTCTTACGTGAAGTAAAGTGAAAGTCACTCAGTCGTGTCTGACTCTTTGCAACCTCATGGACTATACAAGTCCATGGAATTCTCCAGGCCAGAATACTGGAGTGGTGGCCTTTCCCTTCTCCAGGGGATCTTCCCAACCCAGGGATCAAACCCAGGTCTCCCGCATTGCAGGTGGATTCTTTACCAGCTGAACCAGAAGGGAAGCCCTTTCCCTCTTAACTAATTTTATAATATTCTCCACTATTTTGCCATCACTGTGATGCATTATGTCTACATACGGATTCATTTTTGTATTATTTTTATAATATGTGGGCTTCTTGAATCTGAACATATATGTTTTTATCATTTATAGAAAATTCTTTGTCTCTTAATCTCTTAGTACTCCCAGTTCTTCATATTTTCCATGTGCTACATATTCTATTTAGCCATATCTATCTTCCGTTTAACTCATGGTAGTTGGTTTTCTTGGGTTCCAATGAGTCCTTAACTTGACTATATTGCTTATTTCTAGAAATTCTATTTAGTTTTTTTCTAAATAGACCTGCTCCTTTTATGGTATCTTTTTCTTTTCCTTTGTTTTTATTCTCTTTTCTCTTTTTAACAATTTCATACATATTTTATATTCTGTATTCCACAGTTCCACTACCTAAATTTCTTGAGGGTTCTTGTTGCCTGTGTTGACTAATGCAAATAGTACTTGGTTTGCTTGGGTGATTGTTAATTTTCTTTTTATTGTCAGTGCATCTACGAAAAGGCATTGTATCTCTAGGAATTTGATGAAGGCTGGTGTGAGGTATATTTCCTCCAAAAAAGATTTGCATTTTGCTTCTCTGAGATACTCCCAGAGTACTTTCAACCAGGATAAATTTAGATTAATTTTGCATATTGGGATTTTCAAAAACATTATAAAATTCTTTTTTACTAAAATATAATTTACATTCAATAAAAAGCATACGATTTGTGTCTAGTTGGATGAGTTTTCATAAATATATGCACCCATATAGCCACCATTCCAGTCAATATATAAAACCTTTTTGTTAGGAATTTGCTGGTGGACCACTGGTTAAGACGTGGGCTTTCACTGCCAAGGGCTTCAGTTTGATCCCTGGTTGGGGAACTAAGATCCCACAAGCCACTCAGTGTGGCCAAAAATAAATAAAACCTTTGTTCTCATCCCAAAAGACTCCCTTGAGCCCTGTCTCCTAACCCCTACTAACACTGATTTACTTTCTGTCACCATAGTGTTGATTCATATTTCCTAGACTTTCATATAAATAGAATTATGTGTTAAGTATTCTTGTGTGTGTACATTTTTTTAATTCAAAATAATGTTATTCCCATTCATCTATGTTGTTATATATATCTTGCTGGTGCTGCTGCTAAGTTGCTTCAGTCGTGTCCGACTCTGTGCAACCCCATAGACAGCAGCCCACCAGGCTCCCCCATCCCTGGGATTCTCCAGGCAAGAACACTGGAGTCCTACCAGGCTCCTCCGTCCATGGGATTCTCCAGGCAAGAGTACTGGAGTGGGGTGCCATTGCCTTCTTGGTGAATACTTTTTATTACTTAGTAGTATTCCAGAGTTGACTATGCCCCAATTCATTTATTCTTTTTTTGATGAATGTATTGATTTCAATTTTTGGACCTTATGAAGAATGCCTCTGTATACATTCATGCACAAATCTTTCTGTGGATGTATATGTTTATATCTCGGTCAGTGTCAAAGGGAGTTTCCAGGATGACACTAGTTGGTAAAAAACAAAAAAACCTGCCTGCCAATGCAAGAGATGTAAGAGATGGGTTCGATCCCTGGGTCAGGAAGGTCCCCTGAAGGAGGAAATGGCAACCCACTCCAGTAGTCTTGCCTAGAGAATCCCATGGACAGAGCAGCCTGGCAGGTTGCTGTCCATAGGGTTGCAAAGAGTCGGACATGACTGAAGAAACAAACACAGTATCAAAGGATAGGATTGCTAGATCATATGTAAGTTCACATTGAACATTTAAAGAAATTGGCAAACTGTTTTCCCAAAATTGCTGCACCATTTTACAACCTCACCAACAATATATGAGTGTTCCATCTGCTGTACATGCACATGAACACTATAATGATTAGCCATTTTAATTTTAACCATGCTAATGGGGATGATATCACACTGTTTTAATTGGTATCTCCCTAATGACAATTGATGTTTGCATCTTTACAAACACTTGCATATCTTCTTTAGTCAGCTTTTATATAAATACTTTGCCAATATTTTAATTAGATAGTTTTATTATATGTAATATATATGTATACACACAAACATACATATATCCCAAATATAAGTCCTAAGTCAGATGCATGTATTATAAAATTTTCTGGGTTTTATTCTTTTTTTCTATAAGTATTTTAAACAGAATAGTTCATATTCTGTGTTCATGGATCCCGTTATCTAAACTTTCAGTTGATTGCTGCTGCTCAATAGAAATGCAGTTGATTTTTGTGTACTAACTTTGTAACAATCTTGTAAAACTCATCCTAGTGGTATTTTATAGATTCCTCTTGATTTTTTATGTATACAAACATAACATCTGTGAGTAAAAGCAATTCTAGATCATGTCATTTTATCTTTTTCCTGCCTTATTACACTGGCTAGGACCATCAGTAAGATTGAAATAGAAATGGTGAGACTGGATATCCTGTTAATGGTTTTCATCTTAGGAAGAAAGCATTCAGTCTTTATCAGCATTTAATTTTATTTAGATATACATTTTTCATAGATGCCTTTTATCAAGTTGAGGAAATTCCTTTTATACCTAGTTTGCTATGAGATTTCACATACATAGGTGTTGAATTTTATTAAGTATTTTCTCAGCATCTATTGAGATGATCATGTTTCTCCTCTTTTTATATGATAAATGACATTGCTTGATTTTTCAAATGTTAAACCAACTTTGCATTCCTGGGACATGTTTACTTGGTTACAATATATTATACTTTGCACATACAGCTAGATTTAATTTCTAATACTTGTTAAGAAGTTTTTGCATCTGTATTTATGAGGAATGTTTGTTTTAAGCCTCATGATATGAGTTGGGAAGTAATTTACTTTCTTCTGCATGTTCTAATTACATGTTAGTGTAATTAGAATTAGTGTTGCTGCTGCTGCTGCTGCTGCTGCTGCTGCTAAGTCGCTTCAGTCGTGTCCAACTCTGTGCGACTCCATAGACGGCAGCCCACGAGGCTCCGCCATCCCTGGGATTCTCCAGGCAAGAACACTGGAGTGGGTTGCCATTTCCTTCTCCAGTGCATGAAAGTGAAAAGTGAAAGTGAAGTCACTCAGTCGTGTCAGACTGGTATCGACCCCATGGACTGCAGCCCACCAGGCTCCTCCATCCATGGGATTTTCCAGGCAAGAGTACTAGAGTGGAGTGCCATTGCCTTCTCCGGAATTAGTGTTATTCATCCTTAAATGTTTGATAGACTTCACTAGTGGAGCCATCCTGCCTGATGTTTTATTTGTTTAAGGATTTTTAATGGGAAATTTATTTTTTTAATTGAGATAAGGTTATTTAATTTCTTGTTTCTTCTTAAGTCAGCTCTAGAATTCAAGGAATTTAAGTACTTTATTTAGGTTGTTGATTTTTTGGCATAACATTTTCTTATTATTCTTTAAATATCTGTAGAATCTGCTGGGATGTCTCTTCCTTCCTTCTTGATAATAGTAATTTGCATCTTTTCTCCTTTGTTTTAATCAGTCCAGTTAAAGGTTTACAACTTTCTTCATGTTTACCAAGGCCCAGCCTTTGGTTTATTTTATTTTCTCTCTCATTTGTCCATTTTCTAATTTCATTGATTTCTATTTCTGTACTCTTGTTTTCTTCTTTCTATTTAATTTGGGTTTATTTTGTTATCTTTCTAGTTTCTTAAGGTGGAAGATTAGATCATTGATTTTAGACTTTTCTATTATTAGTGATGTTTCTACTACTGATTTCCAATTTAATTCTTCTGTGGTTAAAAAACACATCTTGTATGATCTCTGTCATTTTAATTTTTAAAAACTCACTTTATGGCCCAGCATAGGTCTCTTTTGGTAAACATTTCATGTGAAATTTAAAAGGATATATGTTCTGTAGTTGTGGGTATATTCTAAATCTTAAAAGCAATCAGAAAAAGAGGCTGATTATATATACACATATGTGTAATGGTCTAAACAAATAATTAGATGGTTATAATCTTCATTACATCATATCTATCGCTTTTCAGTCATTATTAAGATAGGTGTTTTGAAATCTCAAATTGTAACCTAAGACTTACCTATTGCCCCGTTCACTTCTGTCTGGTTTTGCTTCATGTATTTTGAAGTTCCCTTGTAAGTGTACTCATTTAAGATTGTCTTCTTGTTGAATTATTATAAAGCTCTCCACTTTGTGCCTGACAACATAACCACTGTTGTCCTCTACATTGTAACCCTGGCAGTGTAGACCATTTACATACAATGTAATTTTTTGTGGTTAAGTTTTAATTTACCATCTTGCTAATTTCCTGTGTGGCCCATCTGTCCCATATCCTCTTTATTATTTTTCTCTTTTTCTGATTTCAGTGGAAGTCAGAAATAGATTTAAGGGACTAGATCTGGTAGACAGAGTGCCTGATGAACTATCGACAGAGGTTCCTGACATTCTACAGAAGACAGGGATCAAGACCATCCCCAAGAAAAAGAAATGCAAAAAGGCAAAACAGCTGTCTGAGGAGGCCTTACAAATAGCTGTGAAAAGAGAAGCGAAAAGCAAGGAGAAAAGGCAAGATATACCTATTTGAATGCAGAGTTCCAAAGAATAGCAAGAAGAGAGAAAAAAGCCTTCCTCAGTGATCAGTGCAAAGAAATAGAGGAAAATAATAGAATGGGGAAGACTAGAGATCTCTTCAAGAAAATTAGAGATACCAAGGGAACATTTCATGCAAAGATGGGCTCAATAAGGACAGAAATGGTATGGACCTAACAGAAGCAGAAGATATTGAGAAGAGGTGGCAAGAATACACAGAAGAACTGTACAAAAAAGATCTTCATGACCCAGATAATCACGATGGTGTGATCACTCACCTAGAGCCAGGCATCCTGGAATGTGAAGTCAAGTGGGCCTTAGAAAGCATCACTACAAAAAAAGCTAGTGGAGGTGATGGAATTCCAGTTGAGCTATTTCAAACCCTAAAAGATGATGCCATGAAAGTGCTGCACTCAATATGTCAGCAAATTTGGAAAACTCAGCAGTGGCCACAGGACTGGAAAAGGTCAGTTTTCATTCCAATCCCAAAGAAAGGCAATGCCAAAGAATGCTCAAACTCCCACACAACTGCACTCATCTCACATGCTAGTAAAGTAATGCTCAAAATTCTCCAAGCCAGGATTCAGCAATACATGAACCATGAATTTCCAGATGTTCGAGCTGGTTTTAAAAAAGGCAGAGGAACCAGAGATCAAATTGCCAACATCTGCTGTATCATGGAAAAAGCAAGAGAGTTCCAGAAAAACATCTATTTCTGCTTTATTGACTATGCCAAAGCCTTTGACTGTGTGGATCACAATAAACTGTGGAAAATTCTGAAAGAGATGGGAATACCAGACCACCTGACCTGCCTCTTGAGAAACCTGTGTGCAGCTCCAGAAGCAACAGTTAGAACTGAACATGGAACAACAGACTGGTTCCAAATAGGAAAAGGAGTACGTCAAAGCTGTATATTGTCACCCTGCTTATTTAACTTCTGTACAGAGTACATCATGAGAAACGCTGGGTTGGAAGAAGCACAAGCTGGATTCAAGATTTCCAGAATTATCAATAACCTTAGATATGCAAATGACACCACCCTTATGGCAGAAAGTGAAGAAGAACTAAAGAGCCACTTGAAAGTGAAAGAGGAGAGTGAAAAAGTTGGCTTAAAGCTCAACATTCAGAAAACGAAGATCATGGCATCTGGTCCCATCACTTCATGGCAAATAGATGGGGAAACAGTGGAAACAGTGTCAGACTTTACTTTTTTAGGCTCCAAAATCACTGCAGATGGTGATTGCAGCCATGAAATTAAAAGACACTTACTCCTTGGAAGGAAAGTTATGACCAACCTAGACAGCATATTAAAAAGCAGAGCCATTACTTTGTCAACAAAGGTCCGTCTAGACAAGGCTATGGTTTTTCCAGTGGTTATGTATGAATGTGAAAGTTGGACTAGAAAGAAAGCTGCTGCTGTTGCTGTTAAGTCGCTTCAGTCGTGTCCGACTCTGTGCGATTCCATAGATGGCAGCCCACCAGACTCCCCCATCCCTGGGATTCTCCAGGCAAGAACTCTGGAGTGGGTTGCCATTTCCTTCTCCAATGCATGAAAGTGAAAAGTGAAAGTGAAGTCACTCAGTTGTGTTCGACTCTTAGCAACCCCATGGACTGCAGCCCACCAGGCTCCTCCATCCATGGGATTTTCCAGGCAAGAGTACTGGAGTGGGGTGCCATTGCCTTCTCCGAAAGAAAGCTGAGCACCAAACAATTGACGCTTTTGAACTGTGGTGTTGGAGAAGACTCTTGAGAGTCAATTGGACTGCAAGGAGATCAGTCCTGGGTGTTCATTGGAAGGAATGATGCTAAAGCTGAAACTCCAATACTTTGGCCACCTGATGCGAAGAGCTGACTCATTTGAAAAGACCCTGATGCTGGGAGGGATTGAAGGCAGGAGAAGGGGACAACAGATGATGAGATGGTTGGATGGCATCACCGATTCAATGAACATGGGTTTGGGTGGACTCCGGTAGTTGGTGATGGACAGGGAGGCCTGGCATGCTGCGGTTCATGGGGTCGCAAAGAGTCAGACATGACTGAGTGACTGAACTGAACTTATTTCTTTTGTTTTAGGTTTTTCCCCACCATTATTCCTTTTTTATCTTGACCCTGCCTGCCAATGCAAGAGATGTAAAAGATGCAGGTTCGATCCCTGGGTAGGGAAGATCCCCTGGAGGAGGACATGGCAACCCACTCCAGTATTCTTGCCTAGAGAATCCCATAGACAGGAGAGCCTGGTGGGCTACAGCCATAGGGTCGCAAAGAGTCGGACGCAACCAAAGTGACTTAACACACACACAATACCTTATTAGCTATTACAGCTTTGCCATTTTTTAATGGCTTGCTCTAAGGTTTACAATATACATTGTTAATTTATACAGTCTATCTTCAAATAATGTTATTTCATTTCAGACCTAATGTCAGCCTGACACCAGAAGCATTTATTTCCCCATTTCATCTTGTCTACTGTTATTATTATACATTTTATCTCAGTAAGGCCCACAATACATTATTATTACTTCAGCTTAATCAATCATGTTTTTAAAATTTTTTTCAGAAAGGGAAATCTCTTGTATTTACCCACATATTTGCTATCTCCTACACTCTTTCTTCCTTTTTAAAGATCCAAATGTCTGTCTAATATCATTTTTCATCTGCCTGAAGAATTTCCTATGCCATTCATACTACATCTTGTAGCATTTACTTGTCTAAAAATCAGTATTTTGGAAAATAAGTTTGCTGGCTATGTAATAATTCTAAGTTGACTGATTCTCCTTGTCTTTTAGCATTTTAAAGATGGATTATTATTGTCTTCTGGCTTGTATTGTTTCTGACAGGAAGTCTGTGGTCATTCAGTATTTCTGTATATAATGAGCCTCTTTTTTCTGACTACTTTTAAGATTTTTCTACTTTTCACTTTATCTGCATTCTGGTGGAGTCCACAACCTCTGCTGACCCTGTGGATCTCTAGAGAGGCCCAGCAAAGCATCAGTTGGAAGTCTTGGTTACTTTTGTGTTTAAATATGACTAACTGACTTGGTCTGTAGTAAACTTGTCACAGTATCATTTACATTTGCAAATGCCAATAAATCAAGCCAAAAGGCTGGGCACTGCACATTATTGTTTATCTATGTGAATATTCAAAAAACCTACTTCCCTATATTAAAGAAACACAGAATCTGACAGTTATTAAAGTAGTAAACACACATTTTATTAGGAACTGTTACAATAGAGGAAAAGAGACTTCAGTGTAGAACTGGGCTCAACTCCAAATACAGCATGATATAGTGGTGATTTGTAACTATGGAGCAGGTTGAGGCTCAGTGGATGAAAAATTACTAAAACATCAAGGAGAAGGCCTAGTTAAACAGACTTAAACAGGATTCTTTGTGAGGGCAGGGTAAGGTGATAAGACATCATCTGGAAAATGGTGCAGATGTGAGGAATTTGATCAGAGATTGAGAGTGATCAGATATCAAGGATGGAAGGTTTTCTCTAAACTAGCTCAGAATGATTCTTGTGACAAGCAGGTGATGCAGACCTGACAAGGACAGATGCCAAATTGGGGCCTAGAGATCTTAGAGGAGACTGAATAAAATTTAGTCAAGGAGGGAACCTCTGTCATTAACAATAGCAAATACACATCTCAAGTATACACAGAACTTTTTCCAGAATAGACCACTTACTAGGCCACAAAACAACTCTTAACCAATTAAAGAGGCTTGAAATCATGCAAACAATCTTTTCTAATGACAATACAATGAAACTAAAAATCAATAGCTGGAAAATCTACAGAAATGTACAGATTAAACAACACACTGTTAAACAACCAAAGGGTCAAAGAAGAAATCACAAGAGAAATTATAAAATGTCTAGAGACAAACGAAAATGAGAGTACAACCTACCAAAACGTATGAGATGCAACGGAAGCAGTGCTAAGAGGGAAGTTTATAGCCATAAAAGCTTACATTGAAAAGGATCTCAGATCAACTACCTAACTTTACACCTCAAGAAGCTAGAAAAAGAAGAACAAACTAAACCCAAAGGTAGCAAAGAGAAAATAATAATAAAGATTAGAGCAAAGGTAAATGAAATAGAGGGTAGGAAAAAATCTTTTATTTCTTCTTACAAATTTTGTGAAACTAAAAACCTTAAATTGGTCACCCTCTCTCAGCCTTTCTGTCTTAGAAAATTCACACCACAAGTATATTCTTTGCAGCTCTGTTTGCTCAACTTGATGAAATACTAGACAAACCCCAGAATCTATTAAACTGCCCTTGAACCCCTTACTCCTTGTTTTTTCTGTGACGTTCATAGGACACACTGTTCTTTTCTACTAGTACTGTACTGAGAACTCAAATAAAAGGGCACATGTAAGAAATAACAAATCCCAGATTTGTCAGCACTGAAAGGAATTAAGCCAGAAGGCTTCTTGTAGTGCTCTGGGCAGTTTTTGGAAGGAGGAGGAGAAGGACAACCTGATCAGAAGGTAGGCAGACTTTCCGAACAATAGAAAGACTTGGATCACAGAGGGATTCCTGAAGCTGGCAATGAACAAGGAGTCTGCTTTGTGTTTGAGTAACTGTGAGCAGCCCTCTTGTAGCTCCTCCAGGCAGGAAGGACTGCACAAGCCTCCTTGGAAGGTCTCACTCACCCAGGCATGTTTTTTAAAAAATTCTGTGATGATAAAGGGAGTAGAATGTGGCTGCCACATTATTAATTCTGATTGCTCAGAATATGCTTATATACTTTCATACACATCCAGAATCTAGGATCTCACACCATCACACCTTTTCATAGTGCTGAGCTGGAGATGAAAGGGAATAGAGCAAGTGCCAAGGAAGCCAGAAGAGAAAGGATTCGTTTCTTCAAATAACTCCAAAGACTTGAGAGACTCAAATTCTGCTTGATGGAGTGAATGCTGCAGATCACATCAGCAATCAATAAGACAGAGTGTATCTCCAGAGAGCTTTGAATAGGAAAACAATGAGCCCTAGCCCCTCAAAGTTGGGGCTTCTTTGATCTTGGTCATTATGTTGGGAGTGCTACCCCACTGGGGAGACTGTTCCTTCTCAACCAACAGAATGGGCAAAGTTTTACAATTGAGCACACAACCACCTTCACACCTTTACAAAGAAAGCAATTGTATTAGTCAGGACTCTGACTTGGATATAACACAGCCTGATATAAATCAGTTAAGTAAAAAATGGAAATTTATATGACTCACATGGATGGGAAGAATATAGGAAAACGTGCATAATACAGAAGTTCTGCAGGAACCCGGGCTTCAGAGGCAGCAACCTGGGACCTGACACTTCCGTCTCTACACACAGCTGCTTCCCAGTGTTAATCTCATTCTCTCTTCCTGTAAGCAGGCTTCCTGCATATGGCAAGTACATGCTTACATTCTCTCAGCACCTTTGTTTCAAAGGTAAAAATGTCCCAGGAAGGAATGTCACGGGCTGATTATTGTACCACTTCCTGAAGCCAGTGGGTCAGCATATTCTAATGGGCTCGGTCTTGGTCACTTGCCTGCCTCGTGGTGTGCATGGACACCCTCACCTGGAGTAGGAGGAGACTTTCCTAAAGGAAAAGGGTGTGTGGGTGCTTTTACTGGGAGAGCAGAGCAGACATGCTGAGTGGCTGTGGTACAACATGATGCTCTATCTGCTCTTAGGTGCTTTTTGTCTTTTATCTTCCCCACACTTCCCACACAAATGGCATTAAATAATGTCCTGGATGCTTCATTTACTACTTAGGGCATGCGGTTGGTAAAAAAAAATTATTCCCAAGACAAATGGATGGTAACCCAGAAGCCCAGAATTGAGATGAGAAGTTGCCTAAGGAAATTCAGGGAAAGGGTTGAGAGAGAGGCATGGAAAAAGCATAAGATCAGGGCAAACTTTAGTATTTATTGAGCACTTACTAAGATTTATTAAGTGCTTACTCTGTTATAAACTTTACTCTGTCTTTTCTTCACACCTCTGTTTCACAGGTGATATAACTGAAGCTTAAAGAGGTTAATCAACATTCAGAGGCCACACAGCTCCTACCTGACTGTGTAAGGACTTCCAGAGCCCATTCTCTCAATCAGTTTTCCACATTGCCTCTCAGGTGAACTAGATGTCAAAAAGACTGGAGGTTAAGCAACGAATGGGTGGGTTATTGGAGTGGGTGCTTTTTACTTTCATATATTTTCTAGATTTCTTTTCATGAGTGTATATTACTTCCATAATTAAAAGCACCTTGTGCAGAAAACAGTGGCACTTGGGCTATGGCTGTGAATCTGCTCTGAACTCACTTCCAAACCCTGACAAACTTTCTTTCCCTAGCTCTGGGCCTCAGTCCTAGATCATATCTGTGGCTGCTGACAGCTCAGATTTCCTGGGATCTTTGTCTGACCTCCACTCCCAGGCTTCCCTGGTGGCTCAGATGGTAAAGAATCTGCCTGCAATTCAGGAGACTCACGTTTGATCCCTGGGTCGGGAAGAGTCCCTGGTGAAGGAAAGGGCAACCTACTCCAGTATTGCCTGGAGAATCCCATGGACTGAAAAGCCTGGTGGGCTACAGTCCATGGGGTTGCAAAGAGTCAGGTACAACTGAGAAACTAACACTTCCCAGGCAAGCAAGGGGACCAGTTTCTGGAACTAAGTTAGGTGAAAAGACTGGATCCATGGATGCAGAATCCAAAACAGAAAGGAACCAGATCAGATGGTCCAGGAAGCCAACAAGTTCCAGGCACAGAGTCCAAGGCATGGGACGAGGACAACCACCTGGGGTGAAGGAAGGGCTGACAGAGACCAGGTGAGACAGCCCAGCTGACGCAGGAGAGGCTGCCACTCAGCCAAGCTGAGGCAGAGAGTGTGAGCATCATGGACACTGCCCTGCCTCCATCTGCACCCTTTCCTCTGGGGAACAACCCCTTGCCAGGGCACAGTGTCAATAGGGCCTGTCCCTCCTGAGCAGAGTGTTAGAAGGACTGAGGACAGATGAAGCGCATGCTTGCTCATGGGGACACGTCACTGTTTCTGATGTCACAGCCCCAGAGCTGTGCTCCTTCCCATCTGACCCAAAGACTGCTCCTTCCACTTTTCCCTCAGTTTGCTTAAGTTCGCCAAAGTCAGTCTCTCTTGCTTGTAACCAAAGAACCCTAATAGATACAACTCTGTTTGAATAATATAATTTTGCTCTGACAAATTAATAATCACTTAGTCCCACTGAGTGCCACGATCTGTGCTGAGCACTGCCACACGTGCAGTCGCTTCAGTCTTGTCTGACTCTTTGAGACCCTATGCACTGTAGCCTGTCAGGCTCCCCTGTCCATGGGATTCTCCAGGCAAGAATACGAGTGGGTTACCATGCCCTCCTCCAGGGGATCTTCCCTACCAGGGATTGAACCCACGTCTCTTAAGTCTCCTGCATTGGCAGGCGGGTTCTTTACCACTAGCGCCACCTGGGAAGCCCCAACACCCTTCTACTGAGGCCCAAGCCAGAGCCCATGATCCCACAGGACCTCGTGTGTCCTCGTGGTGTTCCCTTGAATGTGAAACAGCCACATTCGGGTGTCAGTTAGTGACAGCTTACGGTGAGTGGTGCTGCAGGATTCGTGGTCGCTGAAGATGCAACTCCAGAACCAAAGACAGTTTCAGTCACTCAGAGCTTTGTGTAGATTTTTATTTAAAGTGAAAATGAGAGAAAAAGCTCTGACATAGATATCAGAAGGGGACAGGAGAGCACCTGCCTCACTAGTTTAAGCGGGGCCTGTATACTTCTCAACTGGCTGCTGAGAATAGATAAAAAGAATACCTCAAGGTTGTAAGAGTTCCAGCAGAACTTTCCCAAGGCATGCATCCTGAGATAACTTTGGCACAAGATTAGCCAGGGAGAACAGTTCCGGCAACGGCCCTCGGCTAGATATACTGTTGCCATGTAATCAGGGATCTGAGGCTTGAGAAACAGGTTCCCAGTCAAGATTTGTTACAATTATAATCATTAACACAGAGCCCAAGAAAAGCATTTCCATGAGTAAGACATTGTGCTGTGTGATTATTAGTTCTGCGACCTAAAGAAAGGCCAGTTCTTGGACAAAATACATTGTTGCACAAGGCTTAAAGGAAAGCATGAGCGAACATGTTCCCCTCCTTAAAGGGGCCTAAGCTTTCACTCAGGATGTCCCAAGACAGCTGGAGATAGGACTGTGGGCCCGGCAGAGGAGACACTTCCTGGGGCGGTGCCTTAAGGTGTTAGAGAAGTTCAGCTGAGTCTTGAAGAAAGCTTCATCCCAGCACCTAGCAAACAAGATGGAGGTGGGAAAATTTTGCCGACTGATTGATGATTGCTCCCAGGGCTGGCCCACAAAAACAGAAATTTCTCCTCACCTGAGCCAGCCAGTCTCCAAGCAGCCCTGGCCAAAGAAAGGGGTGAGGTGCCCAGACTGAGAGGGTGGAACTCAAGCTTGAGAGGCCGCCCCAGCACTGGAACTCAATTTAGGCGTCCACCTCCACCCCTTCCTCTGGCCTGATTTTAACCTCCATTAGCCAATTTGTCTCCCGTTTCCACCTCTCTTCCCTCAGACTTTTCTCCTTATGCAGATGCTGATCCTGCCTCCTCCTGACTCCCTGGCAGAGAGACCCAGCCCTAGGCCCTCCCCGAGTCCTTTCCTTAAGGGTGGTGCCAGCTCACCTGAGCCCGCCAGGTGGGCCTTGGGCCACAAAGAGGGGAGTTCTGAGGAAGTCAGTCTTCCACAGGGAACATTTAAATATAATCTTCCCTTAAAACGTGTCTTACTGAGAAAACTGGTTCAGACTGAAAGTAATGTGATCAAATGGAAAAAACTTTTTTAAAAAACAAAGGTTACAAAAATATCAGAACTGATAGTTGCACAATGACACTCAAGAGGGGTGGGAAATTCAATTTTAGATGTAACTCAAAGTAATACTCACACGTTTCCCCCCATGCCAGCACAGCACTGGAAAGTGAAAATGTCACATGGCTGGTGGCCATAAACAGACTCTGGGTGCCCTGAACCAACAGCCAGCCCAGCATATCCACCAGCAGGTCAGCCCCATCTGGTGCCCAGTGGTCGTCTCCCATCAAATGATCCCATTTTTTTAAGCCAGTATCATTTCAGTCTGAGGCTGAAACAGCCAGTGGAGGAAGGGACACTATTGAGATTTTAATCTCACTCACTGGGGGTAAGGAGGAGTTGGCCCCCTTCTCCAAGGCACTGCCCTCTTGGACCAGAGGGAGGCTCACCTTTATCTCTACCATAGGCCTTTATGAATTATCTTAATAATCATTCATTACATAAGCAAAACGTGAGTTTTAGCAAATGAAAATGTTGACAAGCAAAAGTGAAGACTACACATGTCCAACCACTCTGAGATTACCACTCTAGCTCTTTAGTGTGTAGCCTTCCAGATTTTTTTCCATGTACGGAAAAACTACAACAAACCTAGACAGCATATTAAAAAGTGGAGACATTACTTTGCCGACAAAGGTCTGTCTAGTCAAAACTATGGTTTTTCCAGTAGTCATGTATGGCTGTGAGAGTTGAACCATAAAGAAGCCTGAGCACCGAAGGATTGATGCTTTTGAACTGTGGTGTTGGAGAAGACTCTGGAGAGTTCCTTGTACTGCAAGAAGATCAAACCAGTCCATCCTAAAGGAAATCAATCCTGAATATCCATTGGAAGAATTGATGCTGAAGCTGAAGCTCCAATCCTTTGGCCACCTAATGTGAAGAGCTGACTGACTAGAAGACCCTGACGCTGGGAAAGATTGAAGGTGGGGGGAGAAGGGGACGACAGGACAAGATCATTAGATGGCATCACCCATTCAATGGACATGAGTTTGAGTAGGCTCCGGGAGATGGTGAAGGACAGGGAAGCCTGGCATGCCACAGTCCATGGGGTCGCAAAGAGTCGGACACGAGTGAGCAACTGAACAAAAACAACAGCAGATTTGTACATGAATTGTTTTTACCGAAGTGAAGTCACATTTCACGTTGATTCTTTCTCTCAACTTTTGTTTTGAAAAACTTTCAAACCTTCAGTAACTTGAAGAACTAATATAACAAGGATCTGTAAGAAATTCATCTAGAGTCATAAGTTGGCACCATTTTGCTACATTTGTTTTGTCTCTGTCTCCCATACCGATATCCAGATGTAGATAATGTATGCCTCTGTATACAGATATCTAGTTAGTGAGATCTATATAGATAAATATAGCAATGCAGATATATAAATACATGTTAACCATACGGAGTAAGTTGCACACAGCACAACCCTTCCCCCCTAAATACCTTAGCATTTCTCCTAAGAACAAGGATAGTCACCTACACCACTGCCATACAATTACCACACTCACAAAATTTAACACTAATATAATACTATTAACTAATATATAGCCCATAGTTCCCTAATCACCCAATACTGACCTTTATAGTTAGTCACAGGTTGAGTTCTTTAGAAACCATACATATCGAGATGGAGTTTGGGGCACAAGATGCTTATCAGGCATCTTACACCTGTGAAAGGGAGCAGGCGGAAGCAGGATCAGGCAGAGGAAGAAGTTGAACTTCACAGTCCTGGCAAAGCCTCTTTCTACTCTACGGGGAAACTCTGGAAGGAGAACTGCCCAACAGCGTGTCCTGTATGGAGCCAGTCACTCCACAGGGCTGCCCTGGGGAGGGCCTGGCCTGGGGGCAGGAAGCTCTCTCGATGGAGCAGCTCTAGGTGCCAGCTGCTGGCCACCCTCTGTGGTTGGGGACACACCTCCTGATCTCCTGGAGAGGGACCTGTGATTCCCTTTAAAGTCTGGATCCAGTCAAAGGTCACTTATTGCACTAACTTGTCACGTCTCTTGTGTCCTTCACTGTAACACTTCCTCCACTATTTTTGTCCTTTAGGATATTAACACTCTGAATGGCCCAGTCCGTTGTGTTGTAGAATGTCCTTCAATCTGGATTTGCCTGCTACAGAGTTTCCCAACCTCCTTTGTTCAGCCAGCAGTCTCCTTTTCATTTTAATAAATTTCATGTCGTGTAACAGCCAAACTGATCAGCCGATTCATCCAACTGGTATCCAATCCTGGACCACAAACTGCATCTGGTAGTAATGGTCCTTAGGTCTCTTTCCATCTAGCACAGTAGTCTTTTCATGTGAGTAAACCTCGCGGAGAGACCAGACTGCATGGCCTGCAGACCCCGTCCTCTGAGCTGTCTGACTGCTTCCGTGTGGGTGCTCTACCCTCTGACTTCCAGTGATCAACCCATTGGGCTATCATAGGTGGTGATGTGGACTTTGTGAAATACATATTATTAATACCTGATCAACGTGCACTCTGAATCTTGAACCAGGGGTCTCTCACCAAGCTGCCAGTGCTCACCGTCCCCTCTCCTGTTTTTACAGCTCCCTGTCCTCTTTCAGTATTTACAGACACTGATGTGCCCAGTCACACCCAAGCTCCCAGTAGGGAGCAGCAGAGTAGGTGTCAGGGAGGAGGGCAGCCGTGTTCCCACCCTGAGTCTGTCCTCACCGTTGTGTGTGACTCAGGTAACACCCCTGACCTCTCCTCTCATGGAACACACAAATACTCCTTGCCCAGATTAAGCCAACTTTCAGAGAAGGTCACACACCAGCCTGCTCCTGCCACCCCTGCCCAGCTCGCCCTCCCTCCAGTGACTGGCAGGCCTGAGCTCAAACGGCAGGAACAGAAAAAAGGCTTCAGACCCCCAAGGCTGAGCTCCAGGAGCCTCAGCTGGAAACTGCCACCGGCAGACTGACTTGCGGGCAGGCCAGGCCAGGCCACTTTAGATTAGAAGAGGCCCCTCCAAGTTCAGAGGAAGCAACCCGCACACGCCAAGGATCCCACACAGACCAGGTGTGAAATGACTGAGAGGAAGCCGCAGTGTCGAGCTCTGGGGCCCAGGGGAAGTCCATTCCTCTCTCTCCCCAGAGTTTTAGGGGGTGGGGAGACTTGAAATGAGGAGCTACTGAAGTCTCATAACCGGGATTCCCGTGGTTAAATAGTGTGAATATTTTCCCTGGTGGAACAGCCCTTTGCAGGTTTGCCGACCAGAGGCCCTGTGGCCTGGTCAGATCTGTTCGTTTAGCCAGTAGCGGGTTGCTGCTTCCATGGGAGCATTATTGCCATGTACCTCCTCTCCAGTGGGCCACAAACACCACCACTCTCTATTGTCTCAGTTCAGTCCTGTGCTCAAGTTCACTCCCTGCCCAGTCCCTGGAGGAACTGAGATTGCAATCCCGGAGGCAGGCGCTGCTCATTTTAACATGTCCTCCAGGCAGCAGGTGCTGGCCCCAGGCTGAGAATGGAGACTCCGGCCCCAGAAGGGGACTGCTGCTCAGGACTGCAGCCTGAGTGCCCTCAGCTGTCTGCACCACCTGTGGTCTCATTCCTGGAGATTCATCCTTGAGGTTAAGTGCTGATTCCCTCAAGAATGGAGGAGACCTATTTCCTCACTAACAGTGTGGTATAAATTGGTTCATCAAATATCAGGAGAGAAAAAGGAAGGACACTGGCATCTATTAAGAGTTTGCTCTGTGCCAGGTACTGGGTATACCATCCCAGTTAGCTTCCCTGACACTGTAAGATAGATGTTATCACACTGTACAAACTGGAAAACCAAGACAAATTCGCTTCCCCTGAATTGCACAGACAGTAAAAACACAGCCAGTTTTGAACTCTGATCTACAAGAGAAGCTGTGCTCCTTCCTCTCCCCATACCATGCCGCCCTGAGCACCTACCGTGTGCTGGACACAGAGCGAGACACAGCCTCTGTCCTCAGCCAGTTCCCAGCCTGGCAAGAGGAGTGTTAGCTTGTGAGTATGGCCTGCACTCTGCCCTTTCTCCTTCACCCGAAACTCAAGCCAAGGTTTTTCAAAGACTGGCAGCTACCATTGGCAGGACATGAGGTGATTTTAGGTGAAACATAACATGAACTATTTTGTTTCAGAAGCTACATATTCAGTATAAAAATATAGGTACTTCATAAATACATGTTTTCCAGACATTGCTGCAGATGAGGCCCCTGGGGTTGGCCCTGTGAGGTCCATGTAAGGCCAGAGACAGGAGAGGAAATTGCTGCTTGTAAATCAGTGGGACACTGTGCCCCTTCCGGACAGCAGGTCCTCACCATCTCCTCCAGGCACCTGCCCCTCCAGAGGTTGCTGAAAACAAGACTTCCTCTTCAAGTCCAGGACCCCTGCGGCTCACTGCGGGCCACACCTGGTGACCTCTCTCCCGGACTTGTTCCCCAGCCTGTTTCAGCTCAGGGAGTTGGTTTGGGAGGGCAGCCAGGTCTCTCGGGCACTGCTTCAGACCCAGCACAGCCAAGGGGGGAGTGACAGTGCAGGAAGGACTCGCCACTGCCCTTTGCCCAGCTTAGAAGGAGTCACTGAGAATTTACCACTCCCAGTCCTGGGACCCTAGTCATCAAACATGTGTGCACACACATGCATGCAACACTTATGCACACACATGCACATATGCACTCCAGCCCTGCCATCATCACTCTTTAGCAACCACAATACAACTAGGACAGCATTCTGGGAATTCAAGACTCCTTGGAAAGGGAAATAGCTATAAATGATTGAGAGCAGTTCTCTTGATAAGAGCTCATCAGGAGGCAGAGATGTCAGTTAATTAAAAGAATAAATTGGGGTCTTCTCTGGGCCAGGGCATCATCACCAAGCCAAACCAGTGCCCCACAAACTGTGTGATTCCCAGAGCCCTTTGCAGACACTTCCTTTCCGGAAGGAAGGGAGAGCTGTGCTCCCATTGCCAGGGTTAAGGAGAGGAGAGAATAAAAGAGACAGTCAGAAGGACAGAAAGACAAGGCAGAGAGAGATGCTTCTTAAAAATTCAGCTCAGAGGAGAGGCCATGTAATCAGACTAAGAAGAGCTGACATTTCTCAAGCACTTGCCTTACAGCCCCCAGGTCCTGTTCTAAGCCCTATAGCCATATTATCTCATGTAACCTTCACAACCACCCTGTGGGTTGGTTCTGGTATTTTCCATTCTCTATTTTACAAACAAAGTAACTGAGACTCAGATGGGATAAATTATTTGCCACAGGTCCTACTGGTGAGAAGTAGAGGGAAGGTCTACTTTCTGTGGAGACTTTGGAAACTCTAAAAAGGGCCTAACCATGTTGTTTTGTTTGAAATTGCAGCATTAAAAAGCCCCATTCTTTAAGACCAAACTCGTCAAAAATATCTTACTAAATTACAAACAAGAAGGCTGAGTGCCGAAGAATTGATGCTTTTGAACTGTGGTGTTAGAGAAGACTCTTGAGAGTCCCTTGGACTGCAAGGAGATTCAACCAGTCCATTCTGAAGGAGATCGGTCCTGGGTGTTCTTTGGAAGGACTGATGCTGAAGCTGAAACTCCAATACTTTGGCCACCTCATGCGAAGAGTTGACTCATTGGAAAAGACTCTGTTGCTGGGAGGGATTGGGGGCAGGAGGAGAAGGGGACAACAGAGGATGAGATGGCTGGATGGCATCACTGACTCGATGGACATGAGTCTGAGTGAACTCCGGGAGTTGGTGATGGACAGGGAGGCCTGGCATGCTGCGATTCATGGGGTCGCAAAGAGTCGGACACGACTGAACAGCTGATCTGATCTGAACCCCATTTTCAGTGCTGAAGACCTCCAGGCTGAGTCTGTAGGACTGAGTTGGAGCACAAAAGCAGAGACACCATGTGATCTTGGGGCTTCACATGGCCTAAGAAGAGCAGTCTGTACCCCGGGGTACACCAGGGAGGGCTGCAGGGCTCCCAAAGGGAAGGCGAGCCAAAGGCCCCCACACCCCAGGATGCCACAGCTGTGGCCCCACCAATGTCCCAGTGGTGCGGCAGGAGTCTCCCCGCTAGGCCCATCACAGCTTCCACTGGCCACCTGCATCTCTGCAAGCAGTATGCCTGCCGGGAGCAGGGAGGGTGCAGGGAGAGACCCTGTCTGTGAGCTCCGTTCCTCCCAACTGCAGGAAGGCAGGGACCGCTGTTTGTTTCCGCAGCCAAGGGTGGGGAAGGGGCACCGGCACGGTGCGGCATGGAGCGGGGCGTGGTGCGCTGTGGGGGAAAGCCAGGAGGACGGTCGCTTTCGGAGACAAACTACGAAATGAGCTCAGAGTAAAGCAGAACCATGCATTGTCACCCAAGGGAGACGCACCCTCAGTCCACAAGACCAACCCTGAGTACTAATAACATGTCTAAAGACAGACTGTCTCTGTCACAGCAGGGTGGCCAGCTCTGAAAGCATAGGAAAAGGGAGTCACCGACAGACCAGCCTCTCCTGAGCAGTGTCCAAGGGAAATGGTGGCTCCATTTCAGCTGATCAAAAATAGAAATGGTAACTAAGTCAAAAAGAGAAAGATAACATATGATATCACTTATACATGGAATCTAAGAAATGACACAAATAAACTTATTTATGAAACAGAAACAGGCCCACTGATACAGAGAACAGATCTGTGGTTGCTACCGGAGTGGGTAGCCTTTCCCTTATCCAGGGGATCTTCCCAACCCAAGGATTGAACCCAGGTTTCCCACATTGCAAACGGATTCTTTACCAACTGAGCCATCAGGGAAGCCCTCAAAAAAGGAGGGGGAGTAGGGTGGGGAATTTGGGATTAGCAGAAGCAAACTATCATATGTAGGATGGATAAACGATAAGGCACAATATATCACAGGGAACTATATTCAATATCCTGTGATAAATCTTAATGGAAAAGAATATGAAAAGAATGCATGTATAACTGAATGACTTTGCTGTATAGCAAAAATTAACACAATATTGCAAATCAACTATACTTCAATAAATATTTTGGAAATAAAAAGTCATTACACACACAAAAAAAAAACAAAAGTAAAACAAAGAAATGCTTGACTTCAGAGGTTCTGGAGGAAGATGGGGCCACATTGGGAATGGTGGCTGACTCAGACCACCATTGACCTCCCAATGTGCACAAGTCATCGCTGCGTGCCCACTATGACCCTTTCTGATAACCAGGCCTGCCACATGACTGGCCAACAGAAGGAAAGGCTCTGGTTCAGGCCACATAAACCTCTGCCAGGCAGTTATAATTCTCACCAGTGACTAACCAGTGGATGTGTATGATTCTGCCTCCCTCTTCTGTGGCTTTGGAGGTGTGGGTCAGCTTCCCTGAGTCCTATGGGCTTGAAGACGCTGACCAGATACAGATTCTGAGCTCTGAGGGCGTTGGACTAGGGGCTATGGGAAGTCCACCAAAGGAAGAACTACCCCATAGATTCAGCCTCTCCCCCAGTGTCTGCAGGCACATTCTCTACCCAAAGTGGGTGCTTGGTGTAGGATGGATGAGAGACAGATGGACACACGGAAGAACATAAAAGTTACTGCAAGATTAACTAATCTCCTGGCCTCAAGAGCTGAGACTTGCTCACCATGTGGGGCAGCTCCTTGGCTGTATCTTTGTTCTTTCCTCTCCCCAATGTGCCCAGCCCATTTGATCTGGAATCCAGCAGCAGGGTTGGGGCCAGTGAACTTCACAGAGTCGGGAGAGGAGACTGTCCTCCTCACTGGAGGTCACCCCTGTCCAGCTCTAGAAAGGAGGAGTGGGTGGGATAGGAAACCCATTCCTCAGGACAGTGCCCTGCTTGAAACCATGCAACTCAGATTGGGACTTGAACCCACAGACTTTTAACTGAGATCACACACCTGGTCTCAGGACTTAGTAAAGCTCATGTTCTTGCTGTCTTATTACAGAAAGAATTCAGTGAGAGACAAAGTGATAGGTAAGAAATGGATTCATTTAGAGAGAAACACACTCCACAGACAGAGTGTAGACCATCTCAGAAGGCGAGAGGCCCTGAGACATGGGGTAGTTAGTTTCTAGGGACTGAGTACAAGCTTCCTCTGTCCATGGAATTTTCCAGGCAAGAATACTGGAATGAGGGCCATTCCCTTCTCCAGGGGATCTTCCTGACCCAGGGACTGAACCCAGGTGTCTGTGCATTGCAGGTAGATTCTTTACCATCTGAGTCACCAGGGAAGCCTCAAATAGGCTAATGGGTTGGGAGGATTATTCCAACTATTCTGGGGAAGGAGGGATTTCCAGGAATTGGGCCACCACCTACTTTTTGGCCTTTTATGGTTAGCCTCCGAACTGTCATAACTCCGGTGGGTGTGTTATTTAGATGCTAATGCATTACAATGAGCAAATAATGAGGATCAAGGTCCACTGGAAGTCAACTCTTTTGCTTTCACGGACCTCGTTGGTTTTAACCAGTTTTGTCATGTCCTCTGGCTATGTCATTCTTTTAAAGTTGTGCCCTGCCCCCTTCCCTCCTTTTTCATCCTGAGAGCCACATTTCTTGGGCAGCCATCTTCTGGGACCGTCTGTGGCTAATAACACAAGAGATAGGAGTTTTTTAGAATTTGTTTGTTTTGGTATACAGCATGAAGAAGTCTCCACCAAGCTCTGGACATTGTCCAGGCAGTCAGCATGGACATATGGCAAATGGTTCTGAAACAGGAGGGAAGAGGGCAGGGCACAACCTTTGAAAAGATGAACATAGCTCAAGGACAAAACATAAACTGATTAGAATCAAATGGGTCTGAGATGGCAGACAAGTCAACTTCCACTAGACCTTGATCCTGAGTATATGCTCATTGTAACACATCAGCAAGCTAAAAGACACACCAAGAGGCACCGTGACAGTTCCAAAGCTGACCATCAAAGACCAAAAATTGGGGGTGGAAATTGGGCCCAATTCCTGGAAATCCTCACCCTGTCAACTGCAAATTGGCACTTACCAAGAGCACTGCCCATGACTGAACAACAAAGGCATTTGCCCCCTGCTTCTACGGAGATTGAACCCCATGCTGCTCTAGCTGTTGACCTTCAACAACCCCTGAGGGAGTTCAGGGTGGAGTGAGGCACTCTGTGCTCCAGGGAATCTGGTGGGATAGGTCTTCAGACAGTTGGATGTTTTAGGAACAGATTTTATGATCTCAATCCTTGCATCTCCTCATATCTAGAGAAGCACTAAATCCCTTCATGGTGACATCAGACCCTCATGACTAACAAAAAACCTTTTGTAAATTGAGTGCTTCATGGTATTGAACTCCCCCTTCACCAAAACCTTATATATTGACCTTTCCATACTGCTGCTTTGGAGTGGTCTCTCAGAGCCATCTGAGATGCTGCCTCCCGGGCTGCAGTCCTC
Source organism: Bos indicus (assembly GCF_029378745.1). Classification (NCBI taxonomy): domain Eukaryota; kingdom Metazoa; phylum Chordata; class Mammalia; order Artiodactyla; family Bovidae; genus Bos; species Bos indicus. The sequence continues at coordinate 16,072,775 of NC_091777.1, read as the reverse complement.
ATTTTGCCCCAAATAAAACTTAACTCACAACTCTCAAGCTGTACATCTTTTTTTAGTTGACAACCGCTTCCCCAAAACAGTTGGAATAAGCTTCTCACTCATTCGCCTATGAAATTACCTGGCCCATAAAAACTAACCACACCACCTGCTGAGGCCTCGTTTGCTCTCTGGAATGGCCCACATTCTTGTCTGTGGAGTGTGCTTCTAAGGCTGCACTTGCCTCTGAGATGGCAAACTCTGTCAGCAAAGTGTTTCTCTCTAAATAAATCCACTTCTTACCTATCACTTTGTCTTTCACTGAATTCTTTCCCCAGTGAGACATCAAGAACCTGAGGCTAGGTCCTAAAACCAGGTCTATGATCTCAGTTGGAAGACTGTGGGTTTGGGCTAGCTTTGAGTACAAGCCGCATGGATTCAAATCCCAAACTGAGGGAAATGGTTTCAGATTCTGCCCAAGGCAGTTCTCAGTCTGTACCTGACAACACCTTACCCAGAGCAGAACCAGGCACCCCAGGACCAGAGGATAGAGAATCAAACTTCTCAAACCGTGTTCACTTTCATGATTACCATGGTGTTCCCCACCCTTCCCACTGCCCCATTTTTTTTCTGGACTGTTCTACGGGTGGAAGGAACTCGGAATTTGGAGTTCAGAGACCATGGTTCCAGACCAGTCAGGGCTTCTGGGTACATTTGTATGCCTTGTACCCCCAAATAACTGGCAGATCGACTTCTGCTGCCAGCTGTGTATCTATAGGACTGAGTTCATCCAAAGGTACTGATACCAAGCTGGACCCTTTGACCCCCATTTCTTGATTACAGGAAATACGCGTCATTCAGCCTCTACGACCTTCCATGAGTTCCAAGGAGTAGGTTCAAACTGTTGCTAATCAGGGAAGGGAAAGAATGTAGAGATAAGGAACAGTCAAAAGAGATAATAGTGCAGCCTTGGGGCAGGGTTCTGACTCCCCATCAAGGGATACACATATGAATATCTTTGAGTTGTTTGGAAGATACTGAAACCCCCACCAGTTCAGTTCAGTTCAGTCGCTCAGTTGTGTCTAACTGTTTGTGACCCCACGAATCACAGCACGCCAGGTCTCCCTGTCCATCACCAACTCCCGGAGTTCACTCAGACTCATGTCCATCGAGTCAGTGATGCCATCCAGCCATCTCATCCTCTGTCGTCCCCTTCTCCTCCTGCCCCCAATCCCTCCCAGCGTCAGAGTCTTTTCCAATGAGTCAACTCTTCGCATGAGGTGGCCAAAGTACTGGAGTTTCAGCTTTAGCATCATTCCTTCCAAAGAAATCCCAGGGCTCATCTCCTTCAGAATGGACTGGTTGGATCTCCTTGCAGTCCAAGGGACTCTCAAGAGTCTTCTCCAACACCACAGTTCAAAAGCATCAATTCTTCGATGCTTAGCTTTCTTCACAGTCCAACTCTCACATCCATACATGACTAGTGGAAAAACTATAGCCTTGACTAGACAGACCTTTGTTGGCAAAGTAATGGCTCTGCTTTTCAATATGCTATCTAGGTTGGTCATAACTTTTCTTCCAAGGAGTAAGCGTCTTTTAATTTTATGGCTGCAGTCACCATCTGCAGTGATTTTGGAGCCCCCCAAAATAAAGTCTGACACTGTTTCCACTGTTTCCCCATCTATTTGCCATGAAGTGATGGGACTGGATGCCATGATCTTTGTTTTCTGAATGTTGAGTTTTAAGCCAACTTTTTCACTCTCTTCTTTCACCTTCATCAAGAGGCTTTTTAGTTCCTCTTCACTTTCTGCCATAAGGGTGGTGTCATCTGCTTATCTGAGGTTATTGATTTTTCTCCCAGCAATTTCAGCCCAGCATTTCTCATGATGTACTCTGCATATAAGTTAAATAAGCAGGGTGACAATATACAGCCTTGATGTACTCCTTTTCCTATTTGGAACCAGTCTGTTGTCCCATGTCCAGTTCTAACTGCTGCTTCCTGACCTGCATATAGGTTTCTCAAGAGGCAGATCAGGTGGTCTGGTATTCCCATCTCCACCAGGTGGGAGAAATTAACAAAATGCTGCCCACAAGACCAGTTGTGGGTACTTTCCTCCCGCTTACCTCACCACCATCCAATCAGAAAAATGTCCTCAAGCTGAGCATGCCCTCTTTGAACCATTACTATTGATATAAAACCTCTCACTACACGCTCCAGGTTAGGACACAGGGTTCTGAAGGTATTAGCTGCTATACCTCCCTTTGCCTGGCAAAACAATAAAGCTATTCTTTTCTGCCTCAACCAAAACTCTGTCTCTGAGAATTAATTTGGGCTCAGGGCATAGAAGCTGATTCAGCTTCAGTGCCATATGGGCTGGTAGGGGTCAAGGCCCTCCCATTACTCAGCTGTGAGGGTTTAGGAAAGCCATGGCATCTTCTCCAGGTCTTAGCTTTCTCACCTGTAAATTGGGGGTAATGTTGATACCCTGACCAACTCCAAATTCACTTTCCTTGCTGCACAACAGGTCAATAAATCCTAGAGACAAAGTGTTAAGGCAAGGAGTGTGACTTTATTGGGAAAGCCAGCAGACCAAGAAGATGGCAGACTAATGTCTCAAAATAACCAAATGATCAGGGTCTGGATGCCAGATTCTTTCACAGAAGAGAGACGAAGGGAAGTTGGGAAATAAAAGGGCAGACTAGAGGAAGAGGTGGTGAGGAAGTAAGTTAGAAAGGGCTATCAATCTTGAAAACCACTTCCAGGAATGGCCAGTCCATGGAAGGAATGTGTTAATATCTTCTTTCCTGTTCAGTTCAGTTCAGTCACTCAGTTGTGTCTGACTCTTTGCAATCCTGTGGGCCGCAGAATGCCAGGATTCCCTGTCCATCACCAACTCCTGTAGCTTGCTCAAACTCATGTCCATCGAGTCAGTGATGCCATCCAACCATCTCATCCTCTGTCGTCCCCTTCTCCTCCTGCCTTCGATCTTTCCCAGTATCAGGGTCTTTTCCAATGAGTCAGTTCTTTGCATCAGGGGGCCAAAGTATTGGAGTTTCAGCTTCAGCATCAGTCCTTCCAATGAATATTCAGGGCTGATCTCCTTCAGAATGGACTGGTTGGATCTCCTTGCAGTCCAAGGAACTCTCAAGAGTCTTCTCCAACACTACAGTTCAAAAGCATCAATTCTTCAGTGCTCATCTTTCTTTATAGTCCAACTCTCACATGACTCCCAGAAAAAACATAGCTTTGACTATATGGACTTTTGTCGGCAGAGTAATGCCTCTGCTTTTTAATATGCTGCCTAGGTTGGTCATAGCTTTTCTTTCAAGGAGTAAGCATCTTTTAATTTCATGGCTGCAGTCACCTTCTGCAGTGATTTTGGAGCCCCCCAAAATAAAGTTTGACACTGTTTCCACTGTTTCCCCATCTATTTCCCATGAAGTGATGGAACCAGATGCCATGATCTTAGTTTTTTGAATGTTGAGTTTTAAGCCAGCTTTTTCACTCTCCTCTTTCACTTTCATCAAGAGGCTCTTTAGTTCCTGTTTGCTTTCTGCTATAAGGGTGGTGTCATCTGTGTATCTGAGGTAATTGATATTTCTCTTGGCAATCTTGATTCCAGCTTGTGCTCCATCCAGCCTGGAATTTCACATGATGTACTCTCTATAAAGAAATGCAGAAAAGCAAAATGGCTGTCTGGGGAGGCCTTACAAACAGCTGTGAAAAGAAGAGAAGCGAAAAGCAAAGGAGAAAAGGAAAGATATAAGCATCTGAATGCAGAGTTCCAAAGAATAGCAAGGAGAGATAAGAAAGTCTTCCTCAGTGATCAATGCAAAGAAATAGAGGAAAACAATAGAATGGGAAAGATTAGAGATCTCTTCAAGAAAATTAGAGATACCAAGGGAACGTTTCATGCAAAGATGGGCTCAATAAAGGACAGAAATGATATGGACCTAAGAGAAGCAGAAGATATTAAGAAGAGATGGTAACAATACACAGAAGAACTATACAAAAAAGATCTTCACGACCCAGATAATTACGATGGTGTGATCACTCTCCTAGAGCCAGACATCCTGGAATGTGAAGTCAAGTGGGCCTTAGAAAGCATCACTATGAACAAAGCTAGTGGAGGTGATAGAATTCCAGTTGAGCTATTCCAAATCCTGAAAGCTGATGCTGTGAAAGTGCTGCACTCAATATGCCAGCAAATTTGGAAAACTCAGCAGTGGCCACAGGACTGGAAAATGTCAGTTTTCATTCCAATCCCAAAGAAAGGCAATGCCAAAGAATGCTCAAACTACCTCACAGTTGCACTCATCTCACATGCTAGTAAAGTAATGCTCAAAATTCTCCAAGCCAGGCTTCAGCAACATGTGAACCATGAACTTCCAGATGTTCAAGCTGGTTTTAGAAAAGGCAGAGGAACCAGAGATCAAATTGCCAACATTTACTGGATCATTAAAAAAGCAAGAGAGTTCCAGAAAAACATCTATTTCTGCTTTATTGACTATGCGGACTATTTCTGCTTTATTTGACTGTGTGGATCACAATAAACTGTGGAAAATTCTGAAAGAGATGGGAATACCAGACCACCTGACCTGCCTCTTGAGAAATCTGTATGCAGGTCAGGAAGCAACAGTTAGAACTGGACATGGAACAATAGATGGGTTCCAAATAGGAAAAGGAGTATGACAAGGCTGTATACTGTCACCCTGTTTATTTAACTTATATGTAGAGTACATCATGAGAAACACTGGGCTGAAGGAAGCACAAGCTGGAATCAAGATTGCTGGAAGAAATATCAATAACCTCAGATATGCAGATGACACTACCCTTATGGCAGAAAGTGAAGAGGAACTAAAGAACCTCTTGATGAAAGTGAAAGAGGAGAGTGAAAAAGTTGGCTTAAAGCTCAACATTCAGAAAACAAAGATCATGGCATCCAGTCCCATCACTTCATGGCAAATAGATGGGGAAACCGTGGAAACAGTGTCAGACTTTATTTTGGGGGGCTCCAAAATCACTGCAGATGGTGATTGGAGCCATGAAATTAAAAGACGCTTACTCCTTGGAAGGAAAGTTATAACCAACATAGACAGCATATTAAAAAGCAGAGACATTACTTTGTCAACAAAGGTCTGTCTAGTCAAGGCTATGGTTTTTCCAGTAGTCATGTATGGATGTGAGAGTTGGACTATAAAGAAAGCTGAGCACCGAAGAATTGATGCTTTTGAACTGTAGTGTTGGAGAAGACTCTTGAGAGTCCCTTGGACTGCAAGGAGATCCAACCAGTCCCTTCTGAAGGAGATCAGCCCTGGGTGTTCATTGGAAGGATTGATGCTAAAGCTGAAACTCCAATATTTTGGTCACCTGATGCAAAGAGCTGACTCATTTGAAAAGACCCTGATGTTGGGAAAGATTGAAGGCAGGAGGAGAAGGGGACAACAGAGGATGAGATGGTTAGATGGCATCACGGACTCAATGGACATGAATTTGAGTGGACTCCAGGAGTTGATGATGGACAGGGAGGCCTAGCGTGCTGTGGTTTATGGGGTTGCAAAGAACGGACACGATTGAGCGACTGAACTGAACTGACTGAACTGAACTCTGTATATAAGTTAAATACAGCCTTGACAAATTCCTTTCCCAATTTGAAACTGGTCTGTTGTTCCACGTCCAGTTCTAACTGTTGCCTCTTGACCTGCATACAGATTTCTCAGGAGGCAGGTCGGGTGGTCTGGTATTCCCATCTCTTGAAGATTTTTCCAGTTTGTTGTGATCCACACAGTCAAAGGCTTTGGAATAGTCAATAAAGCAGAAATAGATGTTTTTCAGGAACTCTCTCGCTTTTTGATGATCAAAAGATGTTGACAATTTGATCTCTGGTTCCTCTGCCTTGTCTACATCCAGCTTGAACATCTGGAAGTTCACAGTTCAGATACTGTTGAAGCCTGGCTTGGAAAATTTTGAGCTATATTTTGCTAGCGTGTGAGATGAGGGCAATTGTGCACTAGTTGGAACATTCTTTGGCATTGCCTTTCTTTGGGATTGGAATGAAAACTGACCTTTTCTAGTCCTGTGGCCACTGCTGAGTTTTCCAAATTTGCTGGCATATTGGTTGCAGCGCTTTCACAGCATCATTTTTTACAATTTGAAATAGCTCAAGTGGAATTCCATCACCTCAACTAGCTTTGTTCGTAGTGGTGCTTCCTAAGACTCACTTGACTTCACATTCCAGGAAGTCTGGCTCTAGGTGAGTGATCACATCATCGTGATTATCTAAGTCATGAAGATCTTTTTTGTATAGTTCTTCTGTGTATTGTTACCACCTCTTCTTAATATCTTCTGCTTCTGTTAGGTCCATACCATTTCAGTCCTTTATTGTGCCCTTCTTTGCATGAAAACTTCCCTTGGTATCTCTAATTTTCTTGAAGAGATCTCTAGCCTTTCCCATTCTATTGTTTTCCTCTATTTCTTTGCATTGATCACTGAGGAAGGCTTTCTCATCTCTCCTTGTTATTCTTTGGAACTCTGCATTCAAATGGGTATATCTTTCCTTTTCTCCTTTGCCTTTCTCTTCTCTTCTTTTCACAGCTATTTGTAAGCCCTCCTCAGACAACAATTTTGCCTTTTTGCATTTCTTCGGGATGGTCTTGATCACTGCCTCCTGTACAATATCATGAACCTCTGTCCATAGTTCTTCAGGCACTCTATCAGACCTAATCCCTTGAATCTATTTGTCGTTTCCACTGTATAGTCGTAAGGGATTTGATTTAGATCATACCTGAATGGTCTAGTGGTTTTCCCTACTTTATTCAATTTAATGATCTGAGCTACAGTCAGCTCCTGATCTTGTTTTGGCTGACTGTATAGAGCTTCTCCATCTTTGGCTGTAGATACAATCAATCTGACTTCAGTATTGACTATGGTGATGTCCATATGTAGAGTCTTCTCTTGTGTTGTTGGAAGGGGATTCTCTTCTTCAGGATCCTGACTTGCTGAGAGATCAAGGAACAACTTTCTCAGCTTCCTTTTCCTTGATCCCAAGTTTACAAACTCCTTTCCTGCAGCACTGATGGACAGGGTCATATTATCTCCCTGGGAGCTGAAGAAAGGTGAGTGACTGTTAACTTTTGTTAACAGTCATGCAGGTTCTCTGAGGCAGGCCATTACGTATAAATATATTTTCAAAAGCAAGAAACAGTTCCAAGACAGAGTCAGAATTGGCTCTTCCCTGCAACAATACTTGTTCTGCCCACTTGGCAGGCATAGGTCAGTGACACGTGGGACCTCAGTGTTTTGTGAATCATGAGGATGCTGGCCCACTTGGGCAGGCCCTCCTCCAGCGCTCTCCTATGACCCCACCCTGGCCTCCTAGTTTGCCTGGACCCTGGTCCAGCTCCCCTCCGGAGACCTGGCAGGGCTCTGGGAACCTGCCCCTGTTGTATCTGCTCACATCCCTATCCTTTTATTTCTCCTTCAAGACATCTTCTCAGTTTACTGTTAATTTTCTTAATTGATTCATATTTTCTTAATTATTATAAAAGTAATCAAATGTCCTGGTTAAAAAAAAAATGCAAACAGCTCACTGAGATAGAAGATGAAAAGGAGAGGTTTTCCTTTTCCAAGCTTCTCAAGCCCCTCCTGTATCAGTAGCTTCAGTTCAGTTCAGTTCAGTCACTCAGTCGTGTCTGACTCTTTGCGACCCCATGAATTGCAGCACGCTAGGCCTCCCTGTCCATCACCAATGCCCGGAGTTCACTCAGACTCACGTCCATAGAGTCAGTGATGCCATCCAGCCATCTCATCCTCTGTCGTCCCCTTCTTCTCCTGCCCCCAATCCCTCCCAACATCAGGGCCTTTTCCAATGACTCAAATCTTCGCATGAGGTGGCCAAAGTACTGGGGTTTCAGCTTTAGCATCATTCCTTCCAAAGAAATCCCAGGGCTCATCTCCTTCAGAATGGACTGGTTGGATCTCCTTGCAGTCCAAGGGACTCTCAAGAGTCTTCTCCAACACCACAGTTCAAAAGCATCAATTCTTTGGCGCTCAGCCTTCTTCACAGTCCAACTCTCACAGCCATACATGACCACTGGAAAAACCATAGCCTTGACTAGACAGACCTTTGTTGGCAAAGTAATATCTCTGCTTTTCAATATGCTATCTAGGTTGGTCATAACTTTTCTTCCAAGGAGTAAGTGTCTTTTAATTTCATGGCTGCAATCACCATCTGCAGTGATTTTGGAGCCCCAAAAAAATAAAGTCTGACACTGTTTCCCCATCTATTTGCCATGAAGTGATGGGACTGGATGCCATGATCTTCGTTTTCTGAATGTTGAGCGTTAAGCCAACTTTTTCACTCTCCACTTTCACCTTCATCAAGAGGCTTTTTAATTCCTCTTCACTTTCTGCCATAAGGGTGGTGTCATCTGCATACCTGAGGTTATTGATATTTCTCCCGGCAGTCTTGATTCCAGCTTGTGCTTCTTCCAGCCCATTGTTTCTCATGACGTACTCTGCATATAAGTTAAATAAGCAGGGTGACAATATACAGCTTTGACGTACTCCTTTTCCTATTTGGAACCAGTCTGTTGTTCCATGTACAGTTCTTTTTTTTTTTTTTTTTTTTGTGCTAACACGTGAAATACATTTACTAATTAAGACAACCAACACTTTTATTTGCATTTATTTTTTGCGGCATTTATTCCTGGGCCATAAGTTTTTGTTTCTTCAGTTTCTTCTGGGATATCTTTTTCTTCTGTGCAACCTCCTCTTCTGGTTTAGGAACAATCTGTTCTTTTTCAGTAAGGATCATCTCAATGTGGCATGGAGAGCTCATGTGTGGGTTGATCCGACCGTGAGCTCTGTAAGTCCTGCGCCGCATCTTGGGGGCTTTGTTCACTTGGATGTGCTCAATGACCAGAGAATCTACATCTAAGCCCTTAAGTTCAGCGTTACTCTCTGCATTTTTGAGCATGTGTAGTAAAAATTCAGCACTTCTTTTTGGGCCGCCGACCCTGCGTCCAGCCCCACTGTTTAGCCTGTGCACACCTACCAACTCCACCGTTGTAACGACGGAATGGCACACATTGTTTCTTTAAAGTGACATCCTTCAGATACTTGTTGGCTTTTCGGATATGCATACCCTTCATGGCCTGGGCAGTTTCACGAGTGTTCTTAAAGTGAACACGAAGATTTGAACCTCTTGATTTGCATGATTTTGTGGGGTTTTCTGGGTCAAGTGAATAGCGCACCATTTTTAGGGGTCACCTCAGGCCGCTTACCGGAAAAGCCATGTCCAGTTCTAACTGTTGCTTCCTGATCTGCATACAGATTTCTCAAGAGGCAGGTCAGGTGGTCTGGTATTCCCATCTCTTGAAGAATTTTCCACAGTTTATTGTGATCCACACAGTCAAAGGCTTTGGCATAGTCAATAAAGCAGAAATAGATGTTTTTCTGGAACTCTCTTGCTTTTTCCATGATCCAGCGGATGTTCGCAATTTGATCTCTGGTTCCTATACCTTTTCTAAAGCCAGCTTGAACAACTCGAAGTTCACGGTTCACGTATTGCTGAATCCTGGCTTGGAGAATTTTGAGCATTACTTTACTAGCGTGTGAGATGAGTGCAATTGTGCGGTAGTTTGATCATTCTTTGGCATTGCCTTTCTTTGGGATTGGAATGAAAACTGACCTTTTCCAAAAAAAAAAAAAAAAAAAATGCAAACAGCTGTCTGAGATAGAAGATAAAAAGGAGAGGTTTTCCTTTTCCAAGCTTCTCAAGCCTCCCCTGTATCAGTAGCTTAGCATCCCAGCTAACTCCTTGTTCTCTCCATACAGCCCAGGGCATGAGACAGTCTCTGCTTGCACGAGCCCTACCCTGCCCTACTCAGGGAAATTGGCTTGCACAGGCAACCTCACCAGATGTTTGTGGGGATGGAAGGCATATACACCACTAGCCCCTCAGCACAGAAGTCTGAGCCCCCATGCTCATCTCTGGGCAGCAAGGTGACCAGCATCTGCTGGGTGCCTGGCGCTGCTGCCCATACCCCAGCAATGGGGGGAGAAGGAGTAGGAGAGGGGGCTCCTGGCACTGTGCCTGCAAGGGAGTTGCTGACTGGGGTGGTTGACAGCTTTTTCTGAAATGCCAATAAATCACCAATCTCTGCCTGGCTCACTAGGATAGATTCCGTCACTTAAAAACTCTAATCCTCAGAAGCTCATCACCCCCTATCCAGTGTCTTTATCTTCCCATGGCAGTTGACAAACATAAGACCTCTGGTTGGTGGTGTCAATTATAAAAATATATGCACAACCTAAAAGTTGAGTTATATTTTATTCAGTGGAAGTTTCTAGGACTTCAAGCCCAGGAAGCAGCATCTCCAAAAACCCTGAGAGAACTGCTCTGAGAAGGCTAGTTGTGCAGCCAGGTTATAAAGAAGTTTTGCAACAAAAGGCAAGTAGTAGAAACAAAAGATTAATTAATTAAAGCTAACTAGTTCCAAAGAATAGCAAGAAGAGATAAGAAAGCCTTCCTCAACGATCGATGCAAAGAAATAGAGGAAAACAACAGAATGGGAAAGACTAAAGATCTCTTCAAGAAAATTAGAGATACCAAGGGAACATTTCATGCAAAGATGGGCTCTATAAAGGACAAAAATGGTATGGACCTAACAGAAGCAGAAGATATTAAGAAGAGGTGGCAATAATACACAGAAGAACTGTACAAAAAAGATCTTCACGACCCAGATAATTACGATGGTGTGATCACTCTCCTAGAGCCAGACATCCTGGAATGTGAAGTCAAGTGGGCCTTGGAAAGCATCACTAGGAACAAAGCCAGTGGAGGTAATGGAATTCCAGTTGAGCTATTTCAAATCCTAAAAGATGATGCTGTGAAAGTGCTGCACTCAATATGCCAGCAAATTTGGAAAACTCAGCGGTGGCCACAGGACTGGAAAAGGTCAGTTTTCATTCCAATCCCAAAGAAAGGCAATGCCAAAGAATGCTCAAACTACCACACAATTGCACTCATCTCACATGCTAGTAAAGTAATGCTCAAAATTCTCCAAGCCAGGATTCAGCAATACATGAACCGTGAACTTCCAGTTGTGCAAGCTGGTTTTAGAAAAGGCAGAGGAACCAGAGATCAAATTGCCAACATTTGCTGGATCATGGAAAAAGCAAGAGAGTTCCAGAAAGACATCTATTTCTGCTTTATTGACTATGCCAAAGCCTTTGACTGTGTGGATCACAATAAACTGTGGAAAATTCTTCAAGAGATGGGAATACCAGACCACCTGACCTGCCTCTTGAGAAATCTGTATGCAGATCAGGAAGCAACAGTTAGAACTGGACATGTAACAACAGACTGGTTCCAAATAGGAAAAGGAGTCCGTCAAGGCTGTATATTGTCACCCTGCTTATTTAACTTATATGCAGAGTACGTCATGAGAAATGCTAGATTGGAAGAAGCACAAGCTGGAATCAAGACTGCCGGGAGAAATATCAATAACCTCAGATAAGCAGATGACACCACCCTTATGGCAGAAAGTGAAGAGGAACTAAAATGCCTTTTGATGAAGGTGAAAGTGGAGAGTGAAAAAGTTGGCTTAATGCTCAACATTCAGAAAATGAAGATCATGGCATCTGGTCCCATCACTTCATGACAAATAGATGGGGAAACAGTGGAAACAGTGTCAGACTTTATTTTTTGGGGCTCCAAAATCACTGCAGATGGTGATTGCAGCCATGAAATTAAAAGACACTTACTCCTTGGAAGAAAAGTTATGACCAACCTAGATAGCATATTGAAAAGCAGAGACATTACTTTGCCAACAAAGGTCCGTCTAGTCAAGGCTATGGTTTTTCCTGTGGTCATGTGTGGATGTGAGAGTTGGACTGTGAAGAAGGCTGAGTGCCAAAGAATTGATGCTTTTGAACTGTGGTGTTGGAGAAGACTCTTGAGAGTCCCTTGGACTGCAAGGAGATCCAACCAGTCCATTCTGAAGGAGATGAGCCCTGGGATTTCTTTGGAAGGAATGATGCTGAAGCTGAAACTCCAGTACTTTGGCCACCTCATGCCAAGATTTGACTCATTGGAAAAGACCCTGATGTTGGGAGGGATTGGGGGCAGGAGGAGAAGGGGACAACAGAGGATGAGATGGCTAGATGGCATCACTGACTCGATGGACATGAGTCTGAGTGAACTCCGGGCGTTGGTGATGGACAGGGAGGCCTGGCGTGCTGCGATTCATGGTGTTGCAAAGAGTCAGACACGACTGAGCGACTGAACTGAACTGAGATATCTAATTAAAGTTAATTAAAGAAAACTAGATATCTCAAGGAATTTAACAATTTTCTACATATGTTAAGATGCAAAAGTCTGGGCTTACTGAAATCATTCCTTTGCTATGCACCTCAGCTATCTGGGTCCAGTATCCTATGACTTCACATCCCGAATTTCCTCTGAGATCACCATAGGGAGTGGCTACAGCCTGGTGGCTGCTAGACATCAGGTATTTGCTTCCTTCCTAAGTTCCTTTGGACCCACCAGCTCACTGTTGGTGGTGGCTGAAATTGCTGATGACTGTGACATCCCTTGTTTACTGATATGTCAGGAAATATTCCATTTCTCAGAGGCATCACATCTGCAGACCTTTGGCCATGGGACTGGGCATGAAGGGTGAGTGTACTCTCTCTGGGTCTTTCTAGGATATAACCACTGGCCAGATGTGCCTGATTTCTGGTCCCAGTCTGTCCTGGCTGCAATGAAACCTTGAATGGAATGCTTTCCCTGGGGGAATGGCATTGAAACATGCATAATATCATATATGAAATGAGTCGCCAGTCCAGGTTCGATGCATGATCTGGATGTTTGGGGCTGGTGCACTGGGACGACCCAGAGGGATGGTATAGGGAGGGAGGAGGGAGGAGGGTTCAGGATGGGGAACACATGTATACCTGTGGTGGATTCATTTTGATATATGGCAAAACCAATACAATATTGTAAAGTTAAAAAATAAATAAAAATTTATAACTCAGAAAGAAGAAAAGTGAAAGTAAAATAAATAAATTTACTTAGAAAAAAAAAAAGAAATGCTTTCCCTTTCTTTATCTCAGTTTCCCCATCTTTACTAATCAACATTGATTGAATTCACTGTTTTACTTGTAAATACAGTTTATTTGGGAACTTCCCAGTGGCTCAATCAGTAAAGAATCTTCCTGCGACGCAGGAGACATGGGTTGGATCAGGAAGATCCCCTAGCGAAGAAAATGGCAACCCACTCCAGTATTCTTGCCTGGGAAATCCCATGGACAAAGGAACCCAGAGGACTACAGTCCATGGGGTTGCAAGAGAGTCAGACACAACTTAGCAACTAAACCCCCATCAGTGGCTCAGAGGTATAGAATCTTCCTGAAATGCAGGACACCCGGGTTTGATCCCTGGATTGAGAAGATCCCCTGGAGAAGGAATTGGCAACCCATTCCATTCAGTATTCTTGCCTAGAGAATTCCATGGACAGAGAAGCCTGGCAGGCTACAGTTTATGGGGTCTCAAAAGAGTTGGACATGACTTAGAGGCTAAACAACACTTTATTTATAATATCTTTGAGTCCTAATACTCATTCCTTAAGGCAGGTACTCACTTTGTCCTTGTCCTCCATGTTGTTACAAATTTTACAACCTGAGGCATGGAGAGGTCAAAGGGCATCCCTATAGGGCACAAGACCAGTGGGTGGCAGAGCTACGGTTTGAGCAATCTAAGCACAGCCCCCATGTTCTGGCTTGCCGACTCAGGAGACCAAAAGGGGAATTCTTCAGTCCAGCAGGAGCCCCAGGTCCTCTTTTCACAAAAGACTTGGGGGATGAGGAGAGAGAGCAAGCCTTGGAAAGCACTTGCCAGCTTCATACCATTCAGGGAGGCCCATGAGTAGACGAGGAAGGCTGGGGACCCTCCAAGCTGTGGAGTGAGAGCCCCCAGGGGCTTTCACAGACAACACAGGCTTGGGCCTGGAGCAATGGCCAGAGGCTGGTTCGTAGCATCTTCACCTCCCCCACCCCTCACCCCAAGATGGCTGTGGCCACCTTCCTCTCAAAATCTCAAAGCCCCAAAGTGAAACAGGAGGGAATGGGGCAGGGTACAATCTTTAAATACATCTAAGATGGTAGATGAGTTGACTTCCACTAGGCCTTAAGCCTCAGTATACTCTCACCGTGACACAACAGCAAGCTAAGTGATACACCCACAGACGACATGACAGTTCCAAGGCCAACCATCAAAACCCACAAGTGGACAGTGCCCCCATTCCTGGACATCTCTGTCTCTTCCTCAAAATAGTTGGAATAACCCTTCCACTCATTAGCCTATGAAATTACTCAGCCCATGAAAACTAAGCACACCATATTTAAGGGCCTTTCACCTTACAAGATGGCCCACACTCTGTCTGTGGAGTGTTTCTCTCTAAATAAATCCACTTCTTACCTATCACTTTGTCTCTCATTGAATTCTTTCTACAACAAGATATCAAGAACCTGAGCATCATTAGGTCCTGAAACCAGCTATGTGATCTCATTTGGAAGACTGAGGCTTTGGCTTAGGTTTTGGCGAGGTCCAAATCCTAATCTGAGGTGAACAGTTTCAACAGGGCCAGCCCCGCCAGTCACCTGAGCATTTCCCCCTAGTGCAGTGGTCTGGGGCTTCAGCTGAGGATGCAGCCTCTGCTCACTTGTCCTTCCCTGGGGCTCTTTTGCAGGCAGGGGGACCTACGGGCCCTGCTGCTGAGGAGGGGGGTGACAGCAAGAACTAGTGGCCCATCAGGGCTGTCCCCATCCCCCCAGACATGTCTCGAAGGGAGAGGCCCAGGAGGCCCTGGTCACTGGTGCAGATGGAAAGTCCCTGTCACATACACACCTCCTGGGGGAACCACGCTGAGGACTGTGGTTTCAAGAGAGAGAAACCTGAATCCAACAAGCTCCAGAAGAAGGGGGTTTGTTGGAAGCTACTGGGGCTTCTCACCACTCATGCGCCTCAGGGACAACTAGAATAAAAGACTCAAATACTACAGGGTGCGGCCCACCCGGCCCTGCCCTGTTGCTACATCTGTCTTCCCGACTTCCTCCACACGGGAGTGACCTCAGATGGCCTCGGCCAGCAGCGGCCTGAAGCAGGGTTTCGATTCCTGGCCAGAGGCTGAGTCCAGGCCACAGTGGTGAGAGCATGATATGCTGGTACTAGACCAGTGGTCAGTGATCAGGCCTTGGCTCTTTGGCTTTGAGGAAAAGAATTCCCACAAAGACAAAAAGGAGTGAAACAAAGTATTTATTAGGACAAAAAAGAGTACAGCACCTCTGGATAGACATACAGGCAGACTCAGAGAGAGCTGGGCCCTCATGGAGGTTTAAATCACTTTCTTTGGGGTTTCCTTTGGCCAATTATTTTGATTTGCCTGGTTCAGAGTCCATATTTGGAATATCTCGATCTTCCCATATGTGTAGGTGCATCTCTTAGCCAACATGGATTCTTCTGAAGAGGCCTATGGGTAGTCATCATCACTTGCCTTTTGACCATCAGGGAACATTCATTTCTCCACATGTGTAGTCAGGGAGGTCTTCTGACTTTGAGAAAGAGAAATACATGGTCTCTTATCTTCTATCAGAGCAGGGCCCAGACTCCTCTCCCAATTTTCCTGCTATTCTCATCTTGAAGTATTAATCCATAGGGAACAAATCTCCAATTGCTCCTCTAGGGTGAGGAGGGGGCCCGTCAACCCCCAGCCACAGGAAATACAAGGCTGCCACAGCTCCAGCCATCACCAGAGGGGGACCGCTCCCTTGCCTTACTTCCAGCCTGTCAAATCCAAGAAAGGGGCTTTGATTGGCCAAGCTCGTGTCAGTAGCCCATTCCTAGCCCAATCAGGTTGCCGAGAGGGCAGGACAACATGACATAGGCAAAGCCATTGGCTAGAGAAGGAAACTGGAGAAGGAGACTCACTGAGGGCCAGGAAGTCAATTCAGTTGTTTGTATCTGTTACACCTCTGTGAGATTTCATTTCCTCACCAGTGAATTGATGCTGATGTCAGTGACCACTTCATGGGTGGTTGTGTTTAATGATAAGATAGTGAAGTAAATAGTTTGGTGCCTAGAAGTAATCCACAAATATTGGCTTTATTATTGTTGATGTTAATAGGATTTGCTGTAGCTAAGTGAGGAATAAGGTTCCCACTGAGAAGGTTGTGGGTGGAGCAGGGCCTCAGCTGTCGGTCCTGCCTGAACCCCAGTATTCTTGACGTCACTCGCCCGTTAACACGCCCCAGGCAGCAGAGAGGAGGGCTCCCTCCCCAGCTGAACCCCACCCCACCCCCATCTCAGTTTCTTGGTCATCAAACGGACAATAATCCAGACTTGTTTTCCTTTGCTACAGTTGCGAGCAGCAAGCATGAAAGCCTGCGAAGGGGAAACTGCAACATCTTACTAACAGTTTATTGTTGTTATTAATTATCAGCTCCAGAAAACTGCTGGGATTATGAGCGGGTATTTTCCCCACGTTTCCTCTAAAGGCCATTACAACGAGGGAAGCCAAGCAGACTTAATTTGCTAATGCCAACCACTAAATTATGCAAAACCAGATCTGCTAATGAATTTCTCCCCTCTGGCTGCCAGTGCTGATTAGTTTGGGGTGCCTTGTTGGAGGGAGAGGCAGGGAAGGGGCCCAGTGCTCAGCTCCCTCTTCCACACCCAGGCAGCCTGCACACGCCCCCTGGATGAGGGCCTCTTAAGATGTGACTCCCTACCCGAGAGGCCTCGAGGGGGCTGAAGAGCTTCTTTGGTAATTCAAGATGGTTTTCGGTTTCTTCGGTTTGAAAAGAATCTCATAGCTTATTTCAGAGGAAGAAAAAGAACACCTTTGAATTAAACGTGAGCCCACAAATGACTTCTCTCTTTCTCTGCTTTATTTCTGACGACTATTTATAGATCTGAGTCCATCACTGCAAATGAAGGACCTTTTCATTCTCCCTCAGCCTCCACTGCTCCCATCCCAGCTTGTGAGGATGATGGTCATTGAGGGGCTCAGCTGAGGCTCCCCTCCTGACAAGGAGCTCCTCCAGGAGAGGGGTGGGGCTGCATGCCCAGGGCCAGGTGAGGCAGGCACAGGCCTCATATCCACCTGGTAAGTCATGGCAAGCTAAGGAAAAACTCTTGGCTTACTTAGGCCAAAGAAGGTAGTTTATCAGAAGGATGCAGGCAGCTCACAGATGAAGAGAAAGGCCTGAATGACCTTTCCCAGCCTTGGAAAGGGCAGGAGCGGGGCAGCCTGGGGACCCAGGTGACAGGAACTGTATTTTCAAGGCGCAGTTCTTCCCCAAGGAAATCCAACCAGTCCATCCTAAAGGAAATCAGTCCTGAATATTCATTGGAAGGACTGATGCCGAAGCTGAAACTCAAATACTTTGGCCGCCTCATGCGAAGAACTGACTCACTGGAAAAGACCCTGATGCTGGGAAAGATTGAAGGCAGGAGGAGAAGGGGACGACAGAGGATGAGATGGTTGGATAGCATCACCGACTCAATGGACATGTGTTTGAGTAAATTCTGAGAGTTGGTGATGGACAGGGAGGCCTAGCATGCTGCAGTCCATGGGGTCGCAAAGAATCAGACACGACTGAGCGACTGAACTAAACTGAACTGAGATACTCCCCAGTTGTTCTTAACTGAAGTGGTTCAAATCCCTCAGTGCCAACCCCGTGTGTGACCTTGGCTGGGTTTCTGACTCTGTCTGGGGCTAATTTATTCTGTGAAATGGGGCTCACAGAGCCTTTCTCCCCACCTCTCACAGTTGCTGTGTGTATAACCCAGATGCCAGCTGCAGTTAGACACTGTTCTTTGAAATTTAAATTAAATTGGCTAGGACTTCAATCCCTTGTGAACAGGAAATCCAATATTTTCCCCCAAGATTTCTGTGACTCCCTGGGGACGGCTGCACTCAGGGCCACCCCCTGCCCCTGCTGGCCTCTCCTGCTCATTTGTATCTCACTCCCGTGGCTGTTTGGCGTCTGCTCAGCGCTGATCCCCACGTGCAACTCAGCACCTCCCTAAAGGCTCCCAGGAGACATTTACGTGTGAAATTGACTGAAAATGGGGGCCGGGGAAGAGGAGGTTTACTCGGTCAATCACAAACAACCACATATAGCATATTAGACTGTTTTCAAAGACACAGAGAGGCAACGTAGCCTAGTGGTTAATAGCTCAGGCACTGGGAGGGGGCCCGTGGAGGCTCAGATCCCAGCATTGCCACTTACTGGGCATGTGGCCTGGAACAAGTGACCTCATATCACTTCCCTACAGAGTGAGGATTAGAAACTTCATGATGTGTGTGTGTGTGTGCGTGTGTGTGTGCATGCATGTGCACCACTTATGACGCGCCCAGGACACAGTAAGTCGTATAAGGGTTACGGACTCTTGTGAAGAATCAGCCTCCTGCCCTCTTGCCTGGCACTGCCCACCCCACCTCCTTTCCTCTCCTCTGTCCCAGTCCCACCTGAAGTCTCCTTGCATTTCTTATGTAGAGCAGTAGGATGCCTCTTTGCTTCACTGTCACCTTCTAAACCAGGATATCACCTTCCACCTCTGAACTGTTTTATCAAGGGCTTTCCTAAAGTTGGTCTCCTCCTTTAGCAGTGCCAGTCGTCAAAATAATTGTTTCATATTCAATGCATGAAGAGTGTATAAATGTGAAAACGCTTTGAAAACCCCAAAGTACAGCCCACAGATGAAGCGTCATTTACCTGTTTCTACAAGTACCCATTTTGTGGACAAAGCTTCCTCGGAGGTACCTAAGTTTCTCTTGGCTCATGTTACTGACATCCATCTCTTCCCATTGTTGGTCATGAGTAAGATGGTAAGGATTTTTCTGAAAGAATCCTTTTCGGGCTCAAAATGAACTCAGTCCCCTGAAACTAAACAAATCTATCTCTAACCACCCCTTCCCAGTTTTTAAACTTCTTACTGGAAAATAATTTACATAGGGAAAGTCATGTCGTCAACTTTCACACCTGCACCACCAGCCCTGCGCTCAAGACACGGACAATGACCCACTCCCAGAAGCATCCCTGTGTTTCCTTCCATCTGACCCCAAAGGGAGCCCGCCAGCCATCCTGACTGCTACCAGCTCCCTCAGCTCTGCCTGCTTCTGACCTTTACATGCACGGAGTCTTACCTTGTACATGATACTGCGTCTGGCTCCTTCCCCACATGGCTGTGAGATTCACGAATATTCCTGCAGGTCCCCGTTGCTGCTCAGAACTCTCTCCTGGGCATTGTCTACTGCTGATGAACACTGGGGTAGTTCCCACTGCTTTGGACATTCTAGTTGTTTTTCAGCACACATATGGATGTATTTCTGTTGGGTATATACCTAGAAGTAAAACTGTTGACTCACTGGTACCCTTGTGTTCATTTTAAATAAAAGTTGCCAAGTATTTTTCTTCCCACCTTCTTTTCTGAGCATCTGCTCTCAGACCACATTCTGTGGGTCATACCCTAAACAGCAGTGCTGGGATTGGAGTCTATGCTCAGAGGCTGACCTCCTAACCAATAGGCCACACTGCCCTCCCATGTTTCTGAGAACAAAGACTGTAGTATACAACAGAAAGTTGTGTGTAGATTGCAATGTAAACCTCCACGTGCAGTGGGCATGTCTGCTCTTCACTCCAAAAGGAAACACTACCACTCTTTTCTAAGGTTGTTTGCTATTCAAACATCCTGGAAATGACCATCTGGAACGTGCAGTGGGCATGTCTGCTCTTCACTCCAAAAGGAAACACAACGTGCAGTGGGCATGTCTGCTCTTCACTCCAAAAGGAAACACTACCACTCTCTTCTAAGGTTGTTTGCTATTCAAACATCCTGGAAATGACCATCTGGAAAGAACGCAATCAGTGCCTGTGCTCACGAAATGTGCAAAGTACGAGAGACCCTAGAGGATTATCTCTAACACCCGGCTCCTCGGCCTGGAGGCTGGGCTCTGGCCACCTGCAGCATCTGCTGCCTCCGTCCCCAGCAGAGGTGCTCGGGGTGTAACACAGCTGGAATGCCTGGGAGCTAGCCTGGAGGGGTTGCAGTGCCATGTGGAAGACACCAGCTGCTGCCACACTTGGGGGCAGGGGGCACACCAAGGCCTCAGCCCAGGCCCTGCAGGGCTCTCCCCATCTCTCCTCTGCCCTTTGCCTCCCCCTCCTTCATCTCTGCTCCCCTGACCCTCTCTTTCTCCCTGTACTTTACCCTCTCTTCATTGCTGCTTCTCCTTCCCTCCTTCTTGCCTTTCATGTATCTCTCTTACTTTCCTTCTCGTGCTTTCTCTCTGGATGATTTTATCTCAGGGACTGTGAGACTTTAAAGGACAAACTTTAAAAAACAAATTAAACAAACATGAACCACAAATGTGAGGAAGCAAGCGAGACTCACCCACAATCCCCCACCCAGAGATAACCACCAACTCCAGAGTTTTATACACACACATGTCCACACCTATCAACACACTTCCTACCAAATTGGGATCCTAAGTAGACAGAGCTCACACTTCCTGGCTACTCCAGAGAAGAGGAGGCTTGTGGAAGGAGCTAAAGGAAGGCTTTCTTCTCCTTGAGAAAAAGAATGAGAAGGAATCCAGGACCACTGCAGACTGCCCAGAGCGTTGAACTTCCAGGGCCCAGACAATCCTAAGCCCCCTCTCCCAGCCCATTCCTGTCAGCAGGGTGAGGCCAGGGGCAAAGTCAGAGAGAGGCCTTGGCAGTGGGGGGTCCCAGGACTGGCCTGGGGCAGAGAACCACATGTGAGCCCTCAACCCAGAGCAGAGGCCAGATCAGAGGCGTGTGTTGGGGGCAGGAAGGTAACAGGTCTGGTACGTGTGTGTGCACATGCTCACACAGCAGCCACTGGGGTCCCTGCCACGGCCGCACAATTCTCTTTTCTTTGACTCAACTCTGGACTGATTCCCACCCTTTGATGTGTCTCACCTTCGACCCTATTGCAGGCTGGGCTGGAAGGGCAGCCTGACTAGACAGACCGGGGAGACCTCCAGGGTTGGCCTGGGGCCTTTGGATTGTCTCTACATTTTCCCTGTTACAAACATTCCATTTCCAACGTTCCTGAAGGATAAGGATTGTTACAAGAAACTCAGACAGCAGCCAGTGTCACAGAATGTTGGACGTTCTCCCTACCCTCCCCTTCTTCAATTCCACTCCCCGTGAAGGTGACCACCAGAGACAGCGGTTAATACCCTCTCAGAGTTATCCCTCACAGAAACCAAAATATGAGCCCACGGGACATTTTGTTCCTAGCGCACTGGCCTGCAGAGTTCCACAACTTCCCTTTCACTCACTCATCAAGGCTTCGGAGGCATTTTGCCAGGTCAGCACACACAGAGCTGCTTCGCAGTCGAGAGGGCTGCTCAGAGAGAGAAGCCCGTCAAGACCTGGCAGGTAAGAACTATCAGTCTTTCCACACCTGCGTGTCCTGGGCACTGTTCACAGCCTGAGCAAGACGCAGACAGCCCCATGCTCACAGTCCCCACCTTCCAGCTGTGCGGCCCTGGAGAGGTCACTTGACCCGAGGGCCTGCCCGTGGTGCTGTGGGGATTAAGTGATCCTCTGTGTGGGAGGCTTGGCAGAACCAAAGCGTGCACGACTGTGGGAACCACGACAGTTACCCCAGAAACAGACAAGCGAGGGGAGGAGTGGCTGGAGGCATGCAGCCTCTTCACTCCGCTTGTTTCGTTTTCCACAGTGTTCTCATTTATTCCACAAACAAGATCACTTTCCTCCTGATGCACTTATCAGATCACTACGTTTGGAGTGTTAGTCTGAAAAAGGCTGTTAGTCTGACCACTCTCTGTGGTCACCTCGGGCAGCACTTGGGGTCCCTGAGCCTTGCCTCCTGTCTCTAAAATGGAGAAATGGAGAAATCAATCCCATCCCTCAGCTGCCTAGATGACAGGAGAAACTTCCTATAGAAGTGCTCTGTAAACTGAGGTCTTGTGGACCTAGGGGGGAATTGTGTGGGGTACAGGCTGTGCCCCATTAGAAGGTTCCCTCTTGTGAGGATAGAAACATGGACTCAGTAAATGCTAGCTGCATAACGAAGAAACCTGCTCACCTGAAATAAGAAAATTAAAGCCCTGGGTCCCTAGAATATTTAGCAAACGGACAGGAGGGAAGAGGAAATGCTGATCACACCTAGAGTGTGTCTCCTGCCTTCTCTCCTCTCCCTTCACTCTTTCCTCCTTCCCTCCCTCCTTTCCTCCTTTTATTCAACACAGTGTCCTGACTTTTTTAGGGGAAGAAGAGATTAACAAGGACACTAGCCGACAGCTCCTCATTATCACACACATTTTGTGGTTTACAAAGCACTGTCACATGGTCACATGCTTTCTCTTTTGACCACTGAAATTCAAATTTAACTAGGCCATTCAGTGTTTTGTCTGACAACCCAATACCCAGCCTCTAGGAGACCTCCCCTCAGCTCCCACAGGCCCGACCCAGGGCTTCCCAGTGAGATAAACTCCCCTTCCTGGTTCATCTGGAGTTCATTGACCCTGAATATTCATTGGAAGGACTGATGCAGAAGCTAAAACTCCAATACTTTGGCCACCTAATGCGAAGAACAGACTCATTGGAAAAGACTCTGATGCTGGGAAAGATTGAAGGCAGGAGGAGAAGGGGACGACTGAGGATGAGATGGTTGGATGGCCTCACTGACTCGATGGACATGAGCTTGCGCAAGCTCTGGGAGTTGGTGATGAACAGGGAAGCCTGATGTGCTGCAGTCCATGGGGTCGCAAAGAGTCGGACACGATTGAGCAACTGAACTGACATTGACCCAGGCTTCAGAAATGGCCCAAGCATCCCCCACCTGCCCAATGGCTGTGAAGAAAGCCCTGTGCCAGACTCTTCGGGGTGAGATGACCTGGCAGGGTCTGCCCTGGAGAACCTCAGTAGGAGAGGAAGGATGCATCTATGAGCAACACTGTTAACAGGCGGCAAGTGCCAAGTACATCCATGATGTGGAAACTGAGGTCTGAAAAAGAAGTTACACAGTCTAAGTGTGAAAGCCATGCTATGATTCCTACACCACTTTCACTATGCCTCTCTCTTTCTGAAACGTTCGCCTTCCCTCCTGTGCCCTCCTACCCCTTCTCCTTCCCAGGCTTCCCTCTAGACCACCATCGGCACCCCGAATGCTTGGTTCTCAGTGCTTCCCTTCCTGGAGGGCCATTCGTTCTCTTTGAACCCGTGTTTCATCAAGTGTCTTTCGTGTGTCAAGCCCTGGGCTGGACCGCTGAGATCACCACGTGGGTCCTGACGCAGCGAGAACAGCGGCCTGTCCTCTCTCCTTTACCCTTCTTCTCTCCCGCCTTGCCTTTCCTTCTTCTTTACTTCCTCCCTCCCTCCTTTCTTCTCTCTTTCCTTTCTCCATCCCTCCCTCCAACCCTCCATCCAGTCCCGTACTCCCTGCCCACCGCCTAAGTGCACCTCTGAGCCCCTTGCTCTCATGGGGCTTTCAGGAAGACCCCTCGCTGCCACAGAGGAGGGGATGTACCCTCGGTTTTCTCTCCTCGTTTAGTTTCAGAGCAAAGAAAGAGAATCTCTAACCTGAATAAAACGAAGGGCGTTTTCCCCCTGGTGGCGGAGAATCATTTCACAAGCCAGCGCGCCCTCTGGTGGCCAGAGTCGGGGCCCGGCCGTGGTTGCGTTACCCAGACGAGCTCCCGAGGCTGGGCTTCCCGCGGCATCGCTCCGCCCTCGCTCCGCGCCCCCGCTCTCCTGGTCCCTAGGTGCCACCCTCCCGCGGGGTGTCCCCCTCCGAGACCACCTCCTCCTGGAGCCTTCCGCCCCAGCCCACCTCAATTCGGGAGTCAAAGGCGGCACTTGTACTTGGAGCTTCCCACGTTGTAACAGTGTTGCGCTCCCACGGAACTGGAACCGGGGGTTCACCCAGGCAGACCCTGCCAGGTCGTCTCACCCGCCAGAGAGTCTGGCACGGGGCTCTGTTCACAGCGGCTGGGCTAGGGGTCGGGGGTGGGGGATGCTCGGGCCATTTCTGAAGCCCAGATCAATGAATTACAGATAAACCAGGTACCAGGCGTCACTGGGAGGACGTGGGCCAGGGCTTCCTGGAGCTGAGGGAAGTCTCTCAGAGGCTGGGTATTAGGTTGTCAGATAAAACACAGGACATCCCAGTTAAATTTTAATTTCAGATAAATGAAAAAAACATTTTTCCCCCTTTGGTTTGTTTAAGTTCCAAATACTGTAGGGTGCACACATACTCAAGCTAAAAAATGTTTTTGTTGTTCGTTTGAAATTTGAATTTAAGTGATGTCCTGTAATTTATTTGCTAAAGCTGGCGACCCTACTGAGTGTAATGGCCATATGGAGCCCATCTGGACAAGGTGGGGGCGAACTAGAGGGAGGCTGGGCAGACAGGTCCCCAAAGGAGCCTGGGGCAGGTCAGGTGTGGGGTGGGGGGAGGGGGGGCAGTGGTCTGAGTCTAAATCCTGCTTTGGACCACACAGAACAGTAATGCAAACTTCACATTTTTACATGGAATTTACATCCACATCATGGTGGTGAGGTGTGGGTGAAAACAAGGAGAGCCTTGTCTGTTCTCAAGGTTCTGCTCAAATGCTGACCTTTGCAATCCCCCCTGCTTCCCTGGGACTGTAATCACACACCCATTAGCAACATTGTTACCAGCCAAATACAGATAGACTTTACCCATGTGGGACTTGAGGACTGAAAAAAGTTATACAATGTAAAAGCATCAGTTCAGTTCAGTTCAGTCCCTCAGTCGTGTCCGACTCTTTGTGACCCCGTGAATCGCAGCTCGCCAGGCCTCCCTGTCCAGCCCTACCATTCCTCCACTACTTTCACCATTCCTCTCTCTTCCTGAAGTTTCCCCTCGTTCCTGTCCCCTCCCACCAGTGGCCCTCCCTTCAACATCTTCAAACTTGTGTCTGGGCACACCAGCACATACCACAACCAAAATCACCTAGAGCGTATCATCAATAATTGGTGTGAAACGAATGGATGTCAAGAGGAAAAGTTGTAGCATGGGAGGGCTACCTCCAGGCCTACCTTGTAAGGCAGGTAATTGGTGTCAAGTCCCTAGAATGATACCTGGCAACCCAGTCAGTGCTCTGTAAACCTCAGCGCCTTCTTCCGTCACAGCTGTTAAAACACTGATTCCTTAGGGGCGTAGCCACTGATTTTTCTCCTGGAATAATATTGCATTCCACTGTTTTCCCACCTTTGATGGCACCCTTTCACAAGACATTCTGGGGAGATTTCCTTTGCTTTCTGAACAAGGTGAGTCTTGAGAACACAGTGTGATCTCACATTCCCTCAGAGAAACAATCTCCTGGCCTCATTTCCCGGTGACCATGGCTGTGCATCTATGTTTCTAGCAGTATTAGAGCTCGTTTATAATGATTTACAGTAATTACATTGGACAGGAGTTTGATGGCCATTAGGCCTCTTTATTTGGCTGAAAAACATTTGAAGCGTGAAGCTGTGTGAGAGAATCAGCGCCAGCACCATCACGAAACATCCTTGTATTTGGAACCAATTTAGAGTGTCATTTTTGATATCGCAAATTATCCATCTTCGGATTCCAAGTCCTTGGTACCTGTGCTCTCTTGCTCTGGTATCGGGAGGACAGCCAGCGGCTGCAGGCCTGCCCCGGGAGTGAGCAGACAGGCCAGCACCAGCCCTGGGAGCTGAGTTCCCAGGGGACGCTGGGTCACCTAACACTCGGCATTTTCACCAGCATCATTCCACCTCCCGTGAGCAGCAAGGCCCTAGGATAGCTGGAAATGCCATCTGAAGTCCTACTTCAGTGTCCGCTCCTCTTCCCTCCACTCACAGAGTGAAAGGGTAGCCAGGACTGCCACCGGCTGGTACACGTCGATGCCGGCTATTTGGGGCTGGCATTCATGCCAGACCTGATGCTCAGTATTTGAATATCACTCAAGCAGAATGGCCATGGAACTGGCTGTGAAGAATCTCTCAAGCTGTGACTATACCATGCCAAAAATGCTGGTTTGAAAAGTGAAAAATTAATAACAGGCCAGATGTTTAATATTCCACAATGACAAATAGAATGTATTTCATCTAGATGTTTCTGTGTAAATATACTCTGGCTTTTTTTCAGATCACTGCAACCTGCCCACACCAACACCTAAGAGATAGTTTCATATGTGTACATTCTTATAAACACAGGAAAAAAGTGGATTCTGCCCAGGAAGAATTGAAGTAAGGCCATGAAAGTGCAAGATTGACCCACGGCCACTGCCATTATCGTGACTGCCCCTGGAAGGGCGCAAGGGCCCCTCCACTCTCTCCAGGGCCCCATGGGAAAATGTCTCTTTCTAAAAGCAAGAACAGCAAGTGCCATATGGTTTGTTTTACCATCATTTTAATGGGAAAGAACAATAAGGGAGCGATTACTGGGCTGAGGAGCTAGCTGCCTGGGCCTGGCAGGTCCGATTCATTTATCCTCCTTTTTTTTTTGGAAAACTCAGACTGACTTTAATGATGAGAAATAAAGTGGCTTCCAGCAGCCTCTCTCCACACTAATGGAGCCTGGGCACCCTTTCTTTAAATAGACATTGAAATATGCAAGCGTATCTATGTCATATGAACACCCCTGGACCGAGTTTTGGACACTTTAACTGCTCTTGGTAATTGGATTCTGTACAACTTCAGCCATTTTCCTGTCTCCATTTGCTGGGTGAAATTCATTGTTTTAATATTCACAGTAAACTTAAGGTTTCATTTCACAGAGAAAACCTATGAAACAGAAACTGGAGATAAGGATGGGAAAACTACTTTAGTGTTTGCATGGGTGACTTTAGCATTTCCCTCTCTTTCTGCCTCTGCCTGGGCTGGGGGAGTGCTTATGGGGCCAGCAGACATTGATGGTTTCAGGTCATCTGCTCCCTGTTTCTTCCAAGGCTGAGACGGGAAGCCATTTACCTGAGCCTGGGGAGGGTGATGGCTTCAGCCTCCCTCCAGAGAGATGGCACAAACCTGCAGGCAGGTGTCCACCTGAGTGCCCTGGTCCGGAAGCCAGGGTCCAAGGAGCAGGGACCAAGGGTTTAGTTAACTGCGCACCCTCAGTGCTGACCACTGTCTTCACCCCAGCTGTGGACAGTGGATGCCTGGCTTCCTAGAGCCCGCTACTCTCTCTCCCTGGTACTTCCATCTCCACCCACAGCCAGACATTTCCTCTGAGCCTAAGAGCCAAAATTCCTACTGCCTTCTTGACATCTCCACGTGGATGAGTCAAGCTCAACACGTGCAAACCAAACTCCAGTGCTTCCCCCACCTACTCCCATTCCAGTGCTCCCTGTCCCAGGGAACTGAAAGTCCCAGAAACCTGAAAGTTCACCTGTGTACTTTTGAAATTATCCTTGTCCAACCTGTGTCCCTAAGAACAGATCATGTTGTAATGACGCTGGCATACTTCCAACCTCCAGGATCTACATGAAGAAACCAGGGAAATCCATTCTTCGAGGCAGGGCAGGCTGGAAATGCCAGGAAGGTAGAACACTCCAGGAGCAGCCTTTGGCCACTGACTGATGGCGCTCTGATTCTTCTGAGCTGTGTGTTTTATCTCATTTCACCAAGCTTCCTGCAGGATTAAGCTCCAGTTGCCCAAAGGCAGGATGGGCTTCACCGACTTGCAATGTGCATGGGACTCCATTGTTTAAAGGGCCCTGCGCTTGACTAAACACTCTGCTGCTTTCATTCTGAATTTCTCAATAATTTATGATTACAAGGCCTCACATTTTCATTTGTACCAGCCCTGCAAATTGCACAACTGGTCCTGCTAAAAAGGTAGCTGGCTTGAGAAGACACTGGCTGCATTCCCTCCTTCCTTCCATGTCTCTCTTCCCTATTCACCTGTTTGTATTTCCTGAGCCCAAATAAACTACTTGACATGAAGTCCTTGTCTCAGGGTCTGCTTCTGGGGGGAAGCTGACACTGACGTATTCATTTCTCCAGAGTCTGTCCACTGCCCTTGGTTTATCCTCACCTCACCATGACACTGTCCCTCCTGGACTACTGCAGTGGCCTCCCAACTGGTCTCTCCATGTCCACTTCATTCCCTCCAACTCCTTCTCCACAGTAGCCAGAGGGCTGTTTGGTGGGTGGGTTTGAATATAAAGTTAATCATATCACTTTCCTGCTTGAAACATTTTAAGGGTTAATTGCTGAAGCTGGGTGATGGTATTAGGTACCATAAAAGTAATTATGGTGCCAAACCATAAAAGTAATGAAGGTTTCATACCCTGAATTTAAATCATTATAACTAGGCTCAACACATTTAATTAATCAAAATAGGAACCATTACAACCATCACATTTTTGCCAATGAGAGATAAGTTTATTTCTGTAGCATAAAAATCTGTTTCAGGATTTGATGAACTCTTAGAAAGCATTTTCTGCCTCATGCTGGTTGTGGAAGCATTTTCCCTGCAAAAAGTTGTCGAGACGCTTGAAGAAGTGGTAGTCAGTTGGTGAGAGGTCAGGTGACTATGGCAGATGAGGCAAAACTTCATAGCCCAATTCATTCAACTTTCAAAGCGTTGGTTGTGCATCGTGCGGTCGGGTGTGGTCTTGGAGAAGAACTGGGCACTTTCTGTTGACCAATACCAGCTGCCGTTGTTACATTTATCAGTGCATCGATTTGCTGAGCATACGTCTCAGATGTAATGGTTTCTCTGGGATTCAGAAAGCTGTAGAGGATCAGACAGGTAGCAGACCACCAAACCATGACCTTTTTTCTGGTACAAGTTGGGCTTTGAGATGTGGTTTGGAGCTTCTTTTGGTCCAACCACTGAGCTGGTCATCAACAGCTGTCATATAAAATCTACTTTTCATCGTGTGGAATGGTTTATTGTTGTTGCATAGAATATGAGAAGACGACTCTGGAAAAGGACTTTTTTTTTAAATTTGTGGTCAGCTCATGAGGCTCCCACTTATTGAGCTTTTTCACCTTTCCAATTAGCTTCAAATCCCAAACAACCATAGAATGGTCGACGTTGAGTTCTCGGGCAACTTCTCATGTAGTTGTAAGAGGATCAGCTTTGATAATGGCTCTCAATTGGTCACTGTCAACTTCCAATGACCAGCCACTATGCTCCTCACCTCCCAGACTCTCATCTCCTTTGCAAAACTTCTCAAGCCACTGCTGCACTGTACATTCATTAGCAGTTCCTGGGCCAAATGTGTTGTTGATGTTGCAAGTTGTCTCTGCTGCTTTGCAATCCATTTTGAACTCAAATAAGAAAACCATTCCGATTTCCTTTTTGTCTAATATAATTTTCATAGTCTAAAATATATAAACAGCAAGTCATATTTCATTAGTAAAAAAACATAAAGCAAGAAATGTACATCAAAATGATGAATAACATAACCACATATCTTTAAGAATGTATTCTAATATCAAATGGCAAAGTTCAAAAACAACAATTACTTTTGCACCAACCTTAATATATAGGAATCTGTGATCTTTTTCTTTCTACTTCTGCATATATTTTTAAAACTCTATAATAAAAGTTAAATGAAAAATAAAGTCTCAATCACTTCTCAATGCTATTATGAGAATAGACAAAATCACAGTGCCCTATGAGGCCTGATGGGCTGACGGCCCTTGTTTTTTTGCAGTCTGTACAGTAGCTGTCCTGGCCTTTCCCCTTACATGTACTGTGTTCTTTTTGGCCTCAGGGCCTCTGCCAGGAATGCCTTCTCTCATAATCTGTACTCCCAACAGTTACCCGGCCCCTCTATTTCTCAGATTTTCCTCATATGTAAAATAAGAATGATACTAGCTTTTACAGCACAGGATTTTCTCATAGGAGTATTATTAGGATAAAAGTGCCTGGAACAAAGAAAACACTCAAAAAACAAAACAAAACAAAAAACCACCAGCTAGTAATATTGTAAAAATGATGCTGCTTCCTCTGGGATTTGAGTAACACTGACGATCCAGGAAGCCTGGTCATGTTTATTCTGAGTTCCCTCAGTGTCTGCACCTCAAGAAGATCGTAGGCCTGCCAGCTGTTGTCTGCCTCCCACTCATTATGGTGAGAATCAAGTTAACTTTAGAGATATCGAGGGCCTACATGCATGAGGCATGATTATAGCATGCTTGAGGGACCCAAGAGGAGTTATATCACTCAGTGAATCAGAAGCCCCAAGGTTCTGCCAGCCTGCTTAACTGGTTCCTTCTAGCTGCTGTTGGCCTTTGATTGGGCAGCCACACTTCCAATCAAGTTCAACCTGAGATTATCAGAATTAACCAGATGTCAAACACTTCCTGTCTGATTCAGCCAGCTTCTTGACCTTCTACGTGGCTCTCTGATTATGAGATTGAAGTGAAGTGAAGCGAAAGTCACACAGTCGTGTCTGACTCTTTGTGATCCCATGGACTGTATAGTCTGTGGAATTCTCCAGGCAAGAATACTGGAGTGGGTAGCCTTTCCCTTCTCCAGGGGATCTTCCCAACCCAGGGACTGAACCCAGGTCTCCTGCATTGTGGGCAGATTCTTTACCAGCTGAGCCACAAGAGAAGCCCAAGAATATTGGAGTGGGTAGCCTATCCCTTCTCCAGAAGATCTTCCCAACCCAGGCATCGAACTGGTGTCTCCTGCATTGCAGGCAGATTCTTTACCAACTGAGCTATGAGGGAAGCCCTGAATGAGATTGATACCCTTATTAAAAAGACCCCAGAGAACTCCCTTGTCTGTTTGGCCATGTGCAGTTACAGGACAGCTGTCTATGAACCAAAGAAGCAAATCCTCACCAGACACCAAATTTACTTTAATCTTGATCTTCTCAGCCTTCAAAAAGGTGTGAAATAAATGTTTATTGTCTAAGCCAGCTAGTGTATTGTTATAGCAGCCTAAATGGACTGACACAAGTACCAAGTGCCTAATAATGTCTAGTTTCTGTGCAAACCTTTTGAGATCATCCCAAAGTTACTATTCTTAGGGGTTCTAAGGTTCAGAAGAGTCTGGAAACCTGCTCCAGGTCCCACCAGCAAGATTCAAAACCAGATCTATCTGGCCCTAAGCCTAAATTCTTTCTCCAGGGTTCAGCAATTCTCAAACTCAATATTCCTAGGCTCCCTACACCCACTGCTAATTCAGTAAATTAGGAATTTGTATAAATTCCCAGGCCTGGGTATTTGTATTTTTAAAGTCCCCTGTGTGACTCTGAAGATCATCTAAGTTTGAGGACCATTTGTGGGGGCCACTGTATTCCCCCAAATCCAAACAAAATGGCCCCATGAGGCTGTTCATGAGCTGGGCCCAAGTTCACCATTCACCGTAAACAATTAGTTAGCCACTGTATTTTACATCATGCCTGTCTTATTTCAAATCAAGTCTTTAGACATCTAAACAGAAAAAGTCCTTTATTTATTGACCAAATCCCTTCGTAAGACAGCATTTGTTCTGTGACTACATGCACTGCAGACCCCTCTGGTGCTGTGCCCTCTCTCATACTGTAGCTGCCGAGAAACAGAAATTGAGCATCTTTCATCTTATCTGTACAGAAAGACACATAATACATGCCTCAGCCCAGCACACGTGGCTTGATAGGAAGAGATGTCTGCCTTGTCATCCTCCAAGATTAGTTCCTGGAGTTCTAGAGGCTCCTTTCTGGCATGGAAGTTAGAGCAAGAGCAGCTTTAAAGATACAGTTTTATGCCCTCAAAGGCATTAATAGACTGGAATCATGTAGGAGCTTTCTAGAACAGAACCATGTCTGCAGTCAGAGCTGCAAGTATGAACCAATTCAGGAGAGAAGTTGCTGCTTATGAATAGGGACTTGCTGAGTTTATAAATGGATTTTTTAAATGAACTTCTTGTCCCACCTCTGATTTCAGGACTGGAGCGTGCTAGATTATGCTTCTAATGCCTTTCCCAATTCAAAAATTATGTTTACAATAAGAACCACTTTTAATAAGTCAAGGAATTTATCTAAAGAATGACTTATTTCATGCAGACTGCATTCCTCTCTATTCAAACACTATAACCCTCTTGTTCCACTACCTTCTACAGAAAGCCTCAAGGAGCAATCACTAACTTAATAGCTAAAATAAATGTTTAAATTCTCTGTATTAAAAATAATAATGTTGCTAAACTTAAACTTTAAAAAAAATTATTGGCTCTCCTGATAAGTCTCTTTCCTTCAGAGTTGGCCAGAAAATATATTTAAAATGCCCCCACAGAGTTAAAAAAAACTCACTAGGAAAGGCAGACACATGATTCTGACAGTATAAATGATGATAAAACTTTTTAATGAAGAGCAAAACTCAGTCAATTATCTCCTGTCTGTTCTATGCCAGGAAATGTGTTTGATCTTTTCCCGGTGATTTGTGTTGCTTCTTACTAAACTAATTCGGTTTGCCTGATCAAGACTGTGTGTTTACCACCTTCGTCAGTGGAAGTTAACTTAGTTCCTACATGTATGGGGATGTCCCTGGTGGCTCAGTGGTAAAGAACCTGCCTGCCAATACAGGAGATACAGGTTCAATCTCTGGGTCAGTAAGACCCCCTGGAAAAAGAAATGGTACTGGGAATACTCCAGTATTCTTGCTTGGGAAATCTCAAGGAGCATGGTGAGCTACAGTCCACGGGGTCACAAAAGAGTCAGACATGACTTAGCAACTAAACAAGCACAACTCCATGTATGGTGGAGACGAATAATGTATGGAGTGTGGTTGGCCTTGCTTGTCTGGACATCATATCGCTTGGACTTGGGGACCAGCGACACGCTAAGTACTAGCCCCAGGTTTTAGCCACTGTGACCTTTTCGCTAGGGTCACTAGACTGCCACTATATGGACATAAACCAAAGGCACATTGAGGAAGGGACTTGACTGAGCTAGGGATGGGGAGACGTGGAGGCGTTTCACCGAGAGGGGACTTTGCAGCCACACCTTGAAGGATGACTAGACCAACTGGCTGATCACGTCTCAGAGACTGAATAGCCAGCCAACTGCGGCACAGCCAGAGCAACCATTTCACGCTGCAGAGCCAGTGCAGTTGAAGTCTCTCTCCTTGCAAAAGTCCTCTCCTCTGAAGGAAAATGTTACTGGCAAGAGATTTCTGCTGGCACACATCCTCAACTTTCTAATTCTCAGTCTCCATGATTTCCTTTGCTCACCCAGTGGACTGGCTCAGGCAGCACATCCGTGGCTGTGGTGACAGGGAGCACTTCCCTCCCGTTCTCCTTGTGATTGTCCATTAGCACAATCAGCCCCCAGGCAGGGCAGGACCCTGCGGGCAGCTCTCTTGTCAGCTTGACTGTGTCCCCCTGCCCAGTACTCATTTTCAGCTACTCGAATCTTTCTTAAGTCTACCTACAACCAGTGTCCTGTGCAGACTCGGGAGAAAAGACGTCCAGTGGGCCACCAAGGTCTTAGGACTCTGGGCTGAGTCTTGGTCCAGGCATCTGAAAAGTGGTGATCTCTTTGGTCAAGGCTCCAAAACCATTTCCAAATGGTACTCCTTGTGTGTGATGGGCTCCATTTTAAGAACACTCAATTTATGAAAACCTGAATTGACAAAACAAATACCTCAAAGGCACATATGTTTGACTCTACATTCAGGCAGCTTCTTCAATCTGAGATTCTTGTATTTCATCAAGTCTGACTATTCTTTTTCTGTAGGGTCATTTCTCTTGTTGCTTAGCTATCTCAGATTCTCAGGGGTACTAATTTTTTTGTGATTGTGTCTGCTGATATTCTCTAATGGTCTATGAATTTCACATGTGAGCTCATCTTTCCCAGGGGAGTTGTGTGTGTGTGTGTGTGTGTGTGTGTGTGTGTGTGTGTGTGTGCACATGCGTGTACACACACACACACATTTTCTCACATGTTATACCCTTGTGTGCATGCTCAGTCATGTCTGACTCTCTGCAAACGTCTGTGTGTATGCCCTCACACATGTTCTATGGACTGTGGTATGTGAAAATGGCCAAACAGAGCAAGTCTAAGTTCTTCTTTGCTGGACACCCAAGTATTTCACCTGTCTGTGGTTAGTTTCTCTCAATTTATTGGCTCTATATTGCTAAAACAAGCAGGAAGAGTAAATTTGGATTCCACATCCTTGCATGGAGAAGGTTTGGGGTTTCAATTTCTCAAGAAGCTCCCTTTTTTCCATCCAGAGTCTTGACAAGATAAACCCCCATGCTAGGGCATGTGTGTAGTGTTTTGGGTTCCCTAATCACAGAGATGCTGCCATTTCAAACCCAAGTTTACACAGGTGTCAATTCCAGGTCCCCACCACTTGTGGTTGAAGGCCATGTCCCTGTCTGACTGTGACCAATGAACTGTTTCAGTCAGTATCAAGGTCCACTGTCCCTGGGCCATCATGGCACTAACTTTCACGAGCAGCAATCTCGTGTGAACTCCTCTTCATTGCTGGCACCCAGGGAAATCTGTTTATTTTGTGCTTGCCCTTGAATTTGAACTTTTCAAAAAATATTTTACGTTACTATTTAAAGTGGGCTTCCCTTGTGGCTCAGCTGGGAAAGAATTCGCCTGCAATGAGGAGACCTGGGTTCGATCCCTGGGTTGGGAAGATCCCCTGGAGAAGGGAAAGTCTATACCCACTCCACTATTCTGGCCCGGAGAATTCCATGGACTGTATAGTCCACGAGGTCACAAAGAGTTAGGCACAAGTTAAAGCAAGAGGGGGGACTCCACATTAGTTCATCATACTGTATACTGAAATCCAAACCAGAAGTAATATGTTAATGGTAAAATAGTTCAACAAACAATTACAGAGGGCCAGACAGCTTCACTGATGAATTCTACCAAACACTGAAAGAAGAATTAATACCAATCCCTCTCAAATTCTTCCAAAAAATGGAAGAGGAAGGAGTACTTCCAAACTCATTTCTCAAGGCCAGCATTACTCTGATCTCAAAACCAGTACATCACAAGAAAAAAATTAAAGACCAATATCCTTCATGAACATAGATCCAAAAATCTTTAGCAAAATATTATCAAACTGAATTCAACAATATGTTAAAAGGATCATATGACAGAAGCAGAAGATATTAAGAAGAGGTGGTAACAATACACAGAAGAACTGTACAAAAACGATCTTCACAACCCAGATAATCATGATGGTGTGATCACTCACACTCACCTAGAGCCAGACATTGTGGAATGTGAAGTCAAGTGGGCCTTAGGAAGCATCACTGTGAACGCTAGTGGAGGTGATGGAATTTCAGTTGAGCTATTTCAAATCCTAAAAGATGGTGCTGTGAAAGCACTGCACTCAATATGTCAGCAAATTTGGAAAACTCAGCAGTGGCCATGGGACTGGAAAAGGTCAGTTTTCATTCCAATCCCAAAGAAAGGCAATGCCAAAGAATGCTCAAACTACCACACAATTGCACTCATCTCACACACTAGCAATGGCACCCCACTCCAGTACTCTTGCCTGGAAAATCCCATGGACGGAGGAGCCTGGTAGGCTGCAGTCCATGGGGTCGCTAAGAATCGGACATGCCTGAGTGACTTCATTTTCACTTCTTACTTTCATGCATTGGAGAAGGAAATGGCAACCCACTCCAGTGTTCTTGCCTGGAGAATCCCAGGGACAGGGGAGCCTGGTGGGCTACCATCTATGGGGTTGAACAGAGTCGGACACGACTGAAGCGACTTAGCAGCAGTAGCAGCAGCACACACTAGCAAAGTAATGCTCAAAATTCTCCAAGCCAGGCTTCAGCAATACATGAACCGTGAACTTCCAGATGTTCAAGCTGGTTTTTAGAAAAAACAGAGGAACCAGAGATCAAATTGCCAACGTCTGCTGGATCATCGAAAAAGCAAGAGAGTTCCAGAAAAACATCTATTTCTGCTTTACTGACTATGCCAAATCCTTTGACTGTGTGGATCACAATAAACTGTGGAAAACTCTGAAAGAGATGGGAATACCAGACCACCTGACCTGCCTCTTGAGAAACCTATATACACGTCAGGAAGCAATAGTTAGAACTGGACATGGAACAACAGACTGGTTCCAAACAGGAAAAGGAGTACATCAAGGCTGTATATTGTCACCCTGCTTATTAACCTTATATGCAGAGTACATCATGAGAAATGCTGGGCTGGAGGAAGCACAAGCTGGAATCAAGATTTCTGGGAGAAATATCAATAACCTCAGATATGCAGATGACACCATCCTTCTGGCAGGAAGCAAAGAAGAACTATAGAGCCTCTTGATGAAAGTGAAAGTGGAGAGTGAAAAAGTTGGCTTAAAGCTCAACATTCAGAAAACTAAGATCATGGCACCCGGTCCCATCACTTCATGGGAAATAGACAGGGAAACAGTGGCTGGCTTTATTTTGGGGGGCTCTAAAATCACTGCAGATGGTGATTGCAGCCATGAAATTAAAAGACGCTTACTCCTTGGAAGGAAAGTTATGACCAACCTAGACAGCATATTAAAAAGCAGAGACATTACTTTGTCAACAAAGGTCTGTCTAGTCAAGGCTATGGTTTTTCCAGTGGTCATGTATGGATGTGAGAGTTGGACTGTGAAGAAAGCTGAGCACTGAAGAATTGATGCTTTTGAACTGTGGTGTTGGAGAAGACTCTTGAGAGTCCCTTGGACAGCAAGGAGATCCAACCAGTCCATCCTAAAGGAGATCAGTCCTGGGTGTTCATCGGAAGGACTGATGTTGAAGCTGAAACTCCAATACTTCGGCCACCTGATGTGAAGAGCTGATTCATTTGAAAAGACCTTGATGCTGGGAAATATTGAGGGCAGGAGGAGAAGGGGATGACAGAGGATGAGATGGTTGGATGGCATCACCGACTCAATGAACATGAGTTTGGGTGGACTCCGGGAGTTGGTGATGGACAGGGAGGCCTGGCGAGCTGCTGTTCACGGGGTCGCAAAGAGTCAGACACGACTGAGAGACTGAACTGAACTGATACCATAATCACACGAGATTTGTTTATGAAATGCAAGGATGGTTTAACATTTGTAAATCGTTGTTATACACCACATTATCAAAATGAAGGATTAAAATTATACAATCATCTCAATAGATACAGGAAAATCTTTTGAGAAAATCCAGCATTCATTTATGATAAAATCTCTGAACAAGTAGGTATAGAGAAAATATACCTCCACATGATAAAAGCTATGTAAAAGACAAGCCTATAGTTAACATCAAACTCAGCGGTGAAAAGCTGAAAGTTTTTCCTCTAAGATAAAGAATAAAACAGGGGTGTCCATTTTGCCACTCTTATTCAATGAAGTTTTAGGGGGGAGGAACAAAGTATTGGAAGCTCTAGCCATATCAATCAGAAAAGAAAAAGAAATAGAAGATCTTCAAATTGTAATGGAAGAAGTAAAACTGTCACTATTTGCAGATGATATGATACTATATGAGGCCATCCCTGGTGGCTCAGTAGTAAAGAATCCACTTGCAACGCAGGAGTCTCAGGAGACAGGTTCGATCCCTGGCTTGGGAAGATCCCCGGGATAGGAGCACTCCAGTATTCTTCCCTGTGGAATCCCATGGACAGAGGAACCTGGAGGGCTACAGTCAATAGGATTGAAAAGAGTCAGAAGCTACTGAAGTGTCTTGGCATGCACACATGCATGATACTCTACATAGAAAATCCTAAATATGTCACAGAAAAACTACTAGTGCTCATCAATAAAGCCAGAAAAGT
Organism: Bos indicus; assembly: GCF_029378745.1. Lineage (NCBI taxonomy): Eukaryota > Metazoa > Chordata > Mammalia > Artiodactyla > Bovidae > Bos > Bos indicus. Next base: position 16,035,032 of record NC_091777.1, on the reverse strand, counting down.
TGTAGAATATGAAATTAATATGCAGAAATCTGCTGCATTTCTAAACATTAATGACAAACTATCTGAAAGAGAAATTAAGGAAACAATCCCATTTACAAGGTATCAAAAAGAATAAAGTACCTAGGAATAAATCTACCTGAGGAGATAAAAGACGTGTACTGAGAAAACATTAAGACACTGATGAAATAAAATGAAGATGACATGAACAGATGGAAAGGTATACGGTATTCATTAATTGGATTAGTTAATAGTTTAAAATGACCATACTACCCAAGGCAATCTACAGATTCAATGCAACCGCTAATACAATATCAATGGTATTTTTCACAAAAACCCAAACAATCCAATCAGAAAATGGGCAGTAGATCTGAATAGACACTTTTTCCAAAGAAGATATACAGATGGCTAACAGATATATGAAGAAATGCCCAACATCACTAATTATTAAGGAAATGCAAATTGAAATAACAATGACGTATTACTTCACCCCTCAGAATGACTATCATCAAAAAGTCTACAAATAACAAATATTGGTGAGGATGTGGAGAAAAGAGAACCCTGGTTCACTATTGATGGGAATGTAAATTGGTGCCACATAATGGAAAATAGTATACAGCTTCCTCAAAAAACTAAAAATAGAACTACAAGATGATCCAGCAATTCCAACCCTGGGTATATATCAAAAAAAACCCCACTAATTTGAAAAGATATATGCACCTCAATGTTCATACATTTATACATACAATGGACTATAACTCAGCCACAAAAAGGAATGAAATCTTGGGACTTCCCTGGTGGTCTAATGGTTAAGAATCAGCCTTGAAATGCAGGGGATGCAGGTTCAAACCCTGGTTGGGGAACTAAGATCCACCATCCCACATGCCACGCAACATGGCCAGAAAAAACAATGTATGGACCTGGGAGAGATTATGCTCAGTCAATAAGGAGAGACAAATGCTGTATATGTTCACATATTTTTAACATAAGAAAAATTAAAATATAAATATAATAGAGCAGAAGCAGACTCTTCGAATAAATTAGTGGTTACCAGTGGTGAGAGGGTTTCTGAAAAGAGACAATACAGAGAAAAAGGATCTTAAGGAACAAACTACTAGGTATAAAATAAATAAGATACAGGATGTAATGTACAGCACACGGAATATGACCAATATATTCTAATACCATTAAATGCAGTATAACCGATAATAATATTGAGTCATTATGTTGTATATTTGAAACTAATGCAACATTATAAATCAACTACACTTTGTAGTTCTACCAAGTTAGATCTTAGGGTTGTGATAGATTTACCACGGCAATGTAGGATATTAAGAATAGGAGAGATGAGGTGAAGGGTTTGTGGGAACCCTCTGTAGTATCTCTGTAACTGTTCCATAAATTTAAAACTCTTCTTAGTTTATGAAGCCCATCTTCCCCTCTAAAAAGGATGGCCAATATATGCTTTCTTCTGGATCTCTGATCAGTTAGAGACTAGGCAGAGTCTGCTCCTTTTTGGATGTATGGGTAGATCAACCCTGAGTATCCTTATTTCTCAACATTTTTGCCCTTTAAGTCATTTTTCAGTTCAATTCAGTTCAGTCGCTCAGCAGTGTCTGACTTTTTGCAACCCCATGGACTACAGCACACCAGGCTTGTCTGTCCGTCACCAACTCCTGGAGCTTACTCAAACTCATGTTCACTGAGTGTGTGATGCCATCCAACCATCTCATCCTCTGTTGTCCCCTTCTCCTCTCACCTTCAATCCTTCCCAGTATCAGGGTCTTTTCAAATGAGTCATCTCTTCCCATCAGGTGGCCAAAGTATTGGAGCTTCAGCCTCAGCTTCAGCATCAGTCCTTCCAATGAACATTCAGGACTGATTTCTTTAGGATTGACTGGTTTGAACTCCTTGAAGTCCAAGGGACTCTCAAGAGTCTTCTCCAACACCACAGTTCAAAAGCATCTATTCTTTGATACTTACCTTTCTTTATAGTCCAGCTCTCACATCCATACATGACTACTGGGAAAAACATAGCCTTGACTAGATGGACCTTTGTTGGAAAAGTAATGTCTCTGCTTTTTAATATGCTGTCTAAGATTTTCATAGCTTTTCTTCCAAGGAGCAAATGTCTTCTAATTTCACAGCTGTAGTCACCTTCTGCAGTGACTTTGAAGCCCCCAAAATAAAGTCTCTCACTGTTTACATTGTTTCCTCATCTATTTGCCAAGGAGTGATTGAATGGGATGCCGTGATCTCAGCTTTTTGAAAGTTGACTTTCAAGCCTGCTTTTTCACTCTCCTCTTTCTCTTTTATCAAGAGGCTCTTCTTCTTCCCTTTCTGCCATAAGAGTGGTGTCATCTGTGTATCTGTGGTAACTGATATTTCTCCTGGCAAGCTTGATTCCAGCTTGTGCTTCATCCATCCTGGCATTTTACATGATGTACTCTACATATAAGTCAAATAAGCGGGGTGACAATATACAGCCTTGACATACTCCTTTCCCAATTTGGAACCAGTCTTTTGTTCCTTGTCCGGTTCTAACTGTTGCTTCTTGACCTGCATACAGATTTCTCAGGAGGCAGGTAAGGTGGTCTGGTATTCCCATCTCTTGAAGAATTTTCCACAGTTTGTTGTGATCCACACAGTCAAAGGCTTTGGCATAGCCAATAAAGGAGAATAGATGTTTTTCTGGAACTCTCTTGCTTTTTCGATGATCAGATGCTGGCAATTTGATCTGTGGTTCCTCTGCCTTTTCTAAATCCAGCTTGAACATCTGGAAGTTCACGGTTCACGTACTGTTGAAGCCTGGCTTGGAGAATTTTGAGCATTACTTTGCTAGCGTGTGAGATGAGTACAATTGTGCAGTAGTTGGAACATTCTTTGGCATTGTCTTTCTTTGGGATTGGAATGAAAACTGACCTTTTCCAGTCCTGTGGCCACTGCTGAGTTTTCCAAATTTGCTGGTATATTGAATGCAGTACTTTCACAGCATCATCTTTTAGGATTTGAAATAGCTCAACAGGAATTCCATCTCTTCCACTAGTTTTGTTGGTAGTGATGCTTCCTAAGGCCCACTTGACTTCACACTCCAGGCTGTCTGGCTCTAGGTGGGTGATTACACCATCATGATTATCTGGGTCATGAAGATGTTTTCATATGGTTCTTCTGTGTATTCTTGCCACCTGTTCTTAATATCTTCTGCTTCTGTTAGGTCCATACATTTCTGTCCTTTATTGTGCCCATCTTTGCATGAAATGTTCCCTTGGTATCTCTAATTTTCTTGAAGACATCTCTAGTCTTTCCCATTCTATTGTTTTCTTCCATTTCTTTGCATTGATCACTGAGGAAGTCTTTCTTATCACTCCTTGCTATTCTTTGGAACTCTGCATTCAAATGGGTATATCTTTCTTTTTATCCTTTGCCTTTTGCTTCCCTTCTTTTCTCTGCTATTTGTAAAGCCTCCTCAGGCAACCATTTTGCCTTTTTGCATTTCTTTTTCTTGGGGATGGTCTTGATCACTGCGTCCTGTACAATGTCATGAACCTCCGTCCATAGTTCGTCATGCACTCTGTCTATCAGATCTAATCCCTTGAATCTATTTGTCACTTCCAATGTATAGTCATAAGAGATTTGATTTAGGTCATACCTGAATGGTCTAGTGGTTTTCCCTGCTTTCTTCAATTTAAGTCTGAATTTTGCAATAAGGAGTTCATGATTTGAGCCACAGTCAGCTCCCAATCTTGTTTTTGCTGACCATATAGAGCTTCTCCACCTTTGGCCGCAAATAATATAATCAATCTGATTTTGGTATTCACCATCTGGTGATGTCCATGTTAGTCTTCTCTTGTGTTGTTGGAAGAGGGTGTTTGCTATGACCAGTGCATTCTCTTGGCAAAACTCTGTTAGCCTTTGCCTTGCTTCATTCTGTACTCCAAGGCCAAATTTGCCTGTTACTCCAGGTATTGCTTGACTTCCTACTTTTGCATTCCAGTCCCCTATAATGAAAAGGACACCTTCTTGGGGGTGTTAGTTCTAGAAGGTCTTGTAAGTCTTCATAGAACTGTTCAGCTTCAGCTTCTTCAGCCTTTTTGGTCGGGCCACAGACTTGGATTACTGTGATACTGAATGGTTTGCCTTGAAAACTAACAGAGATCATTCTGTCGTTTTTGAGATTGCATCCAATTATCTTTTCTTAATTTTCATATTTCTGTTGTTGGTCTTTACTGCTTAGAGAAGTCCCTTTAGTATTTCTTGTAAAACCAACTTAATGGTGCTGAAATCTTTCAGCTTTTTCTTGTCTGTAAAACTGTTTGTCTCTCCTTCAAACCTGAATGACAGCTTTTCTGGGTAGAGTATTCTCAGTTTTAGGCTTTCTCCTTTCATCACTTTGAATACATCATGCCACTTCCTTCTGTTCCACAAAATTGCTATGGAAAAGTCAACAGAGAGTATTTGGGAGTTCTCTTTTAAATAACTAGTTGCTTTTCTCTCCTGCTTTAAAGATTCATTATCTTTAATTTTTTCCACTTTAATTTTAATATGTCTTGGTGTTGACCTCTTTGTGTTCATTTTGTTTGGGACTTTCTGTACTTCCTGGAGTAGATGTCTGTTTACTTTCCTGGATAGGAAGTTTTCAGCTGTAATTTCTTCCAATAAGTTCTCTGTCCCTTTCTTTCTTTTTTCTTCTTCTGGGACCCTTATAATGTGGATGTTAGTATTCTGACATTGTCTCAGAGGTCTCATAAACTATCTTCATATTTTTTAATTCTTTTTTTTTCTGTTCAGCTTGGGTAGTTTCCACTACTCTGTCTTTCAGTTAGCTCATCTGTTCCTCTGTATTACCTAGTCCTTCTAGTGTATTTTTACTTCAGCTATTGTACTCTTTATCTCTGTTTAGTTATTCTTTATATTTTCTAAATCTTTAACTTCTCACTGTGTTCATCTATGTGTCTCTTAGTTCATTAATCATTTTTATGGTCACTACCTTGAACTCTTTATAAGGTAGATTTTTTATCTCCACTTCATTTAGTTCCTCCAGGATTTTGTCTTGTTCCTTCATCTCAAAAATATTCCTCTGTTGCCTCATCTGGCCTGGTTCTCTATGCTTCCTTCCATGAATTAGGTAGTTCAGTTCCATTTCCTGACCTTGGAGAAGTAGCCTTAGTAGCAGACACCCTATGGGGCCCTAGAGCACTCTTCCCTCTAGTCAGCAGAGCTATATGCCCTAGGAGGGCCCTCTATGTGGGCTGTGTGGGCCCTTCTTCTGTTATGATGGGGCTGCCTGCTGTAAGTGTCCTGGTAGACAGGACTGGCCACTGACCTGGTTGGCTGCCAGGCCCTGCCTTTTGTGATGGCTTCTGGCCCATGGGTGGGAAAGACCAGGTTCCACCACAGCTGACTATATAACTCAGTGTCTTGGGCCCGATGCTGGCCTACTGGTGGGTGGGGCAAGGTTTCAAACTAGATGACTAAGCAACCCGTGAGGTCCCAGGACTTGTGCCAGTTCACTGATAGGCAGGGCTATGTCCTGGAGCAACTGGCTGTAGGGGCCAAGGGAATCTTGGTGCTAGTGCCATCCCATTAGTGGGCAGGGCCAGGTGTCAGGATGGCTGGCTCTGGCACCTGGGGTCCAGGAATGGTACTAACTCACTAGTTCGGCAGGGGGGGAGGCTCGGTCTTGGGGTAACTGCTTATGGGGTCCACTCGTGAATGAGGTTGGGTCCCAGGACTGCTGCTGGCCCATTGGCAGAAGGACTGGGTCCTGGGCTCATGAAGACCCACTGGAAGGTATGCAAGCCCCTGGAGATAATAGGCTAGAGGGAAGACTCCAAAATGGCACTTGTTAGCACAGTGCTGTCATGGCAGAACAAATCCCCCCAAAATGGTTGCTGCCAGCATCTGTGTCCCCAGCGTGAATCCCAGTACCCTCCTATCTCTGCAGGAGCCTCTCCAAGATGAGCAAGTAGGTCTGACCCAGGCCTCTTCCAAAGCACTGCCTCTGCCAGCACTCAGAGGGTGTGAGCTTTGGGGAGTGTCCTTTCAGAACAGTGTGCTTCCTGCAGCCCTCCTGCTCTCCCACACACTCCTGCTGGCCTACAGTGTTAGAAGTCCTGGGGGCTTGTCTTCCTGGTGCAAGATCCCTGGGCAGGGGAGCCCAATATGAGACTTGGGCCCCTTACTCCTTGGGGACACCTTTGCATTTGTGATTATCTTATTTGTGGGTCCCCTACCTGGGGGCTAGTGTCTTGACTATGGTGCGTCTCTGTTCCTTCTACCTGTCTCACATTTCCTTCTTTATATTTTTAGTTTGGAAAATCTTTTCTTCTAGTCTTCAGGTAGTTCTCATAGAGGGGGTCTCCATAAATAGTTGTAATTTTGGTGTGCCTGTGGGAGGAGGTGAGTACAGGCCCTTTCTACTCTGCCATTTGGTGATGCCTCTGTCACATCCTTTTCTAAAAGACATTTTCCCCCATGTTCAAATTCTTTTAGTGAAATTTTTTTGCTCTATTCTTATTCTCTGAAGAAAGATGTCAAAATTGCCACTATTTGGAGGGAGTTTCAATTTCTCACTCTCTTTCCTGGATTAAAAATATGTTCTCTAATGTCTGTATTGATTTGGCAAAAATCAGCCAAGATCTTCCTTATGGAGTCTCATAGTTTAATTTTAATAACAGAAGTATTATAAACCATAATGTTGAGAATAGAAGTTTCAACCAAGTGACCCATAAGCCAAATCTGGCATGAAGGTTTGTTTTGGTAGGCCCCACGTAATTTTAAAAAAAGTTAATTTCTCATGAAAATTTGGAATTTCACATTGTCTTGAAATAGTAATTCTGTCAACATAAGACTCATATTTTTCTTCTTTTTTTTGTTTTTGGCCATGTGACATGTGTGATCTTAGTTGCCCAATCAGGGATTGAACTCATGTCCCCTACGGTGGAAGTGTGGCATCTTAACCATTGGACCACCAAGGAAGTCCCAGGACTCTCATTTCTATCTGGTTACAGCTAGCTGGACCTGAAAAAGGGCGTCTTCATTTTGTTGATATTTAAGTCCTTCCCATTGCAGAATTCTTGCCTGGAGAATTCCATGGAGGAGCCTGGTGGGCTACAGTCCATGGAGTCACAAAGAGTCAGACACGACTGAGTGACTAACTTTCACTTTCACTTTTCAAGTCCTTCAGAATGCCACAATCCTCATCTACCCAAATTGTAGGACCCTCCTTGGAAGAAAAGCTATGACCAAACTAGACAGCACATTAAGAAGCAGAGACATTACTTTGCCAACAAAGATCAGTCTAGCCAAAGCTGTGGTTTTTCCAGTAGTCATGTATGGACGTGAGACTTGTACTACAAAGAAATCTAGGCACCGAAGAACTGATGCTTTTGAACTGTGGTGTTGGAGAAGACTCCTGAGAGTCCCTTGGACTGCATGGAGACCCAACCAGTCCATCCTAAAGAAAGTCCTGATATTCATTGGAAGGACTGATGCTGAAACTGAAACTCCAACACTTTGGCCACCTGATACATAGAACTGACTCACTGGAAAAGACCCTGATGCTGGGAGAGACTGAAGGCAGGAGGAGAAGGGGATGCCAGAGAATGAAATGGTTGGATGGCATCACTGACTTCATGGACATGAGTTTGAGCAAACTTCGGGAGTTGGTGATGGACAGGGAAGCCTGGCGTGCTGCAGTCCATGGGGTCGCAAAGAGTCGGACACAACTGAACGACTGAACTGAACTGAACAGTTCACCCCATTTGCGCCTCTCTGCAGCTGATTAAATTTCCAAGTCCTGACCTAGAATACCAAATGCCTTCTTGTCTAAATGATTTTCTTTGGAGTATCATAAAGAGAAAGAGAAAATAGTTAAACATATGAAGCAAAATGAACCCTGTGCAAACCCTATAAAACCAGGTTAAAATAATCAGTTTACACATTTGTAGAATAAAGTAATAAAGAAATTAGCAACTTATTATAAATGTACTAATTTAGGGATAGTACTATTGAAGCTGCCAACCAAAGTTTGGGGTTCTTGGTACTCAAGGCAAGAAACAAAGTCAGTTCCCAGGATTCACCTTTGCACTTGCTGTGGGATTCAACACAGTCCTTAGACTTTAAATTACATGCTGAATGTTTTTCTAAATTTGAAGTATAATTATGACTGGAAAACATCAGTTCACAGATGATGAAGTAAGGTCAATGGTGTTGAAAGAGGGAAAGAGAATGAATGAATTTTCTGCAGCCTTTACCATAGTGACAGTACACTTATAGACAAAGCCTGCTCGGGGCAGAGCAGCACAAACAAGGCAGAGATGCATGCTGCCAACCCAGTGTCTCAGACCATGTTGGACACTGGCTTTTTAATGTCTATGTCACGAACAGAACTTCACATATTTTCACTTCTTTCCTAAAGGCTTAATCTTTGCTAATATTATGGGCTTCCCCAATGGATCTGCAGTAAAGAAACCGCCTGCAGTGTAGGAGACACAGGTGACATGATCCCTGTGTCATCCCATGTTCGATCCCTGGAGAAGGAAAGGGCAACCCACTCCAGTATTCTTGCCTAAAAAATCCTGTGGACAGAGGAGCCTGGTGGACTACAGTCCAAAAGGTCGCAAAGAGTCAGACATGACTGAGCACACACATGCACACATATACGTGATAATACTACATAGTAAACACAAATGGAAAAAAGAAAGAAACTGAGTTTTTCAGCCCAATAGAATGTATATACTGTTTCTTGTTTAGTGCAATGAAATTAATTTTGTCTTAAGCATTTCTAAATAATTCTGCCACATCTTAGAGCCCTGAATCAAGAGTCATACACACTATGTATTGGACTTCTCTCTAAAGCAGGAGTTGGTAGAGATGTATCTGGAAAGGCTTGAAAGAAGGAAACCACAAAGCCTAGTTGTCCCAAAGATAGATAGGACCAATAATGAGCTGGGGAGACATAGGTGGTTGCACTGCCCACACCCCAAATCGTTCATCTCCTGGGACCAAGACTTGATCCAGCTCACTTTCTGGGCCTTCTCAGATGTTCGCTTAGGGCATTACCCTCCAGGAGCAGACAAAGAACAGATTTTACTGTCCTCGGGTTCAGGTTTGCCAAATACTCTGCCCCCTTTAACCCTATGAATTCAGATACAAAGAGGAAGACTGAATTTTAACAAATAGAATCCTCTGGAAAGTTAAATGCTGACCAGGTAGAGCACTTCTAATGGATTTTCCTTTATACGATGTAATAGGAGGAGGCTGATATGCTGGGGCCAGAAGGGAGGGGGCCAGATGTAGATGGAGGGAGGGCCAGCTGAGAAATGTCCCAGAACAGAAGCCTAAAAGAAATGCTAAGAGATTTTACCATAGCAGAATAATGACCCCTTTTACCTCTTGGCTCTTTATCCCCTCCCCATCTACATCTATCCCAGACTAAAACAAAAGACACCCTGATTGAAGACTGGTAGCTTGTTGGGGAGACAAGAGAAATGGAGAGAAACCGATGAAGGTTTACACACAGTGAAAACCGAGGGAATGGGGCTGAATGCTGTCTGATGAACAATGTGGAAAGAAACATGCTAAAACCTCAGAGTCTGAGAACAAATCCACTCGCATCCCCTTATGTGGAGAAAGTTGCAAAGCCCCAGAGAGGAAATGAGTGCGAAGGAGTCTGGGCGTATGTGGCTTCAGAGAGGCACAATTCCTGCCCAAAGCCCCAGCACAACAATGAAAGCAGCAGCAACGCTGCCATTCTCTACAGGGTGAACTTGGCTACATGACCTGAAGGGACCAGCAGATGGGGGAAGCATGGTTTCATGGACACCTAGTAGGCAACAAAGAGGGCACCCCAACTTTGTGGTACGACAAAAGCCCCTAGAGCTTAGATGTAACCACAGGAAAAGGAGGAACTCCATGTTTCCACAACCTTGGTCAAACAGAGGTCTTAGAGATTGAGTTATAGAGCAACAGAAAAAGTTCTGTTTCTTGCCCACTGCAAAATGTAAACTGCTCTGGTCTTGGCCAAAAATGATAGCACTGCGAAGCTGAAATCATAAAACATTTGTAGCAACACACAACCATGGTCAATGTATCTGAACTGAATAATGTGTGGTGTTGCCCTGCTTATCGGGAATGAGTGATTTATTTTACGATCCAAATTTTAAATCCCTTAATACGCCCCCGAAGGGGTGCTCTGGTATGGAAAATTAAAAAGGAGTGAATAACTAATGAATGAAAAAGACTACAGAAAAAGTAGAAACTGTTTTATTGAATTTTTTTCTAACATGAATTGCTTTGACCAGAGAAGGTAGATTAGTAAACCAATCTGTTCCTAGGTACAATTTTTATTAAGATTTGGTGGAAAAAGAAAACTGCATTCTATGCAATTATTTGTGAATAAAATGTATATATGGTTACATGTACATAGAAAATGCCTGAAATTATGCATAAGAGAGTGTTATTAACAGAAATAGCCTTCTAAGGAAAGGCTCTGAGAGTCTGGAGCGAAGGAAAAGGAATATTTTATTCGTGAATATATCATTTTAATTTAATTTTAAAGTAACCTTTTTCCCTTCTTTTATTTTTTTGGTTGTGCTGGGTCTTTAATGTGGCATGTGGGCTTTCTCTAGTTGAGACATGTGGGCTTAGTATTTATGGCACATGGGCTTAATTGCTCTGCAGCATATGGGATATTCCTGGACCAGGAGATTGAACCCATGTTCCCTGCATTGGCAGGCAGATTCTTAGCCACTGGATCACCAGGGAAGTCCCCCCAAAGAGTTTAAAATTAATTAATATGGGAATGTAACATATTTAGAAAAATCTATTCACTTACTAAATGTGTATTTAGTGTCTACACTATGCCAGGTACTTTGCTAGGAAATAGAGAAATAAAAACATAAGTCACAAACCTTACCCATTAAGAGCCTAAACTCTATGGGGTTTAACATTCAAGTTAAACATACGCTAGTGTGGTAAATGCTAAGCAGATGCACAAGTCAATAAATTGGTGGGGCATGCTGTTTTCCACTACCTGTTTTTATGGAGCATTATATTTTTGCTTTACACGTGTGAATAATGTTTCAGTGTAACATACAGTGGTCCAAGACTCAACTCAGCACCAACTGTAAGCATTTGCCCGTGGTTCTCACCCTTCCCTTTTTTTTACACCTCACAACAGATCCGTAAGCTATTACTTTCTTTGTTGTCTGCAAAAATCAATCTAGAATTCAGCCACTGATAAATATCTGGCACCAATAACACCCTGGACATCTCTTGCCTCAGTTCAGTTCAGTCGTTCAGTCGTGTCCGACTCTTTGCAATCCCATGGACTGCAGCATGCCAGGCTTCCCTGTCCAATATCAACTCTCGGAGCTTGCTCAGACTCATGTCCATCAAGTCGGTGATGCCACCACCAACCACCTCATCCACTGTCATCCCCTTCTCCTTCTGTCTTCAGTCTTTCCCAGCATCGGGGTCTTTTCCAAGGAGTCAGTTCTTTGCATCAGGTGGCCAAAGTATTGGAGTTTCATCTTAAGCATCAGTCCTTCCAGTGAATATTCAGGACTGATTTCCTTTAGGATGGACTGGTTTGATCTCCTTGCAGTCCAAGGGACTCTCAAGAGTCTTCTCTAACAACACAGTTCAAAAGTATCAATTCTTCAGTGCTCAGCTTTCCTTATAGTCCAACTCTCACATCCATACACGCTGCTGCTGCTGCTAAGTCGCATCAGTCGTGTCCGACTCTGTGCGACCCCATAGATGGCAGCCCACCAGGCTCCTCCATCCATGGGATTATCCAGGCAAGAATACTGGAGTGGGTTGCCATTGCCTTCTCCATCCATACATGACTACTAGAAAAACCATAGCTTTGACTAGACGGACCTTTGTTGGCAAAGTAATGTCTCTGCTTTTTAATATTCTGTCTAGGTTGGTCATAGCTTTTCTTCCAAGAAGCAAGCATCTTTTAATTTCATGGCTGCAGTCACCATCTGCAGTGACTTTGGACCCTCCAAAAATAAAGTCTCTCACTGTTTCCATTGTTTCTCCATCTATTTGCCATGAAGTGATGGGACTGGATGCCATGATCTTCATTTTTTTGATTGCTGAGTTTTAAGCCAACTTTTTCAGTCTCCTCTTTCACTTTCATCAAGAGGCTCTTTACTTCCTCTTCACTTTCTGTCATAAGGGTAGTGTCATCTGCATATCTGAGGTAACTGATATTTCTCCCAGCAGTATTGATTCCAGCTTGGGCTTCATCCAGCCCAGCATTTCACATGATGTACTCTGCATAGAAGTTAAATAAACAGGATGACAATATACAGCCTGACATACTCCTTTCCCAATTTGGAACCAGTCTTTTGTTCCATGTCTGGTTCTAACTGTTGCTTCTTGACCTGCATACAGATTTCTCAGGAGGCAGGTAAGGTGGTCTGGTATTCCCATCTCTTGAAGAATTTTCCACAGTTTGTTGTGATCCACACAGTCAAAGGCTTTGGCATAGTCAATAAAGCAGGAATAGATGTTTTTCTAGAACTCTGTTGCTTTTTCCATGATCCAACAGATGATGGCAATTTGATCTGTGGTTCCTTTTCCTTTTCTAAATCCAGCTTGAACATCTGGAAGTTCATGGTTCATGAACTGTTGAAGCCTTACTTGGAGAATATAAGCATTGCTTTGCTAGTGTATGAGATGAGTGCAATTGTGTGGAGTTGGAACATTCTTTGGCATTGCCTTTCTTTGGGATTGGAATGAAAACTGACTTTTTCCAGTCCTGTGGCCACTGCTGAGTTTGCCAGATTTGCTAGCATATTGAGTACAGCACTTTCACAGCATCATCTTTTAGGATTTGAAATAGCTCAACTGGAATTCCATCACCTCCACTAGCTCTGTTGGTAGTGATGCTTCCTAAAGCCATCTTGACATCACATTCCAGGATGTTTGGCTCTAGGTGGGTGATCACACCATCATGGTTATCTGGGTCATGAAGATTTTTTTTTTTTTTTTTTAGTTCTTCTGTGTATTCTTGCCACCTCTTCTTAATATCTTTTGCTTTTGTTAGGTCCATACCATTTCTGGCCTTTATCGAGCCCATCTTTGCATGAAAAATTCTCTTGGTATCTCTAACTTTCTTGAAGAGATCTCCAGTCTTCCCCATTCTATTGTTGTCCTCTACTTCTTTGCAATGATCACTGAGGAAACCTTTCTTATCTTGCCTGGATTATTGTAATAACCTCTTAACTTCTGCCCTTATTGCTCTTCAATCCATTTGCAATGCGAGAATTGATGCTTTTGAACTGTGGTGTTGGAGAAGACTCTTGACAGTCCCATGGACTACAAGGAGATCCAACCAGTCCATTCTGAAGGAGATCAGCCCTGGGATTTCTTTGGAAGGAATGATGCTAAAGCTGAAACTCCAGTACTTTGGCCACCTCATGCGAAGAGTTGACTCATTGGAAAAGACTGATGCTGGGAGGGATTGGGGGCAGGAGGAGAAGGGGACGACAGAGGATGAGATGGCTGGATGGCATCACTGACTCGATGGACGTGAGTCTGAGTGAACTCCGGGAGTTGGTGATGGACAGGGAGGCCTGGCGTGCTGTGATTCATGGGGTTGCAAAGAGTTGGACACGACTGAGTGACTGAACTGAACTGAAAATACCCTTTGAAAATGTCCATCCCAGCACCTTGCTTCCCTGCTCAAAATCTTTCAATGTCTTCCCATCTAATGCTATGTAAAGGCCAAAGTCTACACAAGGAACATAAGGCTCTGTATGCCCTGTCTTGCTTTACCTTTCTAACTTTGGCACACTCCTGTCACAGGATTTGTACACATGCTGTTCCTTCTGCTTGAACTGGAATGTTCTTTCCCCAGATATCTGGCAGATCCTTCCTTCTTCATTTATATCTTGGCTTTACTTAAATGTCACCATCTAGGGAGGTCTTCTCCGGACATCATATCTACAATTTCAATACTATATCCTTCTCCCAACATTTCTTATTCTCTTTCTCTGCTTCTTCTTCTCTGAAGCACTGGTCTCTATCAAACTTAATATATATTTTACTTACTTATCTTGTTTACAACTAGAATATAAGTTCCATGAGGATAGAAGTTGAATCTGGGTGTTGTTCACTGACTTTTTTTCCCCAAGTGCCTAGAACGGTGTCTATATAAATATTTCACTTAGGTATTTGTGAAATGAACAAATGGGTGAATACATGAATATTTTATACAAGGAATTCATTGTTATTCATTATCCATTCCACAGATAATTGACTGCTTTCTTTTGAAAAATATTCTCTCATTGACCAAACTTTACTCAGATTCCCCTGAACTTTTTTCAGCTCAACCTGACTTCCAGACTTCTGTGTTCATCTACTGCATTGTCCAATTTAAACAAGAATCCTGATAAATCAGTTTAGCCAGAATCTTCCATCCTGCATACCTCATCACCCTCTATATCTTAGCAGCTTCCTCAACCACTACGATCTCTCAGATGATGTCTGATCACCCTAGGCTGACTTTACCAAGAAGCCTGTTAGGTCAGTTTAGCAGAATCTCCCGTTACCTCTGATGTTGTTTCCCAGTAATTTTCTACCCACTGATCCCCACTTTGCTCCTTGACTATAAATTCTCACCTGTCCATGCTATGTTAAGAGTTGCTATGTCCCATCTTTCTCTCTCACTGCAAATTCTACCCAGTGGTACAATACCAATTACTACATTGCTCTCCCCTCCCTTCCCCTCTGTAAAGTTTTCCTTACTATGGCTAACTGTCATTTTAATACTTTACCACTATGTACAAAGCACTTTTTAAAGTAGAGGAAATAAAACAAGCAAGAGAGATATAATTTCTGCTCCCATGAAACTTACAGAAAAGTAGGAAGTGATCTTTAAATTACTTTCACCCTCAGAAAACTTACTGCACAACAGGACATGAGAACCATGACTTTGGTCTTTGCACAATCTACAGATGGGCATTTCCTTTAGCCTAATAGAGCATCCTGGAACCTACAATTACAGTATTTATACAATTATAGTTACAGTATGCATCTCCCATCTCCAAAGAGCAATTGAAATCTTTTTATTAGTGATAAACCACATTCACATCTCAATGTTCCTCCAATTGTGGAATCCAACTGCTGGAAAACACAGCAGTGTTGAAGCTATCTTCATGATGATTTCTTTGAAGAAAGAGGCCATGCCTATTCTATGGTACCTGGTAGGAGTGAGCGCTCAATAAATGTTAGAATGTTAATTGCTGTTACTGAGGACCACTTCAGCAAAGGAGAACAGCCACAACTTGTGGACTTTTTGAAGTTGTGGAGCAATTTTTAGAGGACTAACAACTAATTTTTAAAACTTAATTAATCCTGCTAAGAAAAGAGATAAAAGAACACTTACAAGAAATTCTTGCAGGAGTTGAGGTGGGGCACTTCACTTCAAGTCACCATTGGCTTTTTAGATAACGAGAGCTATTCATTCATAAACCTTATTAGTCTGCAAGCCCCCTAATCTGGCTGGGAAAAAAAATTAAATAGTTAGATTTGCTGAAAGAAAATTTCAGAATGGAATCTTCTTTCCAAGGAGACACAGACTTTAACAACAATCATTTCAGTGAGTTTTATTGCTCATGGAGATCCCCCTAAAGAGTATTCTATTGTGATTTCTTTTAGAGCAAAAAGAGGGCTTCCATTGTCAAGGCCAACAATCTTCTGGATTTCTTCTATGTATTTTTCCAGTTGGACCTGAGTAGTTTGTTTCTTTAGAAGAATAAATCTGCTAGCCAAGTTCACAGCTAAACCACAGCTGAAGAAATGTCTCCATTACGTTGACCTAGAATTCTAGGATATCTGAAAACAATACCTTCTGTTCTTAAGAAAATTTGAATTTTTCTTTTGATTAAAGCAACTTCCTTTAAAAATTAAGCTATCAAAAATAAACTCAAGACTTTTTACACCCTTGTAGAATACTGCTGAAGAATTTGATCCTATTTCCTGAAATTGGTAAATAAAGAATAACTTCTAAGGTATTTTCATCTCTGGGATAGATACATATCTTAGTTACCAGATAACAGGTCAATTGTCCATCAAAAAGAGCTAATTAAATAAATCATGGTACGTTCTCACAATGTATGTTGCTACAAAAAAGAATGAAGAGTTCAAGATGGTTGAGTAGAAGGACGTGTGCTCATCTCCGCCTGCGAGAGCTCCAAAATTGCAACTAGCTTTGAACAACCATCAGCAGGGGGACACTGGAACCCACCAAAAAAAGATACCCCGCGTCCAAAGTCAAAGAAGAAGCTGCAGTGAGAAGGTAGGAGGAGCGCAATATTGATAAAATCAAATCCCATACCTGCCAGGTGGGTGAACCACAGACTGGAGAATAATAATACCAAAGAAGTTCTCCCACTATTATGAAGGTTCTGAACCCCCTGTCAGACTTCCCAGCCTGGGGATCCGACAAAGGGACTGGGAATCCCAGGGAATCTGGTCTGCAGGGCCAGTGGGTTTTGATTATAGGCCTTCCAGAGGACTGAGGGAAACACAGAGCTCAGTCTTAGAGGGCACAAACAAAATTTTGCATGCTCCTAAACCCAGAGGAGAGGACCAGTCATCACAGGAGACTGAACCAAAACTCCCTGCTAGTGTTGCAGGGCCTGGGTTGGCAGGGGCTCACCATAGGGATGGGGGCACTGACAGGTCCCTCTTGGCATAAATCCCCTTGGAGTTCACCATTAACCCTACCACACAGCCCTAGGCCCCAGCGCTGGGTCACCTCAGGCCAAACAACTACCAGGGAGGGAGTGCAACCCCATCTATCACCAGATAATTGGGTTAAAGCTTTACTGAGCAAGACCCTGCCTACCAGAGCAAGACCCAGTTTTTCCTACCACCAGTCCCTCCCATCAGAATGGTGGAAATCACTGCCAGAGAACAGAATATAGAAAAAAGAATGAAAAGAAATGAAGACAGCCTAAGAGATCTCTGGGACAACATCAAATGCACAAACATTCGCAGTAGAGGGGTCCCAGAAGGAGAAGAGAAAGAGAAAGGTCCTGAGAAATATTTTTGTTTTCTAGGAAACTATTTGAAGAGATAATAGCTGAAAACTTCCTGAATATGGGACAGGAAATAGTCAACGAAGTCCAGGAAGCACAGAGTCCCAGAAAGGATAAACCCAAGGAGACACACACTGAGACATATAGTAATCAAACTGACAAAAATTAAAGACAGAGATAAAATATTGAAAGCAACAAGGGAAAAATGATAAATAACATACAAGGGAACTCCCATTAGGCTACCAGCTGATTTCTCAATAGAAACTCTACAAGCCAGAAGGGAATGGCACGATATATTTAAAGTGATGAAAGGGAAGAACTTACAGCTAAGAATACTCTACCCAGCAAGACTCTCCTTCAGATTTGTTGGAGAAATCAAAATATTTCCAGACAAGCAAAAGTTAAAAGAATTCAGCACCACCAAACCAGCTTTACAACAAATTGCTAAAGGAACTTCACTAGGAAGGAAACACAAGGAAAGGAAAAGCCCTAAAGAAAATAAACCCAAAACAATTAAGAAAACAGTAATAGGATCATACATATTGATGGTGGTTTGGTGGTTTAGTTGCTAAGTCGTGTCTGACTCTTGCGAACCCATGGACTGTACTCCTCCAGGCTGCTCTGTCCATGGGATTTTCCAGGCAAGAATACTGCGGTGGATGGCCATTACCTTCTCCAGGGGAATCTTCCCAACTCAGGAATTGAACCCAGGTCTCCTGCATTGCAGGCAGATTCTTTACTGACTGAGCTATGAGGGAAGCCCATACATATTGATAACTACCTTAAATGTAAATGGATTAAACGCAACAACCGAAAAAGACATTGGCTGGGTGCATGAAGCGCATGTATGCACTTCCACTTACCACATCACTCTGCTTGACACCCCCTGCCAAATAGCATGTGATTATTTTATATTGTTAAGTTAATCATGTTCCCATTATGGCTTGCAATTGTAATTATCTTTTATTTTTTGTCTAGTTATTGATTGTGAAAACTGATAAACATCTTTTACTATTATGAGAGAAAAAAAGAATGAGGAAAATCTCTATGTACTGATGTGGAAGGATTTTGAGGATTTTAGTTCAAATACAGTACAGAGCAAAGCATATATTTATAGCATTATACTTCTATATTAAAAAGAAGTGGAGATAAGAATACAAATTTAAATTGCTTGACTTGTATAAAAAAATGATGGAAAGACAAGAAATACAGGCAATTGGTATGAGGTAAACAGGGGTGAAGAGGACAGGGATGGAAGCAAGATTTCTCCTTGTATAATTTTGAATGACATAAATATATTAATTAAAATAAATTTTAAAATAACTTTATTGTCACCAAGATGTCTACATTCATAAATTCATAGGTATAAGAACATTTAAGTTGAGATAGATGAAACTGAAGAATAGGTGATTTGAAAATCATCTAATGAAATGATTAAATGATTATAATCATTTAAGTCTACTCATTCAGCCTACTCTAAGGTAGGCTGAATCAAGTTTTCTTTTTCTTTCTTTCTTTTTCCTTTAAGAAACTGATAAATCCTTCAGACCCAGATATTTAAAGAGAAGGTGTTAGGACTCTTGATTACACTAGAATTGGAAAAATAGCCAACATATTTTGATTTAATTAAAGTTCTGCAATAAACCGTCCTGGAAAACCATTTTCCATTCTGGAAAAACCAAAGCTATGGTTTTTTTCCAGTAGTCATGTATGGATGTGAGAGCTGGACCATAAAGAAGATTGAGTGCTAAAGAATTGATGTTTTTGAATTGTGGTGTTGGAGAAGACTCTTGAGAGACCCTTGGACTGCAAGGAGATCCAACCAGTCTATTCTAAAGGAAATTAGTCCTGAATATTCATTGAAAGGACAGATGCTGAAGCTGAAACTCCAATACTTTGGCCACCTGCTGCGAAGAGCTGACTCATTGGAAAAGACCCTGATGCTGGGAAAGATTGAAGGCAGGAGGGGAAGGGGATAACAGAGGATGAGATGGCTGAATGGCATCACCAACTCGATGGACATGAGTTTGAACAAACTCCGGGAGATGGTGAAGGACAGGGAAGCCTGGTGTGCTGCAGTTCATGGGACTGCAGTGTCGGACATGACCGAGTGACTGAACAACAACAACAATAAACCATTCAAGAGTTTTCATAGCCAGATCACACCAGATTTGAATTGGAAAAAATTTGAAGTAGTAAAAATTTAAATTCCTGTCGATTGGGTCTAAACTAATTAAGTCTGAAATTCTTCCTCTCTGCCCTCTGGAATTCACTGCCCATCAAAATTCCCATAGCCTCAACTCCTATGAACTTTGCCTTCTTATTCAGATTGAAAGTGAAGCCTTCTTAAACTGTGACTGTTTTTCCTCCTTTCCCCTGGGCCTAGAAGGTGACTTCAGCCACTCCCCAGACTTTGAAAGCCACCTGGATAACTGTTGCAAAATTTCTATCCCAGCCTTGACCTCTTCCTTGAGCTCTAAGTGATTAATTAGATTTGATTCCTTAGTCTACATTTCTAGTCAGATACTGGAATTTCAAATTTAACTCTGCCAAAATATTTAATAGTCTTGATTCATACAACCACCAAATCTGCTCCTTCCTTGGCCTTTTTCATCTCTGTAAATGATTTTACCACCACTTTCGTGCCTCAAATAAAAATATGAAATCTTTCAATTTTTCTCATTTTTCAAACATCTATTACTATATCAAATCTATCCCCCTATAGGACCAGGACCCCATAATCCATTGATAGTACTACATTCTGATATCCACAATCAAACATTATCATCTCTCCACTATACACTTTAAAAGTCCTTGTTCCATTCTCATAATGGTCTCCACTTTGCTAAATCCAGTCCTGGTGTGGTTGAAAGATTGTTGGGTTCAGAGTATTAGAGGGAGTGGAAAGATAAGTGGTAATCAGTGAATGAGATTAATGAGAGTTTGGCAATGACAAAGTTATAAAACCACCAGAGTAAGTAGCTCCATGGCAATGGAGGACAAGACCATTGAATGTGAGTTCAAGGAAGTGAGAGGCCAAGGTGTTAGAAGGGTCATTTACACATGTTTCAAGCTAAAGATTAAGACAGAAGTGAAGCTGGAGAGTAAACAAACCAAGAGCTACAAGAGAAATAAGAGGAATAATAAGGGTCAATAAACTGACAATCAGGTAGTAAATGATGTTATCTGGTGACTAAAAACTAAAGGCTTTATGTTTTCAGGAATGTGGGAGGGAGAAATACCTGGAAATAGCAATGAGATTCATCCATATTATCTGGGAAAGATTGAAGGCGGGAGAAGGGGACGACAGAGGATGAGATGGTTGGATGGCATCACTGACTCAATGGAAATGAATTTGAGTAAACTCTGGGAGTTGGTGATGGACAAGGAGGCCTGGCATGCTGCAGTCCATGGGGTCGCAAAGAGTCGGACACAACTGAGCGACTGAACTGAACTGATACCAAATTCATTCACGCCTCTCCATTTTTACCGTTGGCATCCTAGTCCATACTGTCTGAATTCCTGCAATTGAGCTTCCTAATTCCATACCTAACAGGGAAGCCCTGATCCTTGTGTACCAACATTTTATACTGTGTGTCTTTGATACCGTGATTTGTTTTAACCTGATGAAATGTACTGAGAAAAAAGGTATCTGATAAGAAAATTAAGCTGACTTCCAGATTGTGACTACCTTAATGACTAAGTCAGAATTGAATGAACTTTCTGGATTCTGTTCATTTACATTGTTTAATTAGAAGAAATTCTTAGCAACAATTTATTCTGATTAAACAATGTTAAGACCTTTAAGTACGATGTCTAGGAAAAAGATTTGACACTTCAATGTCACTATAGATTTTGGATGATTTTCCTAATTTATATTATCAATTGTTTAATAACAAATTGATGCTTTTGAACTGTGGTGTTGGAGAAGACTCTTGAGAGTCCCTTGGACTGCAAGGAGATCCAACCAGTCCATTCTGAAGGAGATCAGCCCTGGGATTTCTTTGGAAGGGATGATGCTAAAGCTGAAAGTCCAGTATTTTGGCCACCTCATGCGAAGAGTTGACTCATTGGAAAAGACTCTGATAATGGGAGGGATTGGAGGCAGGAGGAGAAGGGGATGACAGAGGATGAGGTGGCTGGATGGCATCACTGACTTGATGGACGTGAGTCTGAGTGAATTCCAGGAGTTGGTGATGGACAGGGAGGCCTGGCGTGCTGCGATTCATGGGGTCACAAAGAGTCGGACACGACTAAGTGACTGAACTGAACTGAATGAACTAAGGTATGGAAATTTTATTTTTAAAAAACCCACACTTTTAGAATATTTTCAAGGCTATTGCCAAGCCCTTTGCCAATTTTTCTGCCCTCCTGCTGAGTATTAGCCAATCATTCCACGTCCTTTTCCCATCTCAGCAGTGAAGTGAAAGTGAAAGTTGCTCAGTCATGTCTGACTCTTTGCAACCCCATGGACTATACAGCCCATGGAATTCTCCAGGTCAGAATACTGGAGTGGGTAGCCTATCCCTTCTCCAGTGGATCTTCCCAACCCAGGGATCGAACCCTGCTCTCCCGCATTGCTGGCAGATTCTTTACCAGCTGAGCCACACGGGAAGCCCAGAATATTTTAAGATTTTATGCCAGAACAAAAGCATGTGTTCTTCAGGAGTAAATTGACAAAATGAAAATATTAACAATATTCTAGAAATGTATCCTATGAAAGCAACTAAGAATACGCACAAAAATTAGACTATAAGGCAGTTCATAGAAGCATTGTTTACAATGTTAAAAAAAAAACATTGTAATGTAAAAAAACATTTACTATGTAAAAAAAAACTATAACAATCTAAGTATTCAAAAATAGACTATTTTAAAAAATGTAATGCCTTCCTCTATTTCTGATCAGTTCAGTCAGGACCTCTGGGAGGACATTGGAATCTTTAAAAAGTTCCTCCAGGGGTTCTAATGTGTAGTTACTGAGTAAACTATCATAGGTGAGATTAGCAAGTCTTAAGTTATATACCATCAATGTGTTGAGGGAGTCCTCAATTTACATCTAAACTGCAGCCTAAACTGCAGCCCTTCCAACTCCATTCTTATAAACCCACTGCTTACTCAACATTGCTCCTTGAATGTATGATAAGCATCTCTAATTTAACATGAATGCTTATTTTTACCATTACACCCCAGATTTAACTCTATCGGTTCCAAATTCAAAATATATCCAGAATCTGACCTTTCCTCAGCAACTTCCACCTCTTCAACCTGGGCCCAAGTCATTCCTCCCTTGGGTTTTATTACAATAGATTCTCAACACAGTTACTGGATGCATTTATTTGTTTAATATTTATTTATTTGGCTGCACTGGGTCTTAGTTGCAGCATGCAGGACCTTCGGTCTTTCTTTCAGCATGTGGGATCTAGTTTCTTGACCGGAAGCCAGGCCCCCTGCATTGAAAGCTCACAGTCTTAGCCACTGGACCGCCAGGGAGGTCCCACACCCCATTTAAAATGTCACTTAGTTTCTGTTTCTCTTCTGGTCAATCTTGTTAAAGGCTTCCCATCACACTCAGAGTAAAAGCCAAAGTCTTTACAATGGACCTAACTGGGTCTTTGACAACATCTCTGACTTTAGCTCCTTGTACTATCTCCTTCATTTGCTGTTACCCAGCCATCCTGGCCTCCATCCTCTATAAAGAACATGCTTTACAGCAGGCATGTTCTGCCTTAGGGCCTTTGCTTGCCCACTGCCTGGAAAGCTTTCTCAAATATTCCTGTGGCTAACTCCATCACTTCCTTTAAAGTTCAAATGTCACCTTATCAATGAAGTCTTCCCCAAATATTGTAAATAAAAATACTGTCCAACCCCAATACTTCCTTATCTTTCTTCTTTTTCACCTGTTATACCATGTATTTACTTGTTAGTTTACCTCCTGTCTTCACCACTAGAATGTACGTTCTGTAAAGGAAAGGATTTTGTTTTGTTTATGATTGTATCCCTTACCCTAAAAAATGCCCAACACAAAATGGGTCCATAATACATATTTGTTGAATGAGTGGATAAATATATAGACATATTTTCCCCATTATTTGTCCCTAAACAAATGCTTTAACTTTCCAGTTTGTCTGCTTACTATACCATTGCAATGATATAAGCAAACTGAAAAGTTAAATGTGCTAATTGACAAGAAAGGTTTGACGTGACAGGGTTTAACAGGTTAGCTGTGGAGCTATACGATGATGTACACCATATGTATACGTGTGTGTATATAAATGTATATATGTGTGTGTATATGTGTACATACACACATATATATTTAGATATAGATATATTTGATACTTAAATGTCAGTATAGATTTTGGATGATTTTCCTAATCTATATTGTCAATTGTTTATTAACAATTGTTCTAACACTTAAGGTATGGACATTTTATTAAGCAAACCCACAACTTCAGAATATTTTAAGATTATATGCCAGAACAAAAGCATGTGCTCCTCACATGCAAATTGACAAAATGAAAATATTAACAGTATCCTAGAAATGTATCCTATGGAAGCAACTAAGAACATGCACAAAAATGAGACTGTAAGGCAGTTCATAGAAACACCGTATTGTGTATGTACAATATATACACACACATATACATATATACCCTATATAACCACGCTGCACTATTACTAAACAATCTAGTTCAGGAACTGCAAGGAATGCAGATTATCCAGCCATCCAAACTCCACAATTTTTTTTCTCAGAGTGCCAACAATCATCAATTCTAATTGTACTAACATCCTCATGACAAGGGTATGTCTTCTGTATACCCTGACAAATATTTCAACTGGCATCATCTGCTCTGTACATTCAAAACTAGTTAGATTTACAGAACATTCCACACAATAGCAGAATAAACATTCAAGTGCACACACACACACACTAGTTAGGTAAAAGGCAGAAAGCAAAACTACTGTCTGAACTGCCTGAACCATATATTTACTGCTGCTGCTGCTGCTGCTAAGTCGCTTCAGTATATTTAAGACTATTTAAAAGCATGGACCTCATGGTACTGTATTCACTTAGTTGTGAACAATATGAAGGGCCTTTCAGGTTCCTACAGTCTCTCCCTAGTCCTTCTCCACCTCTACCCCACTCCCAATCCCACATTACACAAGCACAGTAAATTTAAAAAAGAAAAAGAAATTGAACAACAATATAAACCTGGCAGAAATCTGAAATCACTCCAACTTCAAACTTTAAATCACTTGCCTAGTGAGAGCAGCCCTCAGATGCACTGTGACTCAGCATTTTATGATGCCTGAAACATGAAATGAGATAAAGATCTTGTTCCCTTCACGGCATTAGCTAAATATGGAGCTAAAATAAATGAGCTATCTTAAAAATACAAAGTCAGTGGCTGAAAATGTTACAGTGCTCACCCTGACCCAGGTTTGACTCAGTATGTGATGACAGGGAGGAGAGCATGTGTCAGCTGAAGCACACAGAACTCTTCTGAAATAACTTGTTGACCTATAACATTAGCAAATAACAATGCTGACTACAATTAATGCTCAGAAATGGAGGAATTATTGTAAGTAAATGAAAATAAAAATATGAGCTGTGACAACTGATTTAAGTCAGGTAGTAAAGTAAATCTGACCTGGGTGGGAGTGGTGGTGGTGGTGGGACTTACCCAGCTATTCTTCACTAGAAAACAGAAGCTAAAATCTAACCAAGGGAAAACCTTTGCAAAAAAAAAAATTAAGTAAAACTGAAACAAATAGAAGTTTGACTCTTTATGGACAGAAAGAAAATAAGATGAAAATAAAATAATGAACTATACAAAAGTTGCAATTCAGACAAAGTTTTTAGTTCATAATCTCATGTGGAACAGGAATGGATGGAGGAAGGAGAGAATCTGGTAATCAGCAAGCAGGGAGAACTGGATAGCCGAGATCACCAAGAAGGACTGAGGACTATTCCACATAGGCAATGAAGTTGGGAAATCCCACTTGGAAAGCCAAGAATTTAGATAGACAATGAATAGAGATGTGGTGACAGTTCATAGGCAAATGGGCAAAAAAAGTTGCTAATACTTACTTGGTTTTAGCTCCTGTTTTCAGTACTGTATATCAACTCTTTTAATCATCAGAGTAAGTCAATGATATAAAAACTATTAAACCCCATTTTACATGTGAGGCAACAGCCTCAGAAAAGTTAAGTAACTTGCTCAAGGTCATGTTGTTAATAAATGGCAGAGCCAGGCTACCAGCCTACGTGTTTTAACTCCTCCACAACTTTATATTGCCTCTTATGAACCACTCAAAATGTGAAAAGGAAGTGGAGGAATTGAAATTATCGGGGCCTTTACTGCATTCAAAACTAGACCATCTGCATTCAAAAACAGAAGAGTGAATTTCCCCTAAGGAACCTACTAATGGAGCTCAGACTCACAGCAAAATACCATTCAAGTTCCACAAGCCACGGGTAGTGGGGATTCAAATAAGAAAGCAATGTTCAACTGGTTATGGAGTCAAGAAGGACTTCACTCAAAGAGCAGCATTTTGGTCAGGATTTGAGAAAAACAGAAGAGTTAGGTGAAAAGAGAATCATGACTTCAATTACTCCCCAGGGTTTTCAGGATAAATTTCAACTCCTTGGCTTGGCACTCAAAGCCCTCCAAACTAGGTCTGGAGGAATGCCAGGGAGAAATGGTTATCCTAAATGAGATGCCTGTGCTGGAGTCTTTATTACTATACTAGATCAGGTTCCAAAGGATCGGAAGATGTTGTTTTTTTCTATCTTCATAAATCATTAGTGAGTTTAAAAGCTAGGCATTATGACTTATTCTTCTGTAACACTCCCCTCCACCAGGAGGCCATACATCTTAGCACGTGGTAAACAGTGAAAGTCGCTCAGTCGTGTGGGACTCTTTGCGACCCCATGGACTATAGAGTCCATGGAATTCTCCAGGCCAGAATACTGGAGTGGGTAGCCTTTCCTTCTTCTTCAGGAGATCTTCCCAACTCAGGGATCGAACCCCGGTCTCCTGCATTGCGGGCGGATTCTTTACCAGCTGAGCCACAAGGTAAGTCCATGGCTAGGTGCATGGCAAACATTTTCTGAACCTAAATCATGGGCAACAATCATCAGATGACTATGCGCCCAACCAGGCTGCTGCTACCATCTAGATCTCTGACTGACTAATTTTAAAGTTATTATACACCAAGTAAGAGACGTAGGCACTTGATCCAGATGCAAGGGGTGGAACTTGTGCATCTAGATGCTACGAACCAACTGTGAAAGGACATGGGACAATGGTGAAAGTCTAAACAGTCCCTTAAAAATTTGCCTGCAATGCAGTAACCCCAGGTTCCATCCCTGGGGAGGGAAGATCCCAAGGAAAAGGGAATGGCTGCCCATTCCAGTATTCTTGCCTGGAGAATCTCATAGACAGAGGAGCCTGGCAGGCTCCAGTCCCTAGGGTCGCAGAGTCCGACATGACTGAGCCACTAGGCTCAAATGCAGATTAGGAATTAAATGAATTCATTTCATTACATGTGGGGATGTGACCCTGCCTTAAAAAATTATATGTATACACACACACAGAGTATTTATAAACGAATGATTTCCCTTAAGACACTGTAAGTAGGGGGTATGGGGGAATACATTAAAAATCGGCAAAATGCAGCTAACCGTTGAACAGTTTAATACACTACTTTTGGTGAATGCTTGAAAATGCCCTAATAGAAAACACCATTCAAGTCCTACAAGATGTTTTTTATCTTAAGCCCGGAGGGAACCAGACCCACAGGGTCCGCGCGCGGCATCTTTTAACTCTGAGGACGACCTCCGCGAGCCCGGAACAGACTTTCTCTACGGCGGGACTGGAAGTGGACCGAAGGGGCGGGCGTGGGCCGCATCGGCTTCTTCATCCTTTCAGTACCCCCAATAAATGCCTCTGGAGAGAGCTAATGTCCCTGAGAGCCCCATGAAGAGTTAGTTCTCCGGGTTTCTACTCTGGACCTCATCTGGCGGCCCATAGCTTCAATCTAGAAGAGTACCCAGCATGCTTCCTCACCACCCACGACCCCAACGGTCCCCTGCGCTCGCGGCGGGCTCTGCGCAGCGACGTCACGGAGCGCCGTGCGTCAGGTCAAAGTTTAGCCCCACCTCCGCTTCCTCACTGTCTCCGCCTGCGCTGCCGCCACCTCTGCCGCTGCTTAGGGCCCGGTTCCGCTCCTCCTCCTTCTCCGCCTTCTTTCCTGAGCGCTGCCCGGCCGGCCGCCATGGCGAACGTGGCCGACACGAAACTGTACGACATCCTGGGCGTCCCGCCTGGAGCCAGCGAGAACGAGCTGAAGAAGGTATTGGGGCGCGGGCCGGCTGGGCAAGGTGTCAGGGGCGCGGGCCTGCGCGACTGGGACGGCCAGGCCGCGCTGCGGGGCAGCCCGCGAGCCGGCAGCGGCCGGCCCAGGCTGGGGGCCGGCGGCGAGACCGGCCCGCGTCGTGCCGCGCACTCCGGCCTCGGCTGACCTTGGGCCGCCGTCCCCGCCCGCCCGCCCGCAGATGCAGCAAATAAAACCCACCTCTGCGCAAACACTACGAAAACGCTTCCTTCCTCCCTCCCCCGGCGAGCGCCGGAGGCCGGGCGCTCCCGGGAGGCAGCTGCCTGCCTGGCCTTGCTCATGCGGAGGTCACCACCCTGGAAAAACAGGTTGGACCAAGGCGCCCAGCGCATCCTAGCCCCAGGAGAGGAGCTGACCACGCCGCGGACGTCGGCGCCCGCGCCGCATTGGGACTGATTTGGGGCCTGGTGGAGGGGTCGAGGCCACCCCCGCTGGCTGCTTGGGGAAGCTTAGGGATGTTTCCTGGGAGCCGCGGCTGGGGAGCTTCTCCCTCGCCTGTCGATCCGGAGGTGGCGTGGGTCTGTGTTTGGGTGCATTGTTCTGTAGGCAGGTAACCCAGATGTTCTCTACCAGCTTCAGGAAGAAGCCATGGGTCCCAGCCAAACACCTGAGTGTACACTGACTAAAAATAAATAGAAGGCCTCATTATCGCTCTTTGCAGTGCTGCGACTCTTTCCTCGCAGGATTTCAAAGCATTTGAGACATTTAAGTCCCATAGCATCTTCACGGGGCTTAGAGTATCCGGATTTGTAAGCTTAGAAAAATGAGAATGCTTCTTAGGCAGTGGGACGGGTGCAGTTCAGAGTAAAAGGACTTCCTGTTACCTTACCGGAAATGCTGTTCTCTATTACATAATTCATCTATCTGTGAATGAACGCTTAAGTGGTTTATAGCTCAGTCACCCAAATGTATGCAGCTTCGCGAAGACTGAAGTCACGCCAATTGAGACCACAGTCAATTCACCGTATGAAAATAAACATGACATAGGAGATTGTCTTGGATTTTTCCTGATACTACAATTAGAGGAGCCATCATGAGCCTGGATTCTTACCTTAGCTTAATTTTTTAGAGTTTATTGGAGTCTTCTTGGTGTGGTTACTGGCCATCAAAGACGTTTGACAACAGTAAAAATATGGGATGTTTCAGTGTTTTGTTTTTCTCTGTGGTTTTGTTTTATTGTTTGCGTCTGTCTTTAGTATAATATGTTTTCTAATGTAACTACTGTTTACTTTGTTATTAGTGAGTAAATGGTATTAAGATGGGAATGTCCAACAGTGCCGATGGAAGTATTGCTTCTCAGAAATTTGGATGTGAAAGTTAGTACTCAGCAGGTCTTTAAACTGGTCTTTATATGTAACCTTTTTTTTTTAAATCTTTTATTGAAGGCATACAGAAAGTTAGCCAAAGAATACCATCCTGATAAGAATCCAAATGCTGGTGACAAAGTAAGTTATTCGAGACTTTTTCCCCCCTGAGATTTTTGTTTTAAACTTAAATTGCCCTTTTTGGACAAAAAGGGAATGTTGTAAGGAAAGTCCACTTATGCCCGTAGAGCACGTTTTTATGTTAATATTTTGGACTTCATAATAGGGATACTAACATTCTGGGTAGTGGCAGTTGGTAAATAGGACCACCTGTAACTTTTTTTAGAATTAAATGAATTCTAGATTCCTGTAGCCTTTCCCTAGTTCTTTATTTGAAAATCCAACTGTTTTCCTTTTTCCCTTTTTGTTCATAGTTCAAAGAAATAAGCTTTGCATATGAAGTACTATCAAATCCTGAGAAGCGCGAACTATATGACAGATATGGAGAACAAGGTCTTCGGGAAGGTAGCGGTGGAGGTGGTGGCATGGATGATATTTTCTCTCACATCTTTGGTGGAGGATTATTTAGCTTTATGGGTAATCAGAGCAGAAGTCGAAATGGCAGAAGAAGAGGAGAAGACATGATGCATCCACTCAAGTGAATATCTCTTTTTTTCTTTAAAAATACTAAGCACTTTCTTTCCAAGTAGAAGTATTCAGTACAGGAGAGGAAAAGTATCAAAAAATATTCTGTCTTTAATCAGAAAAAAAGTCTTCCATTTGCCATACTGTCCTCATAGGATGACTAAGTTGAATTTAATAACCTGGGTGTTGGTATTTGGTGACAGATCTTAAAGGATGGTTAGTGTTTTTACAGAATGGGAAGGTGGTTTTGGTATATGCTTCTGAGGCTTCTTGTTTTTAAAATTTCAATTAAGATTCTTTTCTCTGAAGTATTTAAACCTTCTGAGTTAGTTTTAATTTAAAAACTTAGAAAGTGAGTGACCATCTGACTGGTTGGTTGACATGTTACAGTCACGTATTACTTGATCCACAGTGTGAGCTCTCCTAAATTGATTTTCATGGAGCTTGCTGGCTTCAGGCCTGACATTAATCTGCCAGCATATGAATGGTATCTTACCTTAATCTTAGACTGTGAACCCAAGACGAAAATAGCTATTTTACTTTGCACATTCTGTGAAATCTTTTATCTGTTAATTTTTCATGAACCAACAATGGTTTTACTAGCAAATGCATGACACTGAAGTTCAAGTGTGTATTTAAAATGTTTCGTATTATCTAGTTTATACATTTGAGTAGATAAGGGGACTGTAAAGCATGATTTGTTAAAATTTTCATTACAGTGTTTCATTTTGGATGTCTTTATAATATTGCATTCCGTGATTTATTTATTCATTCCCTTTTCTATAGGGTGTTACCAGTTTTTTCCCTATAATGAATAGTGCTGCTGTATCTTTATATACAGCTTTGTCTCTCGTTGGTAGGGATTCCTGAGGTGTCAGTGTTTTGAGGCTGATAGATAATACAACTATATTGTCTTTAGAGGATGTGTCAGTTTAGCCCCACTGGTGGAGAGTGCCAGCTTCCCTAGACCATTACCCGCATTTTTCTTTCTTCGCCATGTTTATTGAAATAACAATTTTTCTTGCTGACCTCTTATATAGTGATGTTGCATACTAATTGCGATTTAATATGTAAGGCAAAGAAGACCTACCTATCATGTAAATGGTTAAAGGTTCTTAGGAGGAGGAAGATAAAAGGCTGATGGAACCAAGTACTTTGGTCTAAGGTCTAGATATGCCGTAGTTTAGAAGTGTTGGTAATGTTTTGACCTTAAGTGCTTTATTCTTACACTATTTATAATGTACAAAAATTTTAGCTTCCAATGCTGCAGAATAATGTAGGTGCTTTGCCAGGTAGTTTTAACTTTTTTGTTCCTTTATTTAATTTTTTAAAAAATACTTTTGTTCCTTTGTTTTAAAGTAAATTGAGCGACTTCACTTTCACTTTACTACTAAAGAAGATTTTAAAACACTATGAGAAAAAAAACACACACTATGAGAAGGGTAAAACCAAGTTAAATGCAAGCTGTTTTCAAGTTGTAAATGAATATTTTTGAGACTTTGATATAGTTTTTTTTTTTTTTTTTTTTTGAGGTTTATTTGAAAATGAATGGTCCTGCAGTTCAAATATGTTGTGTGAATAAAAGCAAGTTGGGGTTTATCAGTTGGGATTTTTAATAGGTTTTTTATCTGGACCATTTGGGGGTCATGGACCCCTTTGAAATTTTTGTAAAAGTTGCTCAAATTTTGCTTGTAATTCTCTGGGTTTTTCAGACATTGAAAGCTTGTAGGCTTTCTATTTGGAAACCCATTCTCTATTACAGTATAATAAAGCCAATTTTTTTTTTTTTTTTAAAGAGATAGCCAATCTGAGCATCTCCCAGAAATTGTAATATAACTTTGTAGCCTTTCTGAATTGTCCTTGAAGGAGACAGAGGCTTACAAGTAGAGCATGGACTCCGGAGCTAGACTCCCTGTGTGATCTTGGGCCAAGTTACTTAACCTCTCTGTGCCTCAGTTTTGTCCTCTAAAATGAGGATAATAATTTTGCTTCATTCAAAGGGTTGGATTAGGTGAAGGTTTTGTCTAAAGCTAGAAGAAGGTGTAATGTTTTGAATTTGTGTAGTTATCAGCTTTATCAGAAAATACAGCACAATCAATTATTGGCTTGATCCTTTACATTCTGGCTTTAAGTATTTATAGCCATAAACAATTTGAGCTACAAAATAAAATCTCACTCAGTTGACTTAATGTAAGGTGTTCTTGAATTCTTTGTTTAAAAGGTTATAGTGAAATTAGCTGTATCAGCTAATGCTTTCTTGTATTTAAGACAACTTGGCAAAATTTGGATCTAATTCTTTTCTCCACAGAGTATCTTTAGAAGACCTGTATAATGGCAAGACAACCAAACTACAGCTTAGCAAGAATGTACTCTGTAGTGCATGCAGTGGGTGAGTGTGTTTCCTGGTTATGAAATACATTTCATCTGTTGTTTGAATAACTTGTTGAGTCTATATCAAATAAAAATTATTCATGATTTCAAACTGACTACCCAACCCAGAACAGTTTCTGATACCTCTGAAAGTTGGTTAAAATTCCAGTCTTTGGGGGTTGAAGATGAAGGTGAAAAGCACAATTCCCATTTTTCATGACCTAGGGGGGAAAAAGTCTAATTTATACTTTTGCTTGCTTTAGCCAAGGTGGGAAGTCTGGAGCTGTTCAGAAGTGTAGTGCTTGTCGGGGTCGAGGTGTCCGCATCATGATCAGACAGCTGGCTCCAGGGATGGTGCAGCAGATGCAGTCTGTGTGTTCTGACTGTAATGGAGAAGGTACGCATGCCAGTGCTTCTCTGCCCTTCTGTTGGAATGGATTGGGGGTGCAGAAATTGGAGAGGCTTACAGTTTTTCTTTTTCAACGTGTTTTTATATTCATCGTATTGTAAAAGGTAGAGAGTTATTTTTAAAAATGCAAAGATATTATTTCCTTTTGCATAGGCCCAGTGAACACCGATAAACAGTAAATTTATATTGTGTTGAGTGGAATGTTAGTCTTTTTCCAAAAAGATGGGCAAAATTTTTTGTCCTTTTGGATTTTGTTGTTGTTGTTTACTTATCCTTTATGTATTAAAAGGTAAAAGGGAGACAGCAAATTGTTTAGTTCTCATTCTGATAAGTAGAGAATTTTACTGTAAACTTTAGTTAGCTTTTGAGGATAGATCGTTATAATTGAAGCTTATTTTACAGAAGTAAATATTTTAGGTTTTTGTAGGTTAATGGTTTTTGAAACTGCTACTCTTCTACCCTTTTAGCCCTTTTATAGCCACAGACAATATGTAAATAAGTGGGCATGACTGTCTTCTGGATAAACAGTATTTACACGAACAAGCGTGCCCAGTTTGGCCTGTGAGCCTTAGTTTGCCAGCCCTGTTCTAGAGCGGTGCTGTCCAAAAGGATTTTTCTGTGCTGGAAAGGTTGTGTGTGTGTGATGGCTACTGTAGTCGCCTCTAGCCACCTGGATGTGGTTGAGGAACTGAGCTTTTAATTATTTTAAACTTAAATAACCTCAGGTGGCTAATGGCTGCTATATTGGACAGTTCTAGAACACCCTTTTCCAAATTGCTTCTGAAAGTGACAAGATAATTTTGAGAAGCCACATATTATATTTCCCTCCTGAAGAGTCTTAGTGCATTTTACCTTATTAAAGTTGCTGACATTTCCCACTCAAGAAATTGGAGTTGACTGAAATCTTTTCCCATGTGCCATTACCATTTTAAGGAACTGGTGCTTTGCAGAACATACCTGGCAGAAGCAGTGTTCCTAAAGTCATTTATATGTCACCTAAGCATTAAAGTGTGCCAATAATCAGACATTAGAAGTTGATGGTATTTTTTTCATGATATACTATTGTATGACTTCAGTTTTATTTTCTTATACCACTGATCAAATATTTCAGAATACATGGAAGAAAAAACTGTTGGAGTCATAAAGGATGTTTAAATTTTTATTTGGGTTGTCGCTCCATTGTTAAATTTAAATGAAACTAAGACAAAAAATGAAGCATTTGTAGAAGTTCTAGTGTCTGACTACCCATTTTGTTTGCTTGATCCTCAGGCTTTGTTTTAACTTTAGGAAGTAGTGTCAGGAGGTAAGATAATGTTATTTAAGATACTTTATACTCTGGAATAGAGTAGCTGGGTCCTTTAGGTAATCTGCAGTAAGATGTGAGTTCTGTTCCTAAGAACGTTCATGAAAAGTTCAGGTAGCAGTTTAAAGAAGTACAGGAAATTTATTTAGTGAATAAAGGTGTTATCAGGACCTGTCTTACTTAAGAGTGCAATATAGTACCCTTGCTGGAAGTTTGAATGACCTCTTTTTCCAGGAGAGGTAATTAATGAAAAGGACCGCTGTAAAAAATGTGAAGGGAAGAAAGTGATTAAAGAAGTCAAGATTCTTGAAGTCCACGTAGACAAAGGCATGAAACATGGACAGAGAATTACGTTTACTGGGGAAGCAGACCAGGCCCCAGGAGTGGAACCAGGAGACATTGTTCTTTTGCTACAAGAAAAAGAGCATGAGGTAATTTCCTTTTTGTTTTATTTTTGCCTCAGAGGATCAGAAATGTGTCTTGTATGCAAGATACAGGTTGGTGATGGTTTTGTTGCTAAATCGTGTCCGACTCTTGCGACCGTGTGGACTATAGCCCCCCAGGCCTTTCTGTCCATGGGATTCTCCAGGCAAGAATACTGGAGTGGATTGCCATTTTCTTCTCCAGGGGATCTTCCCAACCCAGGAATCCAACCCGGATCACCTGCATTGCGGGCAGATTCTTTACCTACTAAGCTATGAAGGAAGCCCAAGATACAGGTTAGATCAGTTTGAGTTCCCTGAAGTAGCATTGAATATAGATGAAGTTGTTAAGTGGTTTGGCTGAGTTCATAAGAACTGACTTGCTTAGTAGACCAGCAAGACAGGTGCTGTCAGAAGGAGGAGCTGACCTTAGTCCCAGCTCTGCCGTTGACTGGCACTGTAACCTTAAGTAATCCTGCTGTGTCTGTTCCCCCGTTTCCTTGTTTATGAAGATAAGGCACTGGACCAGATAACGTAGGCAGCTTAGTTTTCACTGTGAGCTCCTTCGACGGTCGGTGAGTTGGTGACGGTGTCCTCAGTACTGCTTTGTTGATTTGTTTTACATACAGGGTATCCATGTGAGCTTTTCTTGAAAAAAAAGTTCTTCAGTTTTAAAAACATTGCATTTTAAATTTCTCGTTCTCTTTTTGGGGGTAGGGGAGGGCAGGGGCGTCCTGTGGCTTGTGGGAGCTTAGTTCCTTGACCAGGAGTTGAACCTGTGCCCGCAGCAGTGGAAGTACTGAGTCCTAACCACATGACTACCAGGGAACTCCCTGTTTTTAAATTTCTGACTGACTCAGTATTGTATCTGTTAACGAAGGGTCTTCAACCCCTGGACCTTGAGTGGAGCTGTATATGCTGCTCCCTATCATTCCCCATGCTTGCATTACTGCCTGAACATTGTTACACCACCTCCACCCCACAGTCCAGGAAGAACTCACAAAACTGGTGCCCAAACGTTTGGGGACTGCTGTGTTAATGTACTTGGGAAAATGAACTGAGCTAACAGTGTGGTCTGGAGTATGTTATTTTGATTACACCATTGCACCTGTATGTTTTACATGTGCCGTGGAGTATATTATAGACCTTTTCATTCATGAAGAACATGCGTGGAGCTTTGGTGCCCACCTAGTTCTTGAATGGCTTCCCTGGTGGCTCAGACGGTAAAGCGTCTGCCTGCAATGTGGGAGACCCGGGTTCGATTTCTGGGTCGGGAAGATCCCCTGGAGAAGGAAATGGCAGTCCACTCCAGCACTCTTGCCTGGAAAATCCCATGGACGGAGGAGCCTGGTGGGCTACAGTCCATGGGGTCCCAAAGAGTCAGACACAACTGAGCGACTTCACTTTACTTCACTTAGTTCTTGAATATAGAAGCATTTGACAGAATCCTGGCTTTGTATTTGATTGCATTGCTATTTTGAGTTCCTTTGGAAGTCTAGATCACAAGTCAGCCACCTTTTTTAGTTCACAATAAAATTTTCTCCCATATGATGGTGATTTCTACAAATAAATTTTTAAAATTACTCAGAATCCAGTAGAGAATAAAGCCATATTGAGATGCAGATTCTGGGAATTTGATTAGATTCATT